>NW_020185321.1:7526273-7526452 GCF_003031525.2 Neophocaena asiaeorientalis asiaeorientalis
TCAGGAGGCCCCGACGGGACTGTGGCCGTGGCCGAGGATGGTCCCTTCCGGCCCGAAGGGGCCGGCGGCCTCGGCGACATGGGTGACACGACGCCGGCGGAGCCGCCCACGCCCGAGGGCTCCCCCATCATCAAGAGGAAGCTGGGGGGGAGAGCGGGGGCTGGGGCTTCTGGGTTTTG
>NW_020185321.1:7526495-7544842 GCF_003031525.2 Neophocaena asiaeorientalis asiaeorientalis
TGGGGCTTCAGGGTTTTGGAGAGATTGGGGTAGGAGGCAGGGTGAGAGAGGGAAAGAGAGACAAATAGAGGTTGGAGAGCGGTGCACAGAGAGAGGAAAAGGGCGGAGAGAGGGCCTGAGAGATACGCAGAGACAAAGAGAGACACACTGAGAGATGGACGCAGAGATGGAGACCTGGAGGAAGTCTCCCGGTGAAGAGGGTAGTGATTCTGGGAGAGACAGGAAAAAGTGTCTGGAGCCAGAAAGAGCAAGAGACCCAGAGACCAAATTAGAGGAGAAGCAGGACCAAGAACTAAAAAGACCCAAGATAGGGTCAGAGACACTGGGAAAGACCCTCAGAGATACAGGCGGTTGTAGGGAATTAAGTAGTCCACGTGACAGAGGCCCCTAAAGCATCCTCAGGCCCTCAGTGCAATAAGTGCCATGGGGGTGCGGTTGTCAAGGTGATGGAAGGTTGTCAAGGTGATGGAAGGCCATGAGGGGAGAAGAGCCCCACTTGGAGCCAGCCTGACTCTGCACGGTGCTTTAGCCAAGGCACTCCACTTCTCTGAGCCTCAGTTTCCCCTCTGTAAAATGAGAATTATGATCCCTCTTCTGGGGGGTGGGGTGGGGGAGTAAAACTTAGATTGCCCAGGAGAAAGGGCCAGAAAGGGACACAGAGAGGAATAGGCAGGTCTGAGAGGCGCTTGGGGTGCAGGCTCAGCCCTGATACTTGCCCTGCTGCCAGGTGGATGGAGAGGAAGAGGAGGTGCCTCCAGAGCCGGAGCCTGAGAAAGCCGAGTGAGTGGCCTTGGGTCCAAGGGGCCCAGCCCCTATCACTGCCTCCCTCCTGGACTAGAAGCCTCCTGAGGTCAGGGCCTGAGGATGTCCTGTTCACTCTGGGACCTCAGCATCACCCATCCCAGGCCCAGGCCCAGAGGAGGGCCTCTGTGAAAGGCAGTAGAGAAATGAACGCTCCTCTCTTAACCTGCAAGCCTTTCTACCAGCCGTTCCCTCCGCCTGTAAAACCTTCTCCTGCGCTTCGTCTCAGCCTTCCTCCTCCTTCCCATCTTGGCTCACATGGCTCCTTCTCTGGGAAGCCGACCTTGACATGCCCCCTAAGTTGAAGAGGTGTCTCCTCTGGGCTCCCATAAGCCCCTGAGCTACCCTCGTCCCCACCCCCCGACCACTCCGGGCTGCCACTGTCTGGTGACGGGTCTGTACCCCCATTGGACTGGAGCCCCATGGGGACAGGGCTGGAAGTTGTCTCACCACTGTGTCCCCAGCACCATCTAGACCTGGACCAGGCATGGGGTGGGCCCCTGCTCATGGCTTTGAATGAAAGAATGAATGAATGCATTTCCCAGGTACCTGCTCACTCTTTCTGTGTCCTGCCCTGCAGTGCTGAGAATGGGGAGAAGAAAGAAGTCCCCGAACCCCCACCAGAACCCCCCAAGAAGACAGCTCCTCCTCTCCCCCCTCCAAAGAAGGAGGGGGCTGGAGGCGGGGACCTGGAATTCTGGGGAGAACTGGAAGTACAGAGGGTGAAGTTCTTGGTGAGGACCCAGCAAGGGCACCTTGAAGCCTCCTCTCCCAGAAAACATTCACACCACGTCTCCCCCAACCCTGTCCTTGAGCCCACCTGGGCCAGGCTCATCTCTGTGGGGAAGTCGATATGGGCAGACAGCAGAGATGTCCCCAGACAGAGCAGGACCTGGGCACAGGGCAGCATTTTCAGGTGGTCCCCACTTGGCTCCTCGGCCTCTCCCTGCTCACAGTCCTTATTCCAGCCTCCCCGCGTTTGCGCACCTGGGGCCACCGGCCTCAGCTTCCCACCCCCATCCTCTATCCAGAGCTAAATCCTACTGAGGCCATGGCTCTGTTCCTCCCACCGTGGCCTATTTCTTGGCTCTCAGCCTTCAGGAAGGAGCTGCCACACCAGCCCCAGCTCCTCCTGTGGGGGGAGAATTCATCTCCTCATCCAGGCCCGGAAGAAGGGAGTTCGGGGTCCATGGCTCCATCTGTCCTATCTCCTCTCCAGGCCAGCCTGACATGAGGGGCTGAGGGAAACATGTTGGACAGAGGGTGGTTTAGTGAGGATTTGGGGAAAGCATGGGGGATGGAGAGAAAAAGAGGAAGGGAGAGGTGGAAGTAGATGTCTTCTGCCTGGGATAAAGCAGACAGGGTACCCTCACCCGGGAAGCAGCATGGCAGAGTGGTTGGGAGTGTGGACTCTGTAGCTGGACCGCCTGGCTTCAAAGCCCAGGTCTGCCACTTCTTGGCTACGTAACCTTGGACAAGACAGCTCACCACCCTGAGCCTCCATTTCCTCATCCATAAAGTGGGCATATCAGCAGTACCTACTTCATAGGGTTGTGGTGAGAATTAAACAGTTTCACGTATATAAAGCTCTTAGCCCAGGCCTTGGTATACAATAAGCACTCAATAAATGGGAGATTGTGGGACCAGATATTAAGGACCCCGGTGCTTGGGTTGTGGGTGAATGTTGGGATAAATTCTCCCGGGAAGCAAGTGGACCGTGAGCTCTGTCTTTTTCTTTCTCTCCTCATCTTAGAACTACCTCTCCCGGAACTTTTACACTCTGCGATTCCTTGCCCTCTTCTTGGCATTTGCCATCAACTTCATCCTGCTGTTTTATAAGGTGCTGATCAAGAGGGGCTGGGAGGATCAGGCGCTTACCTGGGCTGTGGGGCGGCAGGCTCAGCCCCTAACGGGTTCCCAGGGCCCTTGCAGTTCACCAGGGACAAGGTGTTGGGCTCAGGGTCCCCAGGAAGGTTCAGGCTGAACACCTGGAGCTTAAGACCCCTGTGGTGGTGAGTATGTGTGTCTGGGTCCATCTGGAACAGATGCCTGAGTGCCCTGTGGGAGTTAGTGCAGGGAATCAGTCCTGGGTTCCACGCTCAGCTCTGCCACTGGCCAGCCCTGTGCCCCTGGGTGCAGGCCTTCCCCTCTCTGCAACACCCGCTGATTCGGTTACATCTCTTTGTTCTCACATAAGCTAAAGAGAAATTTGTGGGGAGGAGGAAATGGGCAGCTCATGGAAGAGGAGGAGAGGGCTATGAAGCAGGCCTCCCAAAGGACAAAGGGACCCTCGGGGTCTTGCGCGAGACCTAGATAACAGGACAGAGGGGCAGTCTAGCAGAATGGTCAGAGCATGGCTTCTGTAGGATCAGAGTCTGGCTCCACCACTCACTGGCTGCATGATGTTAGGCAAAGTTCTTAACCTTTCTGTGCCTTAATTTCCTCATCTGTAATACGGGATAATAACAGAGCCTACATCTTAGAGCTGTGGGAATTAGAAGAGGATTAACATGAGGAATTCCCTGGCGGTCCAGTGGTTAGGACTCCACGCTTTCACTGCTGAAGGCGCGGATTCAGTCCCTAATCAGGGAAGTAAGATCCTGCAAGATGTGCGAGGCCCAGCCAAAAAAAAAAAAAAAGAGGACTGATGTATGTAAAGCACTCAGAATAGTACCTGACAAAAAAAGGTGCTGTATAAATAAATGACAGCTACTACTAATTTTAGTATTAGTGTTAAAAGTAGTCTCTCTAGGGCTGCACTATCAAGACGAATCAACTCTGTTTTCAGTCCTCCTGTCACTCGGTTCAATAGTCAGATTCCCAGGACAGAATCTGATTTGCTAGCTAGGGTCCTGGGCCCACCCCTTGATCTTGATGGACAGTCCTGCAGAGACTGTATCTGACGACGGCCCAGTTTTGGGTGTGGCAGACCAGGTACCAGGACACCGGGTCCCCACCCTGTCTGACGTCTGTCCCCCTTTAGGTCTCAGACTCTCCACCGGGGGAGGATGAGATGGAGAGCTCAGCAGCTGGGGACCTGTCAGGAGCAGGGTCAGGTGGAGGCTCTGGCTGGGGCTCGGGGGCCGGAGAGGAAGCAGAGGGCGACGAGGATGAGAACATGGTGTACTACTTCCTGGAGGAGAGCACGGGCTACATGGAACCTGCCTTGCGTTGCTTAAGCCTTCTGCATACGCTGGTGGCCTTTCTCTGCATCATTGGCTACAACTGTCTCAAGGTGGGCCATGACCACAGCCTTGGGGCTGGGGCATGTGTATGTGCGCGTGCATGCGTGCGCCCGTGTGTGTGTGTTTGGAGGGGATGTGTGCCGGGGCACTGGCTGAGAGGACCTGGGGCAGGGGCTGGGGCATCTAACACAGTGATTAGGACAGAGGGGCGTCTAGGGTTGGGGTAAGGCTGGGGGACAGAGTACAGGATTGGGGTCTTTAGCAAGGGTGATATTCAAACTGGGAACTGATACAGGTTGCAGCTGAGGAGATGGGTCCTGTGACGATGTTAATTTCTGCATCAAGAAGCAAAATTTGTCATTCGGGAATATTTATTTTCTACATGTTGGTCAGTTGGTGAATTAATATCTGGGAGGGTCTGTGGGCCTCAGACATAACACGGGTGCCAACAGGGGGATGTGGATTCTGACATCAACTATGCCTGAAGCTTGTGATGGCCCGTAAGGTGTATTACGAAAACTTCAGTATGGGTTCCATGAGAACTGACTGTTCAGCAAATCTTGATACTTTACAATTGGACGAACAGAGCTCTTTTGGCTTAGAACTTTTACAAGTGCTGTCCCCTCTGCCTGGAATGCTCTGCCCCACTTCCACCTCCTTTCACCTGCCTGTTTTATTCCTCCTCCTTCCCTTGGGAGGCCCCAGGCTGCAGCAGGTGCCCGTTCTGGGCTCTCCCGGGTTTTTTCCTCATCCCAGCCCTGACCCTCTGACCGCATTTTCCCACTACTACCCTGATTACTCTGGGAAAGCTCCTCTGATGTGGGGTCTCACAAAGGCTCCAGCAAGATGTCCTAGCTCCTGCCGAGGCTGTGGTCTCCTGACACCCACCCCTTTGCCTCCCTGCATGATCTAGGTGCCCCTGGTGATCTTTAAGCGGGAGAAGGAACTGGCCCGGAAGCTGGAGTTTGACGGCCTCTACATCACGGAGCAGCCTGAAGACGATGACGTGAAGGGGCAGTGGGACCGGCTGGTGCTCAACACTCCGTAAGGGCCCAGCCCCAGCCTCGTGGTGGGTTGGGGACGCAGAGCTGGGTTTCCACTCCAGTCCCAGCCCAGGCCTCAAAAGGCCGGAGTTCCAGTCACTGCCCGTCCTGACTCATTCTCCCCAAGCCTTTGTCTTCCTCTTAGTAATACAGACAAATTTCCCCTGCATTAAAGTACCTCTGGGGTTGCTGCTGACACATGGGGATTCCTGGGCCCCATCCCTGGGGATTCTGGTTCAGTGAATCTGAGGTGGCACCCAGGAACCTGCATTTTAAACTCTGTCCCCACGCGGGATTCTCACCAGGTGCCATGAGTGGGAAATATATGAAATCACTTGGTTTTCAAACTGAGCCCAGAGAGGGAATGAGGGTTGTGAGGGCAACGTGGTGGGACTCTGGACCCCCAAAGTACCCTCCCAGCCCATTCCGTTTTCCCCCAGGTCAAGTCCCATCTTATTTGTTCATACAGCGGGGCTGCATCCTTAGAGGGAGGCATGTCTAGAGTAAGAACACCAGGTCAGGTTGGAACCCTGGGTTGGCCACACTGTAGCTGGGAATTCTTGGTCCAGTCACTGGGCCTCTCTGTGCCTCAGTTTCCTTATCTGTAAAGTGGGGATATATAATAGCATCGACCTCACAAGGACCTTGTGACAGTGAAATGAGTTAATGTAGTTTCTGGGGCAGTGTAAGCTCTAGGTAAGGGTTGGAAGTCATTTTCTTTTTTCTTTTAATGAAGACACTTTTTTTTTTTTTTTGCATCAGGTCTTAGTTGCGGCATGCAGAATCTTTGTTGAGGTACACATGCAGGATCTTTTGTTTCCGAGAGCAGGCTTTTCCTTGTGGCGCACAGGCTCCAGGGCACGAGGGCTCGGTAGTTTGTGGCATGCAGGCTCTCTCATTGAGGCGCACGAGTTCAGTAGCTGTGGCGTGCGGGCTTAGCTGTGGCGTGCGGGCTTAGTTGCCCCGTGGCATGTGGGATCTTCCCGGACCAGGGATAGAACCCACGTCCCCTGCATTGGAAGGCGGATTCTTTACCACTGAACCACCAGGGAAGTCCCGGAAGTTATTTTCTTATGGGGTCCTGCCTAGTGAAGTGGTGCAAGGAGAGAGAGAGGCCATACCAGGGACATCCTATACTCTCATTGTCACCATCAAAGACACATTTAACTTACACACATTCAAGTACACATGCTTAAGAGAGAGAGAGAGACACCTATTTAAAATGGTGTCTGCCCAAGACCTTGAATTCTAAATACCATTTCCTGTGACAAGGAACCAAACTCCTTAGAGAAGTGGCAGATTTTTCAGGGCTGGGTCGGGGAAGTGTAAGATGAGCCTGGATTATCTTGTTATGTCAGAAAGCAAGGGTGTGCTCACTGAAAAATGGTGACATGCTGAAAGGACCCTGCTGCCAGCTTAGAAGGGGCTCCCCGTGGACAAATCAAGGACAGTTTGAGCATTGATAAGGATAGGAAGTGCCACAAATTGAAACACACATCAAATAGGCCTAAATCCATGGATTCATAATAAATCTCCACTTCACCCCCGACCCCCCCCCCAGCAAAACTCATTGGCCCACCTTTGCAGGATGTTGGGACATCAACTCATGAATTAGAAAACTGGTAAATAAAGGGCCAGAATCATCAAATAAAATTAAACAGTGCACCCGGGAAACGGAGCAGGGCCAGGCTGCTGGTCCCGACTCCTCCCCACCTGAGTGCAGTTCTGGGGTCTTTGCACATCCCAGCTCCGAATGCGAGCCGTCTGCCTCACCTGGGCTCCAACAACAACAGCAGCCGGGGAGGGCGGGGTAAGAGTTGACCTTGGGCAAAAGTCACCTGGCCTGGAGTCTTTAGAGCCTGACCCTGAGTGAGATGTGACCCCCCTGTCTCCTGTGAGAAAAGCATTGGAATTCCAACCCCCCCTGCCCCGGCCTGGCTGGTGGCTCCTGTTCCCTCCTACCCTGATGTCTTGTGGCTTCTTTCTCTTGGCAGGTCTTTCCCCAGCAACTACTGGGACAAATTTGTCAAGCGGAAGGTGAGAGGACGTGGATGGGGAGGTGGAAGGGCCTCCCGGGCTGGGTTCCTTGCTGCCACCAGGCCATCCAAACCCCGTCAAGCACTTGCTTCATGTGTGACCTTGGGCAAGAGGCTTTGACTGTCTGAGGAGCACCTCCGATTACCAGTCTGGAAGTGAGCATGCCAGTCACCCCTCCCGCTCTGTAACGAGACGACACGTGTAACAAGCACAGCACGGTGCCTGGCGCAGAGTAAATACTCTGAATATTAGTTTTGAGGGAGGAAGTAAGGCATCCTATTTTCAGCACACAGACTCTGGTGCTCGATTGTCTGCTTTTCTATTCCTAGTGGGGTCAACCTTTCTGTGCCTCAGTTTCCCTCATATTCAAAGTGAAGTAATAAGGGCCGACCCCACCAGGTTGTTGTAAAGGTTATATGACCTACTACATGAGCAGTATCTGGCACATAGGAAAACATTCAGTTACAATCATTCAGTCACTCAACAAATGTTTCTTGAGCACCTACTGTGTGCCAGGACCTGTTTTAGGGACCTGGAATCCAAGGAGTAAACACATTTGCACCCTCTAGTTGGAAAGACAGAGGAGGAACACATTTATAGCATTCAGGTGGTGATAAGTGCTGTAGAAGAAAAAAGCCCCGCGGAGGGGTGGGGAGTGCGTGGGTGTTGGCCCAGACAGGTTGCTCTTTCGTGCAGGGTGATCAGGAGGTGAGGGAGTGAGGCAGGTGGGAATCTGGGGGAAGGGTGTCCTGGGCAGGGGGAACGGCCAGTGCAAAGGTCCTGGGGGAGGAATGTGCCTGGTATATTTGAGGAGCTGTGAGGAGGCCAGTGTGGCTGGAGCAGAGTGAGTGAGGGGGTGAGTGGGAGGAGATGAATTCATAGACGATGGGTTGGGGACGCCAGTTATATAGGATTCCTTGCCTACCTGCCTAATAATAATAAATTATCCCAATTAATTTGGCTACTGAGTAAACTGGACCTTTATCACTTTGGGACCTTCCCCCTGAGGATCTGAAGAAAGCTCTGGCCCTTCTCCCCAGAAAAATGCACCCCCAATCTCTCACACAAAGTTCAGAGTGTCCCCAGACACCCCCAACCATGCAGGCTATGACCTTCCCCACCCTAGTTGTGTCTACACGGCCCTATGCTCCCCTGCGTAGGTCTTGGACAAGCACGGGGACATCTTTGGGAGGGAGCGGATCGCCGAGCTCCTGGGCATGGATCTGGCCACGCTGGAGATCACAGCCCACAATGAGCGCAAGCCTGAACCACCACCGGGGCTGCTCACCTGGTGAGCCAGGGGTGACCCTGCACAGGCCTGGGACAGGCAGGGGAGGTGGCCAGGGTCTGACCCCCCAGCATCTGGCCATCCCTCTTCCCTCCACCCTACAGGCTCATGTCCATCGATATCAAGTACCAGATCTGGAAGTTTGGGGTCATCTTCACAGACAATGTGAGGGGGGCCCTGTGGGGGGGGAGGGGCCTGCAGGAGAAGGGCCCGAGGGCGTCGGGTGCCCCACCCCAGGTATCCCTGACCAGGGGCTGACTCCTGACCCCTGTGCACCTCTGACCCACCCAAGGCTCCTTACCACCCAGAACACTCTTGAATTCCCAGACTATGTCCTTCTGTGGAGGGTTCCCCAACTCCCTGCAGAATGGCTTCCCACCCAGAGTGCTCCGTTGTTTTAGAGTTGTTCCTGATCCTTCAAATAATCCCTAGCCAGAGATGGCCGCCTGACCCCCAGAGCGTGCCCAACACTCTCAACTGTCCCCTGGTGCCCAGAGTACTCCTTGACCCTCATGAACGCACGCTGACCCCGGCTCTGTGTGCCCACAGTCTTTCCTGTATCTGGGCTGGTACATGGTGATGTCGCTCCTGGGTCACTACAACAACTTCTTCTTTGCCGCCCACCTCCTGGACATTGCCATGGGGGTCAAGACATTACGCACCATCCTCTCCTCTGTCACCCACAATGGGAAACAGGTGTGGAGGGGGCCTATCTGAGGGCAGTGAGCCTGGAGGGACGAGTCTGGCAGTCTGATGAGGGGTGGAGGGTGAGGGCTGGGCAGGTAGGGTGAGGAGGGGCAAGGCTGGGCGGGCTGAGCCAGGGCGGGTGTGGGTGGTGAGACCCCAGGGGGAAGGCCACCTGGGCCGAACTGGGGCAAGGATAGAGAAGGCTGGGGACTTCCCTGGTGGTCCAGCAGTCAAGGCTCTGCGCTCCCCGTGCAGGGGGCCCGGGTTTGATCCCTGGTCAGGGAACTAGATCCCACGTGCTGCAACTAAAGATCACACATGCCTCAACTATAGAGCTGCAACTAAGACCCAGCGCAGCCAAATAAGTAAATAAATATTTAAAAAAAAAAAAAAAAAGGATAGAGAAGGCTGGGCATGGGGGAGGGGCAAGCCCAGAGTGGAGCTGACCAGCCCATTGCCCGTCCCCAGCTGGTGATGACCGTGGGCCTCCTGGCGGTGGTGGTCTACCTGTACACCGTGGTGGCCTTCAACTTCTTCCGCAAGTTCTACAACAAGAGTGAGGATGAGGACGAGCCTGATATGAAGTGTGACGACATGATGACGGTAAGCCCCTCCCCCCAACACTCTTGGAACAAGCTACTGACCATCCCTGACCCTTAGTTTTCCCATCTGTAAAGGGGGTTAGTAATAGAACCTACCTGTAGACTTACTGTGAGGGTTCAGTGAGCTGACACTTGTGAGGTACTTAGAACAATGCTCAATAAATGGTAGCCACTGTTGTAATAGTACTTGAGTTTTTCAAGCTATCCTTATCGGAAGGGTTCTCAGGCATGGTGCCTGACTTACAAGCCATGTGATTTGGGGTTGGCTGCTCAACCTCTCCATCCTCTGGTGTCCTCACCTGTGAAATGGGTGTATAATAACAGTGCCTACATCTTCGGGTTGCTTTTAGGACTCAGTGATGCTCCCTGATCATCTAAGATTTAAAAGTCTTAGAATAGTGCCTGGCAGGTATTAAGGATTCCATAGATGTGAGCTACTATCATCATTATAACGAAGAGTGTCACCCAAAGCATGCCATCCGTGTTTTTATTTTCTCTTCTATTCTAGGAGTGGTGGTCATAACCCAAACTGAGTTGTTGTTTTTTTTTCTAAACTCCATTTTTTTTTTTTTTTTTTGCCCTTACCGCACGGCTTGTAGGATCTTAGTTCCCTGACCAGGGATTGAACCTGGGCCCTTGGCAGTGAGAGTGCAGAGTCCTAACCACTGAACCACCAGGGAGTTCCACTAGACTCCATCTTTATTTTTATTAGACTCCAACTGAACCTTAGCATTTCCTCCACTTGTGAATTTTTTAAACTTTTTATTTATTCATTTTAAAAAATTTGTTTGGCTGCACTGTGCAGCTTGTGAGATCTTAGTTCTTCGACCAGGGATCGAACCTAGACCCTCGGCAGTGAAACCGCAGAGTCCTAACCACTGGACCGCTAGGGAATTCCCCCCAAATTAAGTTTAACCTACTATAGGCATGGGCCACAGTGGAAAGAATCATCCCAGGGCTTTATCTCAGAGATGGCCTGTAATCTGGCACTGTGCTCGCAGGATCCACTCAGGCTGACATTTGAGGCCCCACCAGACCTGGTCTTGCCACTCAGCCTTGTTCCCATCAGTCACTGGTCTTAGCTCTTACCCAAGAGAACTGGGTTCTCTCACTTCCCAGGGACACAGAAAGAACAGTGTAAAGTCTTTCCCAAGTGCCAGGCAGACCACGTCCCTCCCTCTGCTCAGAACCTTCTTGTGGTTTCCCGATTCCTTCACCATGGCTTACAAAGCCAGGGAAAAACCAGCCTGGCCTGAGTCTAACCAGAGTCCTTCTTGCTTTTTGCTCTCTGGCTGCCTGGTCCGCCTTCAGTTCCCCTAAGATCATGTGTTTCCTCCCAACCCAAGCCCTTTGCATCTGACATTCTCTCTTCCTCCCTTCCCTGGCCCTATGTACACACACCCCTTCACTTGATGCTTCACCTTCAACTTAAATGCTGCCTCCTACAGGAAGCCCTCCATTACCATTGGCTGGACCTCATTTATCTCCCTGCTCTTGCCCACAGGAACTCTATTTTCCAGCTTCACTGAACCTCTTTCAGTTCCTCACAAGAGCAAGATGCATTCTTTCCTCCCCAAATGGTGATGAAGCACATGTGGTTTTCTCTGCCTGGAACTCTCTCTCCCACCTAACATTTTCTTCACGTTCCAGCTCACACATGTCCCCTCTTCTAGGAAGCCTTGCCCCATCACCGCAGGCTGGGTCAGGCTTTCAAAGCTTCGACGCTTCCTGTGCTTCCCCCATCTCACCCCTGATTACACTGTGCTCTCACTGTCCTGGCCCTGAGCCCTCCCTGTCACAGCCCTGATCATTTCTGGGCTGTCATTGTCTGATGCCAAGTTTGTGAGCCCTGTGAGAGGAAGGTTCAGGGCTGTCTCAGTCATTGCCATGTGTGCCCTGCTGCAACTAGCCCAGGGCCCTGTAGGTAGTGGGTGAATGTCGAATGATTGAATGCATGACTAATGTGCTTCTCACCCTGCCCCCGCAGTGTTACCTGTTTCACATGTATGTGGGTGTCCGAGCTGGTGGGGGCATTGGGGACGAGATTGAGGACCCAGCAGGCGATGAATACGAGCTGTACCGGGTGGTCTTCGACATCACCTTCTTCTTCTTTGTCATCGTCATCCTGTTGGCCATCATCCAGGGTCAGTGCTTGTCGGGGGTGTGGGAGTGGGGGCTCTGTGCCCAGAGGCAGACTAGCTCATTTAAGAGTGCAGGCCCAGGATCACATCAGCCTGGATTCATATCCTGGCTCTGCCTCTCCCTACTGTGAGACTTTGGGCAAGTCACCACTCTGAGCCTCAGTTTCTCCATCTGTAAAATGGGGGGGTTTAATTATACTAGCCTCATCGGGTTGTTGTGAGAATTCAATCAATTCATAGGTGGTAAATGTCTGGCTCATGATAAGTGCTCAATAAATGCTGGGTATTATTATTTTTAGGAAACAGGGTGTGATTAGGGGGATGAGGGTGGGAGGCAGGACTCAGAGGTAGGTAGCCAGAAGAGGAGGGAGTCTGAACTCGGTCAGAGGTTGGGCACTGACTTGCGCCCTGCCACCCCAGGTCTGATCATTGACGCTTTTGGTGAGCTCCGAGACCAGCAAGAGCAAGTGAAGGAAGATATGGAGGTAGGTCACATCTGGGGGGCGACCCAGAGGGATCATGGGACCCTGGGGGGTTGAATGGGCCTTGACTCTGATGTCTCCTGCCATGCACAGACCAAGTGCTTCATCTGTGGTATCGGCAGCGATTACTTTGATTCAACACCGCATGGGTTCGAGACTCACACACTAGAGGAGCACAACCTGGCCAATTACATGTGAGTGTGGGCCCACTGGCCAATCAGGAGGGTGGGGGCGTGGCTGCCGCCAGCCAGGCCGAGATACTGGCCAGTTAGGGGAGGGGGGATGGTGTCCATGTGGGTGGATTCCCAGCCAGCCAATCAGGAGCAAGTAAGGGTGATTGCGACCTGTCTACCGCTGCCTCCCATCCCCAGGTTTTTCCTGATGTATCTGATAAACAAGGACGAGACCGAACACACGGGTCAGGTAAGGGTGTGTTAATGGGACGACAATGGGCAGAGACATGGTGAATTTTAATATAAGGTCCATCAGCAGGTGACAGTAAAAAGCTCACATCAATATGAAGCATTTGAAGGTGTGACCAACCAACCCTTCCCCATCCCCCACCCCTAGGAGTCTTACGTCTGGAAGATGTACCAAGAGAGATGTTGGGATTTCTTCCCGGCTGGCGATTGTTTCCGCAAGCAGTATGAGGACCAGCTTAGCTGAGACACCCCCAGCTGGCCCTTCACCCCCACCTCGAAGGTCCTTATTCTCACAGCAAGCCCCTTAGCCCTCAAATCCCTCCCCGCAAGGCGGCTGGGGGAGGGTGACCATGTACTGGCAAAATAAAGTCTGTGCTACGCCCCTGACATCATTGTGCTGGATTGTTGACATTGGGGGGTAGGTGGGCATACAGGAATTCTGCCCTCCTCTCCCCCGCCAACCCAAGAAAACCAAGACAGCAGCAGAGACTGAAGTCATGTTTATTCAGAGACAGGGGCATGTCGTGATCACTAATGTGTGTCCGCCGGGGAGGGAGGTGTGGGGACTGGTTCCTAACACCCCGTCAGGGACTCATTCCTGGATGTAGAGGTTGCTGGGGGCAGTAGGATCATCTGCTGGGCGTGTCTCCACCACCACAGGCCTGGGGAAGGAAGAGAGAAGTCAGTTCATTCATGCATTTGTTCATTCTTTCATCCGCAGAGGCGTTTATAGAGTCTTTGCCAGCACGGTGCTGGGCTATAGCAGTGAATGAGCACACGTGGCCCCTGCCCTCGGGGAGCTCAATCTAGAGCAGGAGACCAACATGAATCAGTGAATCAGATGAATGCCAAGAAGCATGAGGCACATGACAGGGAAACCTAGCCCAAGGGGTCAGCCAGGGTTCCCCCAAAGAATGGATGGTGGAGCCTGAAAGAGGCTCAGGAGGGAACTTGGTGAAAAGGCAGGGAAGAGTGTTCTGGGCAGAGAGAACAGCCTGTGCAAAGGCCTTGAGGTGGGAGAGAGCCTGGGGTTTGACTGCAGAAGTCATGGTTTGTGAGCTATGACCAGGATTTGGTATTTATCCTGAGGTCACGGGAAGGATTTAAGCAGGTGGAGAGTGACACAATCAGATCTGGATTTTAAAAGACCCCTCTGGGCTTCCCTGGTGGCACAGTGGTTAAGAATCCTCCTGCCAATGCAGAGGACACAGGTTCGAGCCCTGGTCCGGGAAGATCCCACATGCCATGGAGCAACTAAGCCCGTGCGCCACAACTACTGAGCCTGCGCTCTAGAGGCCGTGAGCCACACTACTGAGCCCATGCACCACAACTACTAGAGCCCGTGCTCCGCAACAAGAGAAGCCACCGCAATGAGAAGCCCACGCACTGCAACCAAGAGTAGCCCCCACTCGCCGCAACTAGAGAAAGCCCGCGCGCAGCAACGAAAACCCAACACAGCCAAAAATAAAGAAAGAAAAAAAAGATAACATCACCAGTAATGGGACAAAACATGTGCTTCCTGATCTGATGCAGTGAAAGGACACATCATCATTTCTGTGGTATTCCTGCCCCAAACTCTTAACCTGGAAACCTCAAACCCAGTTGAGGGACATTCTGTAAAACAAATTTCCTGTACTCTTCAAAAGTGTCAAGGTTATGAAAAGCCAGGAAAGTCTGAAGAATTGTCCTAGGCTCAAGACTAAAGACACATTACTCCAAAATGCAGCCCATCATCCTGGATTACATCCTGGACGAGAAAAATAGTATTGTTTTTTGGTTATGAAGAACAAGAGCATCATTGGAACAACTGGTGAGACTTGAACAAGCGTATGAATTAGAAGGTAGTGATATTTCACTGTTATTTTCTTGATTTTGACAGCTGTATTGTGGTTTGTAAGAGTATGTCCTGGCCTTCATTCAGGAAACATACACTGAAGTATTTAGGGGTAAATTGGCATCACGTCTGCAATTCACATGCAAATAGAAAAAAAATTATACATATATGAAAGGGAAGAATAAAGCAAATGTGGCTAAAACATAATATATGGGGAATCTGGGTGAAGGGGATACACAATTTTTAAATTTATTTTTGCAACTTCTCTGAGAGTCTAAAATTATGTCAAAATAAAAATTTACGATTAAAAATTAAAAAATGAAAATTCCACTTTGGCTGCTGTGTGGGGAATGGACTATAGGGGGCAGAGATGGAAGCAGGGAGACCAGGTGAGAGGATGTCCAGGCCACAGATACAGGTGGCTGGGGATACCTCCAGATGCCCTCTCCACATCAGAAGCCCCCTGTTCCCGAGTTCATACCTGGGGGAGCCAAGCAGACGGAAGGTGAGGGTGGGGTCTCTCAGCTCCTGCAGCAGCTGGGGGAAAAGGTGCTGTGTCAGTGTCTCTCCTTTAAAGAGAGCAGGGGACGAGGTCTCTGAACTCCTCAGGTCCAGAAATAATCATTCTTGCTAATACCGCTCATCAGCTGTGTGACGTCAGGCGAGTTACTTAACCTCTCTGCACCTCGGAGTACTAACCTTTGAAATCATAGTACCTACCTGATAGGCAATCACGAAGATGAAGTAAAATACAAAACTGTAAGGGCAGAGCCTGACACATGGTGTTCTGTGAGGTAAGCACCATTTTTCACTCCATTTTCCGGATGAGAAAAGTGAGGCACAGGAAGATTAAGTCATTTGCCTAAGGTCATTCAGCTGGATTCCAACCCAGGCAGTCTGGGCCATGCTCTTAACCCACATATCTCTACAGTGACCCTGGATGAGGTCTGGACCTAAGCGACACTGGGGTAGAGAAGGGGACCCGTCTGAACTGAGCCTAGAGAAAGCTTCTCCTCCAGGACTTCACACCCTGACTCAGTTCTCCCAGTCCATCTGATGAATGAGATGACTGACATGGGAGGGGCTGGGTTGCGGGGGCTGGGATGGAGGAGCTTACCTGGTCCGAGCCTAGAGCCCACACCTGCACTCCATGCTTCCAGAAGGCCTGGAGCCGACCCCCGACCATAGCTGGGAGGAAAGCAGTGCCTGTTACCCTTGGCTTTTTCCCTTAAGCCTCCAACCTGGACCCCGGACCCTATCATCCCGGCACATACCCACGGCCTCCACTGCTTCAGTCATGGGGATCTCTGGAGTTCGAAGCCCCCTGACTGGGGCCCCCTCTGGGGTCACCAGCTTCAGAGACCCTAGAAGGAGGTAGAGCAGGGTCTTTAAGAGCAGTAAGCGGGACTTAGAAGCTTATGGAGGGACCAGACAATAAATTCAGCGTGAGAAGCAAAGCAGGATGGACAAGGACTGGAGGGGCTCAGCGTTTCTGAGAGAGGTACAGGTTCTGGGGTTCGGAGATCTAGGAATAGTGGGGGAAAGGGAGGGAGGAAGGTTCTTACCATCCATCAACACCATCACCTTGTCTTCCTCGACCTGAGTCACCTGTACTGGTCCCTTGTGCTCTGCTTGAGAGGCGGGGGTTCAAGGACCAATTCCACCTCACTTCGCCTTTCCCAAGCAAGCGGGCTAGGCACCCTCTCCATTCCCAAGCAAAAGGGCTAAAGCTCGCCCATCATAGAGTTCCCCAGTCCCCTATCATCAATCTCACCAATTATATATACCCAATGTTCTCCCGTCCCCTCTCGTTTCAACCCCTTTCTCAATTACGCCTCAGGCTAAGCACCGCCCAGCCACCCAGACCCAACCCTCCCAAACTGATAAGCCCCACCCCTCCCAGAGCCTGCACCTGTGCTCATCTCGCCCAGCCAGCAGGAGAGCGCGCCGAAGCGCACGGTGTGGAAGAGCACCGACTTCGCAGGCCGCCCGGTGCTCACGCCGATGCACACGGCGGGCAGCTCGGAGCCTGGACCGGTCAGCAGTGCAAACACCGGCAGAGGCGTAGGTAGCGGGAACAGAACCTGCTGCGGAACGCGCAGGGAGGGGCGGGCTCAGAGAAGGCTTGGGGCGGGGCCTGAGAGGGGGCGGTGTCTTGGAGGACAGTGGGCGTGGGGCTTCCGAAGTATTTCCTAAGTATTCCCCTGCCAAGAAACTTTAGGGGGTGAAGCCTCAGAGGGCTTAGAAATTGACGGATGTGCCCTCAGAGTGGGCGTGGCTTCCGTTTGGGGGCGTGCCGCCTGGGCGACAGAGAGGCAGGGCCCCCGGGGGCTGTGGCCCCAAAGGCAGCAAAGTCTCCTTAGAGACGCAAAGAACCTGAATGGGGTCTCCTTAGAGGTGGGGGGAGGGGCATAGGGCCTGAAGAATAATTAGGCCAGGGGTGAGGAGCGGAGCTGAGAGATCAGTGAGGAGCCTCCAGGTGGGCGGGGCCTTGGGGAGATTGGGGCGGGGCCTCGGGTGGAAGGCCGGATTCGTGGAGCTCTCAACAGAAGCGTAGAGTGGATGGCCCTGGCCACCCAATCTGACAAAGTCCCCAGCGTCTGCAGGCTCCCTACCCGGACCAGCAGGAACTTGTTCATGGGCTGGTACCACTGAAGCAGGACCACGGATGTCTCCAATGCCCCACACAGGAACGGGCCCCCGGAGCTCGCGCCCTCTGCTGTGGAGGTAAGGATACATCTTTCCCCGGGCTCTGTTCACCCTGCCTTAACTCTGCAATCCTCTCGGAGCGAGAGGGAGTCCAAGTCCCGCCCCTGGTCCCGCCCCCTCTCTGCCCACCCATGGGGTTTTCTCTCACCCACACAGCACGCCCGGCAGCCTTTGGTGTCCTGGATCTTAGTGGAGACCATGTTCTTCCTGCAGAAGAAGGGAGGCGTGAATGGGGGGAGGGACGGCAGAAATGAGGCATCTTAGAGGGGTCAGAGGTGCCACTGCGGGCTGGTACCTTGCCAGTAGCCGGTGGGGGCTAATGTGAGCGATGGGGCTTCCTGTTCTGCCCTCTTTCCGTTCCAGTAGGCCCAAGATGCTATGAGAATACAGGTGGGGGGTCTTTCCTGCAGTGTGTGTATGTAGGGGAAGCAGGCAGTTATAGGGCACTGCACACTCCCACCTTTTCCCTATCCCATCACTTGGCCCCATCCCTTTAAAATGCCCAACCCCTCCAGTCTCAAGCACCTTTATTTACTCATTTTTCATGCAACATATTTTAAATGCCCACTGTAGGCCAGGCACTGTGCTTGGCTCTGGTGAACCATTAATGGTGAGTAAAATAATTACGTTCCCTACCCTCATGGTGCTTGTAGCCACATGACAAATGATGGACACTTAACCAGTCAGATGAAGTTACACACATTACAAAATTTAAGAAAAAACATATCTACAAATTCTGCAAAAGTCTGTCATCACAAACTTTTGGCTTGGGGTCTCCTCATAAATTAGAAATTCTTTTACACAAAGTGTTTATAAAACAATGACACATAATTTTAATCTACAACCTGCTCGCTCTATTTTAGTAAAGCATGGAACAAGTACTAACTGTCATCTGAACATCAAAGAAATGTAAAGACTGACTTCTTGTGGAAATTACCTCAAAACTGACTTGAGAGGTGGGCACTACTGTGAGCCCCATTTTACAGATGGGGAAACTGAGGCTCAGGGAGAAGTCTCTTGCCCCAAGTCCCACAGTGGAAAAGTGGCTGGAATTTGAACTGTAGGCTCTGTGAAGGGGGAGCCTAATTTTTTTTTTTCAGCCATGCCCAGCTGTCT
>NW_020185321.1:7544962-7561806 GCF_003031525.2 Neophocaena asiaeorientalis asiaeorientalis
CCTGAGAGAGACATGAGGACATTGTTGATAGAGTATACCCAGGTAGTCCGGCTAGAAAAAAGCTGCAGAGGAAGGGGAGATGGCTCCTGTAAGACCCCAGCAACCCCAACTCCAGCCCCCACCCTTGGCCCATCCTAGGTGCTGCCCCTCACCATCTCCAGTGTGGCCTCCTGATCATTTCGGTTCAGGATGAAAATGCCTTCCTCGGCCCCCAGGAGCAGGTGCTGGTCTGGGGAGCACAGACATGAGGATGCAGGGACCTGCCTCATAGTGGGGGACTTCCCAGAACCCCCTATGGCCCCAAACACTGGTACTCTGTTCGCCAGCCCTGACCCTCAATTCTCTGCTCTCCCTCCAAACTGACACTTCCGGCCTCTGTTTCCCCAAATCTGAACTCAAACCCTGACCAGTTCCCCTGAGCTGATCTCACTCTCACCAGCCTCTGACCACCACTGGTTCTGGTGGTTCTTCCATCCCTGACTCGCAAGTCCTGACCCTCTGTCCCCTCAATTCTGCCCCCAACATTAGATGTGACTCCCCGAATAGCCCTCTAAATTCTTTCCCTCTTTCTCCCCAGTTCTGGTCCCTGAATGCTAGTCCTATCTCAACACTGATCCTCAAATTCAGACAGCCCTCCATATGGCTTTTTCTGTCCAGTGTGACCCCGAAAACTCTAATACTGTTTCCTTAACATGTATCCCTCACTGACCTTGTCTCCACATCTTTGATCCCCAAACTCTCTCCCCTTCTGCTACATTCTAATCCCCAAAACTCCTGGCCCCCAAATCCTGATCCCAGTCTCTCTACCATTAACCTACAACCGAGGTTAATGGGGTCCAACTGTCCTGGATCTTGTACCCCAAACTCTGACCTTTCTGCTATATCTGACACTCCTTTTTAAAAATTTGTTTATTTTTTATTTTGGCCACACCGCACAGCATGTGGGACCTTAGTTCCCCGACCAGGGATCAAACCCCTGCCCCCTGCGGTGGAAGAGCAGAGTCTTAACCACTGGACCCCTGGGGAAGTCCCATATCTGACACTCCCGGCCTCCAAACTCTAATTTTCCTAGTCTTCACTCTCAAACCCATCTTCACTCTACCCATCTTTGATCCCTCAACTCCACCTGTAACTCCTGGCTGTGCCCCTGCCTCAGCTCTGCCAGTCCCTCCCCTCCCCTGTCCCTGCCTTTGTGCCTTCCATTAAGGGCCCTCCCCGTCCCCACCACATTCTCCATGACCCTCCTGAATGCTCACCCTTGGTGGAGGGGTGCGTCCAGGCTGCCGTGCTGTGGATCCGGAGGGGGCAGCCATTGAATAACTTTACAAGAAGGGCACATCCCTGGGTGGGCCATGGGGGCGGGGCAACAGCAGATCCAGCAAAAGGGAGGAGGGGACAGGAAGGCGTGGTGGTTAAGATTTGGAAGCAAGAGTGCCAAGGTTCAAATCCTGCCTCTGCTTCCTCAAAGGTTTATACCTTGGAAAGCTACTTACCTCTCTGTGCCTCAGTTTCCCCAGTTTGAAATGGGGGATAACACCTATCTCTACGACATCTACCTCTTTCTGTGAAGGTATACACCTTGTAAAGACACGAGATCAGTGTCTGGCACAGAGGAACTGCTCAACGTATGTCACCTGTTATATTATTAGTCTTCCCAGCCCAATCCCCCCACTCCCACCATGCATCCCCAGCCCCATCCAGAGGTGTGAGTCCTCAGCACGGCTGGCCTCACCTTTCTCTTCATCTTTTCCTTCTTGGGGGGCAACAGTGGGGGCTGGTCAGGCTCCCAGGGGGCTGGGTTCCAGAGTGAGGGTTCTGAGATGGGGTGGGGAAAATCAGCCCCCAAACCCCCCTAACCCTGCCACACCCCACCTCCGCCCACCTCCCACCCCAGCCTGCCCTGTCACCTGAGTGGGCAGTTAGGTGGGGGCTTCGCATGGCTGGGGGAGGCCCAAGATGTGGGGTGCGTGGGGGAGGCCCACTGGCACATCGGACCAGCACCCCCGGGCTCAGCTGTCCCTCATCCCCAGTTTCCCCAGGACCCTCGTCCGATGGAGAACGGAACTTGGGCTTTGGAGAGAGAGAAGGACGGTGGGGGAATACATTAGATGATCTGAGAGAGAGGGCGCCCTTCAATCTGCCTCCACCAGAACTGACAGTAGGTCATGGCTCTGACCTTCCCCGTGATGTCCGACCACCACTCCAGCCTTCCCCTCTAACCCACGCCCAACATCGACACATGCCAGCAACTAAAGGGTGAGTGCTGGGTGCAGCAGGCGTTTCCAAGGACCAGCTACTGACCAGTGTCCATCGGGCTAAATATTCTGAGTCCCACCCCTAGGGTCGGGGTTACTACTTCCAGATCCCAATGTGCTTATCGTCCCAGTCTTCCCAGAATTCAAAGGACCCGGCATCCCAGACTCCAGCCCTAGAGGGCTCAGTATCCCAGCATCTATGGACTCTGGTCTCCTGGCCCCGTGGCCCCCAGCTCTGACCCAGGGCCTTACCTTGGGGGGCAGCGGAGGAGGTGTGTCTTCTGCAGGGGTGGGGCTGGAACACAGTGATGGGGTAAGCAGGTGTGGGTGTGGGGAACAAGCACTGGGGAGGGTTGGGGCCAGAGGTCTGAGCTCAGGAGGCTCAGAGGGCGACACGGTCTGGGCTGGGGCCGAGGGCTAAAGGACTGATAACCATGTCAACAGGAACAGCAACTCTTGGATATCGAGTGCTGACAATGCGTCAAGTCTCTGCATCTTCACGCCCGCCTAGGAACACAGATCACGTGAGCTCCTGGGGGTCAGGTTCTCACTTGGTGCCGGGCGCGCTGCTTGTGAGCCCATGACAGACAAGACGTGTGGGATGGATGGGTGGGCCCTGAGGCTGACACAGGCCTGGGGCTGAGGGAGATGGGGGCCTGGGCCGACTGCTGGGGCTGAGGCCCTGACATGGGGGAAAGGTTCAGCCTGAGGCTGGGTGAGATGAAGAAAGATGAGGGCCAGGGGTTGAGGGTCAGGACTGCAGTTGAGATCTGGGGGTGGGAGCAACCTCTGGCCGGAGCCGGGGACTGAGATGTAGCAGGGGGCCCAGGGTTGAGTTGGGGTGGGGTTGAGGGTCAGGGGTCCGGCGTGAAGGAAGGTGGGGGCATTGAGGGTCCAGTCAGGGGTCAGGGGTCAGCGCTGAGTGGTAGAAGGAAAGCAGGGGCTGAGGCTGGGGTCGGGGTGGAAGGAAGGCGGGGTCGTAGGAAGGTGGGAGCTGGGTGGGGGCCTGTGGAGCTGTCTTACATGTCCACGTCGTCGTAGTCATCATCAGACTCCGACAGGTGCCTCCTGAGGAGGGACAGGTGTGAGCCTCGGGTGGTCCCCACATGTAGCCCAGCCTGCCTCCCACCCTGAGGGTCCCTGACCTAGGACTGCTGCTCTTGAAGTCTCCAGGGGGCTGTAAGCGAGCCTGCGGGATAGTAAAGGGTCAGCAGTGGCCCAGTGGGAGGGAAGGTGGGGGGCGGCTGGGCGGCAGGGGAGGCATCTCACCGTGTCGGCTGTGGGTCTGGACTCCATGCCTCTGAGCTTCCTGAACTCCATGTGCCGCCCTGCGGGTAACACACAGTGAGCTGGGGATGTGGATTTGGGAACAAAAAGAGTAGAATTGGGGGTGGGGTCTGGGATCAGGGTCTTAGGACTGGAGCTGTCGCTACAGGGGAGGGATCTTGGTTTACAGGGGTCTCATTTGGGGGTCAGGGTTTGAGATCAGAGAGCTGGGGGGCTCAGAATGGTTACAGAGTGTTTGTTTTGAGGTTCCACCTGGGTACCAAGGATCAGACAAAGATTTCTGAGGTCTCTGGGAGTCCTGGTGGTTGTGGGAAGTCTCAGGGGGTCTGTCTGCAGGACAGAGAGGTAGGGGTCTCTAGAGTCACTTTGTAGATCAGGTGGTGATGAGGTTTTCTCTGGGGTCTCCTGTGGGGTCAGATGGTGATGGGGGTTCTCTGGGGCCTCTGGCCATCTGATGAGGGGGCATCTCTTGGCTTATAGGGTCAGGTGTCCCCGGATGTAGGGATTCTCTCTACTCACGACAGCAATCCGCGTCTGGGATCCCCAGAGAGCTGGAGCGATGGGTGGATCTGATCCGCCGAGGGATGGCGGGGGGGAGCTGGGCAGAGCGGTGGCTGCATCAGGACCATGCCCTCTAGCAGCCCTCACCACCCTGTGGGCCCAGCTTGGAGCCCTTGGTCCTCCCATAACCTCTGTGCCTCCAGCCCTGCGCCAAGCTCCCCATCCTCACTGGCTTTTTTCCTTCTAAGACGGGCAGCAAGGGGGTGCTCCAGGCAGGGGAACAGCGTGAGCGAAGTGGGGGGGCGGGTCCCTCACCTCAGGCTCCTCATCTTCAATCTCGCCAACAGGGGCCCCCTTCCCTGGGTTCCTCAGTTTGTCAAGAAGATCTACGATCAGGCCTCTGTTTAGCCCAGGCTGGGACACCAGTTGATGCTGGGGGAGGGGAGGAGGGTGTCAGCAGACAGAGGGCTGGGCTGGAGAGAGAGGGTTGGGACGAGGGGCTGGAGAACCCATCTAAGGGAATCTGGTGGGGAAGTCGCCAACAGAGGAAGACACAGGGAACGCTGGGGACCTGGGGGATTCTGAGGAGTCTGACGGGATTAGATAAACTTAGGGTAGGGGACTTCCCTGGCGGTCCAGCGGTTAAGAGTCCCCGCTTCCACTACAGGGGGCACGGGCCCGATCGCTACTCAAGGAAATAAGATCCCACATGCACGCATCGTGGCCAAAAAGGAAAAGAGAAAAAATAGGGTAGCTGGAGAATTCCAAAGGTGTCTTAGAGGGGACTCGAGTTCCCCTGGAATTCCAAAGCACACCCAGGAATGGGTCCTGAAGCCCTTGGGCATTTGTGAGTTTTAAGAACTCAGCGTATCTTGGAAAAAGGTCTGGGATACAATTTGCAGAGTCTTGGGGATCCCTGGGGAATTCGGAGGGACTAGGGACTTTGAAAGGGCCATGGGGGTTCTGTGGAATGAAATGATCCACGTTCTAGGGAGCTGTGGGAGGCCCTGGGGGATTCCGGGGGTGAGTCTGGGAAGGCTTCTCTGGGAGGGGAGGTTTACAGTGAGCATCTTGGTGGCGCCGGGTCGTTTCTTGGGGCTCTTAGTGAGGGTGACTTTGACAAAGTTGTGGAAGGCAGCCGACCTTGGGAGGAAGAAGGCAAGTTCTGCGGTGAGGGCACCAGAGACCTTCCCATCAGACCATCGCCCCTGGCTCCACCCTCCCTCTCCCTCCTTCCCATCAACCTCTCCTACCATTTCCCTTTTTCCTTTAGCCTTGGGGGCTGGTAGCCACTCTTGGTCATGAGGAAGAGAACTCTGTAAGAGTAGGACAGAATATGGGAATCAGACTTTCCAGCGGAGGTCAGACCTCGTGGCTCAAGGGAATCCCCATAGCACTAAGATCAGCAGAGAGCCAAGTGGGGGACAGAATGAGAACGAGGGTTAGGATTTACAAGGCATGGGATGCCACTTCTAGGGGATACTGCTTAGCGCATTACAGAGCTCCTGCAGTCTCACAGGGAGCCTCGAGATGGCGCTCCCCGTGTCGGGGGCTCCTGGTGTGGAGGGCTGGAGAAAAGGCTTTCTGGGCTCAGGGGAGCCTGAGGGTCTCGGATGGAGCTCAGAGCAAGGGGGTGTCTCCTGTAGGGGGTCTCGTGGTGGGGAAGCAGGTTGGGGGCTGATGTCCAGGGTCAGAGTTGAGTGGGGTCTCTGGGACTAGGGGGACATGCCCACATCTGCCTACCTGAGAGGGTGCACGTCAAAGAGCGGTGGTTGTAGCTCGGCTAATTCGATGGCTGTGACGCCCAGGGACCAGATGTCACACAGCTCATTGTATCCCCCCTTCAGGGCCACGGCCGCCACCTCTGGAGCCATCCTGGGGGCAGAGACCCTCAGAGAGCCAGGGCTGACACAGGAGGACGAGGGGAGACTTTTGTGGGGGGCGGGGGTAGGAGAGAGACAAGGAGAACGGGGCATACAGAGAGACAGATGCAGAGAGAAACATAAAGATGGAGAGAGACAGACATAAAGACGGAGCGAGGTAAAGGCAGAGAGACAGAGACAGAGAGAGAGAGAGGGAGGCAAACGTGGACAGATATGGAAAGACAGAGAGATCAGGATAAAAATCAACACAAACACTGAGAGGAACAGGTGGAGGGGGCACAGAGAGCCCTAGGTAAATGGAAAACTCAAAAGGGAGCCCAAGAGAAGACAGAACATTCAACAGAACAAGGTAGAGGCAGAGCAAAAAGCCAGGATGGAAATTCCCAGAGATCCAGGCTGGGAAAAGCTGCTGCCCCCTGTACCACCCCCAGCTGCCAGCCAGGCACCCCTCACCAGTAGGGTGTCCCAATGAAAGAGAGGCGTCGAGCCAGCGTTGCCCCGATCTGGGCCGAGATACCAAAGTCAGCTGGAGGCAGAGGGAGAGATATAGTGACCTCTCCTGTCCCCTTGGGCCCCCAGCCAGTCCCCCTCCAGAGCCGCACCAGCCACACTCACCCAGTCTGACCTCCCCAGCATCATTGATGAGGATGTTGGCTCCCTGGGGAAGAGGGGGCAATTAGAGGCTGTCAGAGATACCCCCCAAGTCAAATGCTGCCGCCACTCCCTGGTCCCACACCACCCCGAGCCCTCCAAGCACCACTCCCATATCCTGGGCTCCCCACCCACCAAGGCCACCTTTCTGCCCCTAGACCACCTTGATGTCCCGGTGTATCTTCTTCTGTGAGTGGAGATAGGCCAGTCCCTGGGGAGGAGGGTGGACACGGGGGCTGTAAGTGTCCGGGGGCTGGAGCAGGGTCCTGCCCCTACCCAAGCCCACAGAGCATCTCCTCACCTGGAGCACTTCCCGGCAGACATAGCTGATCTGGAGCTCTGACAGGGGGCCTGTCACTGCAAAGGTCACCCCGGTGCAGTGTTGGGTGCGTGCCAGGCCCCTGGCCGCCACCCACACCAGCTGAGAGGGTGCCACATAGGGAGGGGGAAACAGGATGGGACAAGTAGGGGGAGGAGGCAAAGGGGTGGTCAGCAACAGAGAGAGGGGCAGCGATGCAGGGAACCAGAGGCCGGAGGGAGAGAGATTCGTTCAACAGATATTTACCATGTGTCTACTGTGTGCCAGCCACCGTGGCAGGCACCGGGGATACAGCTGTGGACAAAAGAGGCAGAGATCCCTGCCCTCATGGAGAGAACATTCCGGTGGGGGAGATGTACAGTAAACAAGATAAACAGGTAAGATATACAGTACGTGAGATGCTAATAAATAGTAAGAAGAAAAATAAAGCAAGAAAAGACAACAGGAAATATGTGTGGGAAGGGGTATGACATTTTACACAGGGTGATCATCCCTGAGAAGGTGACGGGGGTGAAGATGGGAGCAGCAAGTGCAAAGGCCCAGAGGCAGGAGAGCGCCTGGTGTGTCTGGAAAGCAGTAAAGTGGATGGAGCGGAGATGAGGTGTGTCCGCTTGGGGTGTGCCAGTGGGGGTCAGACTTGCCGGCTGTGATGAGAAATTTGGGCTTGGCTTTGGAGGGAACTGGAAGGTATGGAAGGGCTCTGAGCAGGGGGTGATGTCACTTTGTAAAATGAGGAAAGGCAGAGAGAGACAGGGAGGGAGACAGAGAGAGAAAGAGAATCAGGAACAGACCCAAATTGAGGCAGAGAAAGAAAGACATGGTCAGAGAGCAAAAAGTGGGAAAACAGACATGGTGAGAAAGAGAGACACAAAGGGGTGAAGAGGATACACTAGAGAGAGACAGTAGGCAGAGGGGTTAGGGACCATGTCTGACGGGCTGGCAGGGTGAGTCACTTCCTCTCTGTGGGCCTCAGTTTCCCCCTCTGAGGACTTCTTAATGAAGTCCTTCCTTCCTGGCATTTGAGGTGTGAGGCCGGAGCGAGACCGGGAGATGGTCGAAGATAGAGGTGCGCAAGAGAAATCTCGAAGTGATCAGAGGCCCACCCCACCCACACCCTCCAATGCTCCAAGAGAGTGAAAAGCAGACTAAGAGAATCAGAAATGCATTCACTATTAAATGAACATGTGGGCACTGAGGACGAGCCAGAAATGCAGAAATACTCAAACGCATGAATACACCTTGGTGAGAAAATGCAGACACGGGGAAGATGGGGCGGGGGAAGTAGAGGGGATCATTGCATGCAGAAAGACTGGGGCTGGACTCTCAGGTCCTGGAGGACAGGGTTCGGTGCCCACTCGGTCACCACAGTATCCGCAGCATCATACAGGCCAGGCCAGGCCCAGAGGAGGGGCTGGCTTACTGTGTGAAATATGGACCGTAAAGACAGTCCCAGGAGACACAAAGGCAGAGAGACAGGACAGGCGAATTGGGGGGAATTGGGCTACTTGGATCCCCGTGCCCTTCCTCTCACCTTGGTAGATGTCCTGGAGAGAACCAGCCCCACAGAATTCCATGCAGATCCAGAGCTTCTGCAGCCTATAACAGTTCAAAAGCAATACTAATAACAGCAGTAATAAATGATTATAGGATACCTCCTGGCTCACTGCCCATCTTATTCTAGTTCAACAAGAACTTTAATGTAAGAGCTGTCATCTCTCTATTGCCCACTACAGTGAGAGCATCCCATTTTATAGACAGGGAAGTTGAGGCTCAGAGAGGAAATATATGTTTAGGGTTAACTGGAGTGGAACCCAGGTCTTTGGGCTCCTGACCCATGGCATCCTCTGTCGTCCCATGCTAACCTAGGAGACAGGGTAGAGACCTCACAGGTTGTGGAAGTTCGGAGGGGACAGAGGAGCTAGGATACCAGGTCTGGGGGACAGAGGACATTATTGGGGCATCTGGGATCTTAATCTGGGGGTCAGGGAATTTAGGGGTTCGTATTAAAGGAAATGAAAGTGAAACTAGGGGACCCGAAGGGCAAGATGATGAAAGATTAGTTTTAGGGGACTTGGTTTCAGGTTTGGTTACTCTGAAGGGGTCAGTTTGGTGGACCCCTAGTCAGAAATGGGAGTTATTTATTGGAGATTAGATTTGGGGGTGCTCTGGTCAAAAAAGTGGGACTTTGGGCTGGGGATCAAGTTAGGAGTGCCCCAGTTAAAAATGGGGGTCCAGGATTAGAGGTCAGGTTAGGGGGTACCCTGGTCAGGAATGGGAGCTCGCAGGTAGGGGCTGGGCTGGGTGTCAGGGCAGGTCTGAGGCTCATCACCAGAGATAACTCCCATGGTAGGCAACGATGTTGGGGTGCCGACAAGTTTTCAAGATGAGGATTTCCTTCTGAAGTGTGGAAACATCATCGTCTGCAAGGAGGGACAGAGAGAAAAGGCTGCTACAGGGAGGGAGTATGGGGGAGATCCCAGTGTCCCAGGAGGTGGGCATGTGGGGAAGAAGCTCCTGAGGTCCTCTCCTCACCAGGCTCCATCTTCACCATCTTCAACGCCACCAGGTCCCCCGTCACCTTGTCTCGAGCCTTGTAAAGGGGAAGTTGGCAGTCAGGAGGGCTCCATTCGCCTGAGTTCCTTCTCAGCATCCCTGAACCAAAGCCAAGGACTGGGACCCTCTCACATCCCCTTCCCTTCTTGGGCCTCACCCCAAAGGTCACCGGTTTGAGGGTGACGGAGAATGAGGGGGTTCCTCACCTTGAAGACTTCCCCATAGGTGCCACCACCCAGCCGCTGTAGCAGGTCATAGTGGTCCCGGGGATCCCTATTAAAGATGTCAGGGTCCACGAGGTCCATTCCTGGGGCCCGGAGCTGGGCCTGCGCCCAGTGGCCAGCAGGGCCTCAGGGCTCGGAGTGCTGTCACCTCCCTCCCTCCCCACACGCCCTGCACCCGCCTTGCCTCCGCCGGCTGTGGCCTCCCCCCTCCCCACTCTCGCTTCCTGCCCCAGCACAGAGCTGTGCAGCCGGCTCCACCCCCTGTCCCCTGGGCCCTAAGAGCCTGTGAGGGGCAGCTTGCCTTGGGACCCAGGGGACACCCCCTCCACTTCCAGGGCTCTGGGCTGCATGTAAACCAGATGCAAACTATCTTAATTGTGACCTGGAGGGGTGCCCTAACACTCCCTCCCCCCACTCCCTCCCCCGTTCTGGGCAGCGGCTAAAAACTACAGCTGAACCTCTGCTGAGTGCTTGAGTGCTGGGCCACAACTCAGAGATGGCAGGTCTGCACAGAGACGGCCATGCAATGTATATCACTGCTCACCGGGGGCACATACATGCACTTAGTGGTAACCTGTGCGGTGCGAAGACCAGTCGACATGCAAATGCCTGGATATCCGTGTGCACATATGTGGATGTACCCAGAGCATATACATAAGTGACACATGCATGTGTATCCATGCCTGCAGTGTGCAGAATCTGTTCACACATCTCATGACGGCACACACGGGGCACTCGCTTTCACCCACAAAACGAGCCGGAGGGGTCCAGGAACCCCCTCACCCCGCCCCTGCCGGGCAGAGAACAACGGCTTTGCCGGCCGCAACCCCCGGCGTTAGAATGGAGTGCGAGGAGCTCAAGATCCTGCCTCAGGGGCAGAGGCCTGGGCCAAAAGGGGACCTCAGAGAGCACCTTCCTCGGGACTTGGCCACGGCCCAAAAGGAATCTGTCTAACACGTGCATCCCAACACAGTTTTGAGTTCACGGCCGCGCGCAATGCGACGTGGGTGCAAGCCGCCAGTAAACAGTCTCCTTCACTGGGAGTTCCCGCGCACTTCCCAAGGCCTGGAACTAGATACGCGAGGCCCCGGAAAACCTTAGCCCCGCCTCCTCGCCTCTAGAGGCGCCTGCGCACTGGGCTAGACTAGGTCTTTTCTCGCGCCGTTGGTTCTGCTCGGGTAGAGCGTATGCGCACGCGCTAACTGCGCCGCTGGGAAGAAGTCACGCGGCAGCCGGAAAGCGTGGCAGTAGCCTCCAGAGCTTCCCCACACCTTCACCGCCACTCGGGCTGGAGAGAAAACAAAGACGTAGTTTCCGTTTCCACCAGCTCTTCCTCTTCCAGTTCTCGGGGACGCAGTGCCGGCCGGGACGTCGGCTGTAGCCCTGGTGTGGGAGGCGACAACAGTCATGGCGATGTTCGAGCAGATGAGAGCGAACGTGGGCAAGTTGCTTAAGGGGATCGACAGGTCTGAGCCTGGTCGGAGGGAGCGCTTCTGCCCAAGAGGGGTGGAGGAGAGGGTTTTCTGGAGACAGCAAGGGGTGGGATTTTTCAGTCATGCTGGAGGACATGTTTAAGGAAAGCACTGTAAAGGCCTAAAGGCAGGAGGTAGCCTTGCCTACCGCTCAGTCTCCCCCTCTTTAATTGCTTTAAGCCCGCCCTCTCTGCTCCTCAGCTTTCCCTCTATCAGCCCCTCAGTTTCCTCTCTCTGTTCCTCAGTCTCACTGTGTCTCTCAGTGCCTCTTTATTGCTCTCCCTTTTTTTCTCATGTCATTCATTGAACACATGTTTACTAAAATCTACTCGGTCAGTTCTGGGTAATGCTGCGGACCAGAGGTGACCAAAAACAGTCAAAGGTCATGCTTTCATGCAGTTCCTAGTTCAGAATCCAGGCAGACCAGACAACAGACAGTGATAGCCAGGAGTGGTCAGAGCGGTGATGGGGGAAGCACAGGTAGATTGGTCGGGGCTGGGATGAGGGAAGCTAGGCAGGAGACGATGGGGCTAGACCACAGTGGGGTTTGGGGACAGAAGGAAGGGGTGGGTGGCGAAGATGTCCAGGGGACCAGGTATACAGGCTGCAAGGGCTGGTTGGCTGAGAGATTGAGGAGGCATCCTAGAAAAGACTCCAGGGTTCTGATGGGGTTTAGAGGTTACGCTTAGGTCTGGGATGTGGATAAGCTTCAGTAGAGGTTATAGAGGTGATTCAGTATTTGAGTAGAGCAAATGGCCAGTGACAGATGTAGAGGGAGGGAAGAAAGGAAGAGGGAGGAGCAGGCTACAGTGCCCTCCACCCCCCACCGGGTTCCATAGAGTGACGGGCCTCAGCTCTTGTCTCCTCTTTGCTTACCCATCTTGTTTCTCCTCTACTCTAGGTACAATCCTGAGAATCTGGCCACCCTGGAGCGCTATGTGGAGACACAAGCCAAGGAGAATGCCTATGATCTGGAAGCCAACCTGGCTGTCCTGAAGCTGTGAGTGTCTGCCTCCATTCCCACCCCCATGCCAGTAGCCAGCACTCCCAGCACTGGGTGGGGTGGGAGTTGGGGGTGGCCTGCAGGATGTGGCTTCTCTCTCTTTTTCAGAGTTGAAGTATAGTTGATTTACAATGTTGTATTAGTTTCAGGTGTACAACATAGTGTTTGGATATTTTTATAGATTATGCTCCGTTTAAAGTTATTATAAAATATTGGTTATATTCTCTGTGTTGTACATTACATCCTTGTATCTTATTTATTTTATACATTGTAGTTTGTACCTCTTAATCCCCTATCTTCCCCTATTTTGCCACTCCCCCACCCCACTCCCCTCTGTTAACCACTAGCTTGTTCTCTGTACCTATGAGTCTGTTTGTTTTGTTGTATTCATTCATTCGTTTTATTTTTTAGATTGCACGTAGACGTGAAAACATATGGTATTTGCCTTTCCTTGTCTGACTTACATCACTAAGCATGATATCCTCTAGGTCCAACCATGTTGTTGCAAATGGCAAATTTCCATCCTTTTTTTCTTTTTCTTTAAGTGGATGAGTAATATTCCATTGTGTGTATGTGTTTATATGTACCACATTTTCTTTATCCATTCATCTGTTGATGGACAGTTAGGTTGCTTCCAGATCTTGGCTGTTGTAAATGGTGCTGCTCTGAACATTGGGGTGCATGTATCTTTCGAATTAGTGTTTTTATTTTCTTCAGATATATACCCAGGAGTGGAATTGCTGGATCATATGGTAGTTCCATTTTTAATTTTGGGGGGAAGCTCCATACTGTTTTCCATAGTGACTGCACCAATTTACATCACACTAACAACCTACGAGAGTTCTCTCTTCTCCACATCCTCCCCAATGCTCTGTTATTTGGTTTTTTTTGATGATAGCCATTTTGACAGATGTGAAGTGATATCTCATTGTGGTTTTGATTTGCGTTTTCCTGATGATTAGCAATGTTGAGCCTCTCTTCATGTGCCTGTTGGCCATCTGTATGTCTTCTTTGGAAAAACGTCTATTCAGGTCTTCTGCCCATTTTTGAATAGGGCTGTTTGTTTGTTGGTATTGAGTTGTATGAGCTCTTTATATATTGATATTTTGGATAGGATGTGGTTTCTCTTAATGTGCAAGACTAGGAAGCCAGAGAAGTTGGGGCTGGAGGAGGGATGGCTTTTAAATAAAAACACACATACAGGCTAGTACATAAAACGAATGTATAGTTTAACAAGCGATTATAAATGAACACTTATGTAATCACCATCCAAATTGAAAAACTGAGTGTTGCTAGCGCCCCTGGTCCTTTGCCCCATATGCTTTGTGCCAACCACCCTGACCCTGGTAGCCACTCTCGTGGTGTGCTCTCACGGCCTGGCTTTATGTGAATTCACCGCATGTGCACGTACACAGGCACACATACACACGCATCCTGATTAGCTTAGTTCAGGTTTGCCTGTTTTGACCTTGACATAAGTGTAATTATACAGCTGGAGCTCTTCTGCGTCTGGCATCTTCCACTTGGCCCTGGGTTTGTGAGCTCCATCCTTTTTCTGTGTGGCTGCAGTTTGTTTGCTGTCATTGCTGTATAGTGTTCCACGTGTGTCTGTGTCTTAATTATCTGTTCTCCTGTTAGTGGGCGTTTGGGTTCTTCCTCCTCAGTGCTTTATTGACATACTACCGGCTGTGTAATTTTTTTTTTTTTTGCGGTACGCGGGCCTCTCACTGTTGTGGCCTCTCCCGTTGCGGAGCACAGACTCCGGACGCGCAGGCTCAGCGGCCGTGGCTCACGGGCCCAGCCGCTCCGCGGCATGTGGGATCTTCCCGGACCGGAGCATGAACCCGCGTCCCCTGCATCGGCAGGCAGACTCTCAACCACTGCGCCACCAGGGAAGCCCCAGCTGTGTAATTTTTATAGCTCGCATAGCCTCGGTTTTGCCATCGATAAAATGGAGATAACAACACTTGTATTTGTGAGGTTGTTTGGGTTGTTATTGGTGATAACCACTGCTTAGTGAGTGCTCCCCATGTGGCAGCTGCTGTGCTGGAAGCTTTGTGTGTATTAACTCACTTAGATGTGAGGTAATTGTGAGCTCACTTGCCCTTGAGAGCTAGATATGGTTGTTATTGTCCCGTCTTGCAAGGGAGGAAACCTATGCACAGAGCATTTAAAATAAGTAGTCCGGGCTTCCCTGGTGGCGCAGTGGTTGAGAGTCCGCCTGCCGATGCAGGGAACACGGGTTCGTGCCCTGGTCTGGGAGGATCCCACATGCCACGGAGCGGCTGGGCCCGTGAGCCATGACCGCCGAGCCTCTGCTCCGCAACGGGAGAGGCCACAATAGTGAGAGGCCCACATACCGCAAAAATAAAATTAAATAAATAAAAAATAAAATAAGTAGTCCGCTAGTCCCCACCAAACAAATATAAATAAGTAGTCCAAGTTCACTCAGCACTGAAGTTTAAACCCAGGCACTTGCCTCCAGAGCCTTGACCACTATTGCAGACTGCCTCTTATGTACTCATTCGTTTGTGAACCACTCAACACTGTCTGCCTTACTGCATGATGGTGAGGATTAACTGTCCCCATCTACAGGGCAGGAAAGTAGGGTCAGGGAGGTTAAGGTCACACAGCCAGAGAGTGGTGTGGTTGGGATCGGAGCCCAGGTGTGTCCAGCTCCCAGACTCTGGGCCGAAGCGGTGGGCAGCCTGTCTGGCACCTGGTGAGGCCCAGGGACGTGGAGACAGCACTGCTACTGTGTCTCTTGTTCCCCTTCTCAGGTACCAGTTCAACCCAGCCTTCTTCCAGACCACAGTCACCGCCCAGATCCTGCTAAAGGCCCTCACCAACCTGCCCCACACCGACTTCACGCTCTGCAAGTGCATGATCGACCAGGCCCATGTATCCTTCCCATTTCCCGGGCCGGGTGTGTGGGAGGGGGCGGGGCAGGGTAGCTGAATTCATGGAGAAGTGGCCTGAGTTCAGCCACAGACACTGAGCTCTGAGCTTGGCCCGGTGCTGGCTGGGACTGAAGCGCTGCGGAGGCTGAGGAAGGCCTGGCCCCCTGCCCTCACGGAGCTCACAGTCTAGTGGGGGAGACCTGTCCTGTCGGTGACAGCCTGAAATAGTCAGGGCTTGGGGTTAGAGAGCAAGAGGCACCTGGACCTGCCTGGATGCTAGGAAGGCTTACTGGAGGAGGGAACATATGAAAGGTGAGGAATTAGGTGAAGCGGTAGGGAAGGGTGGTCCAGGCCAAGGGAATAGTATGTAGGGAAAGGAGGAGGAGAAGAGCTCAGTGCTGGTTTTCAGAGGCAGTAGAGGAAGTTTGGCATAGCTGCGCCACAGAATCGGTCAAACTCAGAAAGGGCACTGGGGGAGCCGTAGAAGGCTTTAAAGCTGCAGAGCGATATGGGTAGATTTATGCTTTAGAAAGATTCCCGTGAGGCTTCCTAGCTGAGTAAAGACCACCAGGCAAAAGGCAGGAGCCGTGAAGAGCTAGATTGTCAGCTGAACTTCATCGTATGTAACCTCAGGGCCTGGCACAGTGTCTGGCACAGTGCTGGTCTTCAGTGAAGAAATACTGAGTGAAAAATCAATAAACTGGCCTGCTCACTGGTGGCGGGGCTGAGAAGTGTCTTCCTCATTGAACCTGCTCTGCCAGGTGTGTCCATGGGAGCACCTGCCTTCTGAGAGACTGTCCACCTTCCCCAGAGGTCCGTTCCAGTGGCTTAAAAAAGGCACGTTGTCCACTTTTCAAAGTACAACAAAGTGTACAGTGAAAAAGCCAAGGCTTCCTCCCTCCCCATCCCACAGCCACCTACTCCCCTCCCCGAAGACAGCAGTTGTTTGCAGTTCTTGGCTATCTTTTCACAGATACCCTACTGGTACATAAGTACAGGTGTTTATAGACACATATCCCTCCCCAACCAGATGGTGGGCTGTTACACACATCGTTCTGCATCTTGCTTTTTTCTTATCACGGTGTGTCTCATCGCTTTCTCCATGTCACTTCTATAAGAGGTGACTCGATCTCAGTGTGTGGAGTGGCCACAGTTGAATCGTCCCCATCACTGGGTCACTAGGGTGGTTCTCACTTTTGCCATTACGAGCGTGCTGCGGTGCACAGAAGGTGGGCGGGCTGGTCTAGGGTCAGCAGCAGCCGCCTCGGGCTCCAAGGCCTTTTGCCCTTAATGCTTCCTCCCAGCAAGAAGAACGGCCCATCCGGCAGATTCTGTACCTCGGAGACTTGCTGGAGACATGCCACTTCCAGGCCTTCTGGGTAACTTCTCTTGGGTCCCTGGGCAGGGTGGTGACTGGGCCGCGTGGAAAAGACTGCTAAAAGTCATGGCCAGGGCTTCCCTGGTGGCGCAGTGGTTGAGAGTCAGCCTCAACCACACGGATTCATGCCCTGGTCCGGGAGGATCCCACATACCGTGGAGCAGCTGGGCCCGTGAGCCATGGCCGCTGAGCCTGCGCGTCTGGAGCCTGTGCTCGGCAACAGGAGAGACCACAACAGTGAGAGGCCTGCGTACCAAAAAAAAAAAAAAAATAGTCACGGCTATGCACATTTGTTGGCTGCCTCCGTGGCAGTGGGCCCTGTGCTCAGAGCTTTGCGTGTGTGGTCACATGGAATGGTCATCCTCACCCGGAGCCAGGACTCCCAGGTCCTCTCCTCTGCCCCCAAAGCTCAGGAGCA
>NW_020185321.1:7561839-7572906 GCF_003031525.2 Neophocaena asiaeorientalis asiaeorientalis
CGCCTGTGATAGCACTTCCTGCCCCACTTTGTTGGTATCAGCAACCCCCTGCCCGCCCCCCATGACTGCTCCTCATTTTTGTGAAGAATTTAGCTCACTGCCACTCTTTACCAGTGCTTTCTTCTCAGATACTTGAAAGGGCAGATCCGTCATCCTTCCACCACCCTGACTTCTTCAGTTTCCGGATTTCTTGTCCTACCTGTGTCCCGAGCCCCTCACATCCTAGACCAGCTCTCAGCACATTGGACCCCTGAGGAATTAAAAAAACAAATACGAACACGTGAATCCTGCCTTCACAGAATCTGATGTAATTGGTCCAGGTGTGGTCTAGGCTTAGGGATTTTAAACACTTATCCTTGGTGATTCTGATCGCCGGCTAAGGCTGGGAACCACCGGCCTGTACTCAATTGCCTCCTCTTCTGCCCATTTATATCAAACGTTTCCACCCTCCGACCACTCCCTCCTCGCTTCCCAGCTCGCCCCCATGAGGTCAAGCCTCCGACCCGACATTCTTGGGCCTGGCCAGCAGCCCCAGTCCTCTGTTCTGCTTCCTCCTTCAGCTCAAGGTGTGCGCTTCTCCCCTCGACACCTGTGTCTGAGGGGATGCTCCAGGCTGGAGAAGACCCAGCAAGCGCCCCAGACCCACTCTTCAGCTCCTCCTGGCCTGGGGCCTTGCTTCCCTCCCCCTCGCCTGGACAGCTCTTCACAGCTGCCCATCACCACCACTTTCTCCCCACCTCAGCTTACAATCGGGCTTCTCATTTCATGGGAAAATAGAAGCAGCCAAAGCAGAACTTCCTGCCCCTGGCCCGACGTCTACCGGCAGCTGACAGAGCACTTTTCTGTCTTTGTGGGCGACCTGTCCCTCCTCCCGTCACAGGCACCCCTGCTCCGGTGCACCGACCCCCTTCCCCCTGGCCCACTCAGCAGCATCACCCAAGCTGTTCTCCCCAGTCTCTGATAGCAGCAAACTTGGCCTTCCCGCACCGTTTCTGTCACCACGGAACACGTCCACCCCGCAGTGAGTTCTAGCCTAAAAAAGAGAATGCTCCCTGGACCTCCACACTCCCCACCAGCTCTGCCTCTCGCCCGCTCCCTCTGCTCCCCTTGCAGCCATGCTCCCGCCTGGGGCACTGGCTGGCCCAGTTTGCCCAGGGCTTTTCTGGTTTTCAAGCTGAAAGTCTCACATCCCAGGAAACCCTCAGTCTCAGGTGAATCGGGACTGTCGGTCGGCCCGCCCCTGGGCCAGGTTGCCTGTGCTCAGCCTCCCCTCTCCCCCTGCTCACATGAACTCAACGCCGTTCAGTGCATTCAGGCTTTTATGACCAAGCCTCTGCCCCCCCAACCCACACGCAGGCCGTGGAACTGCTCTTGTTGAGACCCACAGTGATGTCCCCATTGCTAGGTCCAGTAGGAAGTTCTCAGGCCCCGGCTCAGCTGCCTGGCCAGCGTCTCTTGGCCTCCGGGACAGCTGCTCTCCTGGCTTTCCTCCCGCTGCACCGGCTGCTCCTTCCCGTTGTCCTTGCAGGTTCCTCGTTTCTCACACTGAGGTTGGGGGGCGCCCTGGCTGGGAAGGTGGCATTTGAGCAGAGGCCCGAAGGAGGTGGGAGTGGTAGCCGTGGGGGAAGAGAGTTCCAGCCCCCAAGGCAGCCAGCGCAGAGACCTTGAGGTGGGCGGGTGTCTGGAATTTCTAAGGGGCAGTGAGGAGCCCCAGTGGCTGGAGTGAGGGGGTGAGTGGGAAGAGGTGGCGGGCAGATCCTGGGGGGCCTCGTGGGCTGTGGTAGGACCGTTGCCCTTTTCTCGGAGATGGGAGCCAAGAGGAGGTAGGTGAGTGTAGGTAGCTAATCTGTATCTGTCTCCTCTCTTGGGACTGTGGTTTCTGCCTGCCAGGTTCAAACCCCAGCTCTGTGACTTTGGGCAAATCACTTAGCTGCTCTGAGCTTTGATTTCCTCATCTCTAAAATGGGCAAGGGACTTCCCTGGCGGTCAAGTGGTTAAGACTCTGTACTTCCACTACAGGGGGTGCGGGTTCGAACCCTGGTCAGGGAACTAAGATCCCACATGCTGTGCGGTGCAGCCAGAGAGAAAAATAAAATGGGCCAAAAAACAGCAACTGTTCCATCATAAGGTTGCACACAGAAGAAGGGCTGGCACGTGGGGTGAATGCTGGGGTGTTCGCTTCTGCTATTGTCAGTGTTAATATTCTTGACATTATTGATGTTAATGTTATTTCAACATTGTAAATCCCCTCACAGCAAGCCCTGGATGAAAACATGGACCTCTTGGAAGGTATAACTGGCTTTGAAGACTCTGTCCGAAAATGTAAGTTCCTCTCTGAGCTTGGGCTCCCTGCTGCGGGGGAGGGAGTGGCAGCAGGGTCTTGGGGGTGGCCCTTCATCATCTTTGTCCCTAATTTCCACAGTTATCTGCCATGTTGTGGGCATTACTTATCAGCACATTGATCGCTGGCTGCTGGCCGAGATGCTCGGGGATCTGACAGGTAAGGCCCCCTCTGGGTCCCTAGCGCCCGTTTAGGAGGTTGGGAGTGAGGAGGGCGGTGGGCCTCAGCCAGCTTCTCAGATGGGCCCACCCCTGCCTCACCAGCTCATTATTGAAGGCCCAGGGAGGGAATAAGGAATTAGTATAAAATGTTCCCTTCTTTGGCAGGGATCCTATGGCATTCATTCATTTATTCTGCGTAAATTAATTCAACGCCTATTCTGTGTTCAAGGCCCTGGGGCCACAGCAGTGAACAACACAGAATGACTCAGATTCGTTCTTGTGGAGTTGGCAAAGCAGATGACAAATGAAGATGTACATGTCCAGTGGGAATTCATGCATGACAGCCCCTAGAGAGGGCTGGCGTGGGCGAGGGGCGGGGGGACAGGAGGCACATGGAAGTGAGGAGGTGCAGCATCTGAATGGTTACAGCCTGAGGGCAGAGCCAATGTGAGGATCCTGTGTCCTCACAGAGCAGCCAGGAAGCCCTCGGCTGGAGCAGGGTGAGTGAGGGGGCGTAGCTGAGGGCAGAGACATGGTGGTGGGAGGGGCTTCAGATACTGAGGAGTCTCCTGCCTGAGGACTTTGTCCTTTACCCTGAGTGAGATGGAGCCACTGGAGGATCTGAGCAGAGAGGGACCTGATCAGATTTATGTTTTTAAAGATCCCTCCAAGGGCTTCCCTGGTGGCGCAGTGGTTGAGAGTCCGCCTGCCGATATAGGGGACATGGGTTCATGCCCCGGTCCGGGAAGATCCCACATGCCGCGGAGCGGCTGGGCCCGTGAGCCATGGCTGCTGAGCCTGCGCGTCCGGAGCCTGTGCTCCGCAGTGGGAGAGGCCACAGCAGTGAGAGACCCATGTACCGCAAAAAAAAAAAAGATCCCTCCAAAAAGAAAAAAAAAAGTGTGTGTATTTGCTCATTTTGCAAAAAGAAACGCAAGAAGGAAAAATAAAAGAACTAAGGAAAATGGTTACTCCCTGGGGGCCAGAAGTGAGAACAGGGAGGAGAGTGGTGGGTTGGGGGAGAGACTTCTCTAAGTACCGTCTTGGGTAGTTTTGCCTTTTGAGCCAGGTGGGTTTTTGGTGGGATGTATGTTTGTTTTCAGTGGAAGCTAACTTTTAGTGGGCACTTTGAGTCAGGCACTATACTAAGTGCTTTACCTCGGATAGATGTTTTACATATTTAAAAGTGAAATTAAATCAAAAGGGGATGAAACAACCCTTAGAATTGAATGTAAAGAGAAACAGATGAATAATAGTCATACAGAAAAGAGTTATTTCAAGGAACAGAACACTTCTCTGGCTGGACAACCTTACAGGCATATTTTCTAAAGGCAAAAAACAGTTGCAAAGAAATGCTTAAACCTGGTGCCATAAGCTTATTGTTAGTGGTAATGATGACATCCTAATTTTGAAGCCATTTCATGTAGATTGTGGGGAAGGGCAGGTAAGTACACTGCTGTCATTAGGAGCCGAGCTTCGAACTGGGAGAGGTAAATAGAAAATGAAAGGAGGCTAAGACAAAAGTCCTGTAATGGGAAGGATGAGAAGGCTAAAAGGCTCCCTCTGGCTGCTGTTCGGAGAATGAACTATAGAAGCACCAGGCCGGCAGCAGGAGGGCAGCAGGAGGGCAGCAGGAGACCAGGTCGGCTGAAGGCAGGGAAGGAGGACACCTTGGCGCCCCGGTGCTGTGGGATCAGAGTGCGCAAAGCCCCTGTGCTGCTGTGTCCCCTGCAGACAGCCAGCTAAAGGTGTGGATGAGCAAGTACGGCTGGAGCACCGATGAGTCAGGCCAGATCTTCATCTGTAGCCAGGAAGAGAGCATTAAGCCCAAGAATATCGTGGAGAAGATCGACTTTGACAGTGAGTGGTGGCCTGAGGCCTCAGGCTGTAGGCCTGAGGAGGTGCCCTTTGACAGACCAGGGCTGGGGCCCCAAAGGACCCAGGTCAATAGGTTCTGGTTCAAGGCCAGGAAATTGGCATCTGCCAGACTCCCCTGACCTCTTCCGTCCCAGGCCGCCTGCCCAGGGAGGGATGGCAGAGAATGCTGGGTGTCCTCCCCTGGAATTCTGGGTACTATATCCTGCCCTGAAGCACTCAGTAAGACTTCCCGGGGTCTGGAGGGGCCTTGCAGGGTGTCCCCGCACCTTCACTGATCCCAGGGCTGTCGGGGCCTCAGCCCCGCATCTGCTAAAACCCAGCAAAACACCACCCAGGAAGTGCAGGCTCTGCAGTCCGGCTAGCTGGGTGGGGTCTTGGCTCTTTATTTCATAGCTGTGTAACTTTGGGCAAGAGGTTTTTACCTCTCTGTGCCTCGGTTTTCTCACGTATAAGGGGAGGATGATGGCACCAATGATTATAACAAACACTGTGTAGTTCTTTACACTTTTTTAAGTCATTGGTCCTCAGGTCACCCCCGTAAGGTAGGTGCCATTATTGTAAGTAACTGAACACCACCACGATAGGCACCTCATGGAGGTGTACACGAGTGTGAAGTGAAGCAATCCACGTGCACCACTTAGCAAGGAACCAGTCCCACAGCTCACTGAAGGTTACCCTTGTCACCATCACGTACACATTACCTAACACAGGCTCCACTGGCTGCTCAACTGGAGCAAACTTGCTGTTCCACTAGCACGCGCTCTCTCAGCTTTGCGCTGCATGGATGTCTTGGAGTGAGAGAGAACCGGGGGACAGGGAAGGGCTGCTTCCTTAGGCCCTGGGTCTCGAGTGTGATTCTGGTGTTTGAAAGATACGGACTGGTGTGGTGTAGCCTCTGAGTACAAACCAAGTTGCTACTTAATCGAGAAACGAGATTGAGCGGGCAGTCATCTCCACATTTGGGGGCTGTGGACTCTCACTCTAAATGGGATGTGCCCACTGGGTGGGGTTCTCTGAGAGAACTCACTGGAGCAAAGGGTTCTGCAGTGAGGAGATGTAAGTTCAGTGCTCAGAGTGTCTTGCAAACAGTACGTAATAAATGTTACTATGACGGTGATGATGATAGCGAGCCACACTTACTTAGTAACAGGCATTGTTCTAAGGCCATCATTTAATCCCATAGGGTAGATGGTTCTTATAGGTGGGAAACTGATGTTTAGCGACTTGCTTGAGGTCACCCCCCCCCACCCTGCCCCCGGTACAGGGTGGAGCCGCGACCTGAACCTAGGCTTCCTTGTTCCAGACTCCAGACTTTTAACTCTACTGCCTTTGTGATGGTGACTGAGGGGGTCTGTGATCATCTGCCCAATCATGGGCACTGTGGTTGGTGGCTAGAGGTTCGTCTCCCATTCTGCTCACGTTGACGCTGGCCTTCCCTTTCAACAGGTGTGTCCAGCATCATGGCCTCCTCCCAGTAACTTTGCAGGCGTTTAATAAAGACTTGTTGACTTCTTAGCCCTGTTATCTTCTTGTTGGCTTCCTGACTCTGCCCCTCTCCCGCCGGGGGAGCAGGCCTCGCATGGCCCTGTGCTGGGGCCACCTCTGTTCTGGCTGCCCACACCCACGTCCACCAGCAGCCAAGCTTCCTTTGATCTCCTCCTCTGCCCGGACCCAGCAACTGACCTCCATCACCACCTTCCTGACCTGTCAGGTCACAAGGAGAGCACGCAGCCATGAACCAGCAAGGAGGGTGTGAATGGGCTGTGGGTGAGTCAGCAAGGAGGAGGGTGTGAATGGGATGTAGGAACCCAGCCCTGCACCTGGGACCAGCTTGGGCTCTTCTGTCCTCTTGAAAACCTAGGCGAACAGGTGTGGCCACTGGGTTCCTGGTGAGGGAGAGGCACCGGTTGCCCTTGGCCCTCACACATGCAGCCACTGATGGCCCTGAGGCAGTTGGTGGGGGGGCGGTATTCTGGCTGCTTGCTCAAGAGGTTTTGTGTCCTTGCTTTCTGTTCCTCAGTTTCCTCATCTGTGAAAGGGGGAGAATAATGCACCCTTGTCAGAATCAGGAGGATTCTGTGAGCTCTGGCTGGTAAATTCCTCAGATCAGGACCTAGCCTGATTTTGGCGCTTAGAAAACTGGAGTCGTTAATTTCAGAGTCAGAAGAGTTTGTCCCCAGTGTTGCAAACTAGTCCCCAGCACTCTTCTGTTTGGTGAGACTTTATAAGAAAATTGGGATTTGAGGCCAGGCCATTCCACCCCTACCCCATGCCAAGTCCCAGCCTACAGTGGCCAGGAGGCCTAGCACACGTCACATGATCCTTAGTTGGGTTGGTTATTCGCATTTTACAAAGTATTCCAGACATTCTGGCAGAGTGACCTTAGGTTGGTTATTTGCATTTTATAAGGTATTCCAGACTTTCAGGCGGAGTGACTCTGGGCTGGTGTCTTCACCTGTGAGCCTGTTGCCTGCAGGAAGAGGGAGTGGGGACAGCAGTGACTGGGGAAAATGGAGGAAATCAAATGCCACAATAGATGCACATCCCTTTACATAGACTGCTGGTGCCCCTGAGGGAGCGCCTCATTCTCAAATGACCATATGTGTGGACTCTGCCCACGGAAAGGGCAGGTGAGCCTGAGCTGCCAGCCTTCCCAGCCCTCCCCACTTGCCAGCACTCACACCCATCGTTCTCTGAGGGCCCTGACTTGGGGAGCCAGGGCCGGACGGGACACCCTTTGCCCTGGGATCAGACCTGAGCAGGATCCAGGAACTAGGGCATACCCAAACTCTGGGGACAAAGGGTGCTTTTGCAGCTCAGGAGTTGGGAGCTAGCTCTAAGCGTGGTAGAAGGAGGGGAGACTGGGATGCTGTTACCCACCCATTTGGTTGTGTGAGTCAGCAAAAGGCACCCGTTCTGGGTGGGCACACTCCCACTCACCCACGTAACATTGCCCTTGTGTAGGGTACAATGGGCCATGGCCACCCTGCAGGGGAGGAGGAAATGACCTTTATCTGTTTTGGAAGCCACAACTTGTCCGGCTTTGCCAACCTGCTTTTACTCCAGGAGGATCATCCTTTGAGCAGCTAAGAGGCCTGGCTCTGCGGAACGACTGAGTTCAAACACCAGCCTAGTGACCTTTGGGTGTGTTAGTCAACCCCTCTGTGCCTCAGTTTTACAGCTGGGGAGAGTACCCACTTCAGTCATTGCTGTGAGTTAATGCACTCAACTTGTCACCTGTCATGGTGGCTCGGGCTTAGGGCTGCTGTTTCGGGTGCTTCCACAGTCACCTCTAGACATCCCAGGACCTGTTCATGTTCCTACCCTGAGAGGATGCAGCCCTCTCTCCTTTGTTTCATCTAAGTAGCATTAATAATGGGATACAGCATTTATTTGTTTTAATTCAACACTTATTTATTTAATTTACTTTTTTGACCGTGAGGCTTGTGGGATCTTTGTTCCCTGACTAGGGATTGAACCTGGACCACAGCCATGAAAGCGCTGCACCCTAACCATTAGGCTGCCGGGGATTTCCCAGTAATGGTAGACAGCATTTAGTAAGTTCTGACTGCAGTCTCGAGAGCTCCAAGAAATGGTGATGTGGAAATGGTGAGCCTAATGCCAGGGCCCACTGGCCATACCCTTTCACTCAGGGATCTCTCCCTGCCCCCTCTTCTTGCCTGCTGCACCTTGACCCTCCATAAACAGTAGCTATTACTACTGCACTGTCCATGGATGGCTGCTGGGAAGTGGCCTCAAAGCTGGCAATTAAAGGGAGACTTTAATTTAAACCTCATTGGCTGGGGACGTCGACATCCACTTCATCTCTGAGCCATTGGTCTGGGAGGTTTCTCAGTGTCAACCGGGAGCACACAGGGAGGGGCAGATGGCCCATTGTTTGAGTGGCCTTTCCCTGCCCAGCGAGCCCAGCACAAGAGTCCTGGGCTTGTTCTGCAGGTTAGGCAGGAAGAGGGTGCTTTGCCCCAAGCCAGACCCAGCCCAGCCCAGCCCAGCTTTGGAAACAGCCAACACCCGTGTCTTTGGCCAGGTTATGGCATTACCTGGGAAAGTGGGCTGCCACCTAGGCATCATCCCCTTCCTTTGCTTGCCCTTGGATCTCTTCTAGTGCCTTTGAGAGAGGAGAGGAGAGATCCTGGTAGCTCCCATAACCTGGAGAAGCTGTGTCTTTTAATCCCCATCCCCAGCAGATGACTGCAACACAGTCCTTTTGTATTGCCGGTCAGGCTCTGCTTCAGTCAAACCCTTACCTTCTTACCTTCCCTAACACCTACCCATTCCCCTCAAGGTTGCTCTAGGTCCAAAACCTAGAGCCATCTTGAGTCTTGATTCTTTGCTCTTTGCCGCCCCTGCCTCCCACCCCCATCAAATTCATGACACTAAGTCTTGGAGGCTCCACTTTCCCGCATCCTCCCACTGCCTCTCCTCAGCACTCTCCTCCTTCACCCTCTGTCTGTCCAGCCTCGTCAGGACCATCGCGGCAGCCTCCCCGCTGGGCTCCCTGAACTCACTCCACCTTCTACAGTTTGTTCCCCTTGTGTGGCCAGACAGACCCTATGGACAGTTGAATCAGACCCCACCCCTGCTTGCAGTCCTCTCCTAACTTACCATTGCACTTAGAATAAAATTCATTATATGTCCGCACTGCACTTAGAATAAAATCAAAACTTCTTTTCAGGCAAAAAATAGTAAAAAAAAAAAACCCAAAAAACCCAAAAAACTCCTCAGATTCTTCAGTATGGTTTTAAGTCTGTTCATTCATCTGGGATTTATTAAGCTTCTGTCTTGTGCCAGACACTGCTTCAGGGGCTAGAGATACAGCAGTGACCAAAGCAAAAGATCCTCATCATTCATGGGCTGACATTGTTGGGAAGGAGACAAATAAACATGATAAATAAACCAGTCATGTAGTATATTAAATGGTGATCAGTATTCTGGAAAGAATAAAGCTGGGATGCTATTTATGAAAAGGTGGTCAGGGGAGGTCTCACGAGGTGATACTTCCGCTGATCTGCAGGAGAGGAGGCTATGAGCCCTGGGGATCCAGTATCTGGGGAAAGTGTTCCAAACAGTGGTAACAGGTATCACCGTATACAAAGGCCCTGAGGCTGGAGCATACCCGGTGTGTTGGAGGAACAGCTAGGAGGCCAGCAGTGTGGCGGGAGCTCAGAGAGGAGGGGCAGAGTGGGAGGTGAGCTGGGATAAGCATGGGGACCAGGATGACCAGGACGAGGAAGACCTTGTGGGTTTGGCTGAGGCCCCAGGAGTCTCGGTTATTTCAAAAGCTGGGCTGGGCTGCACCAGGGCAAGGAAGACTCCAGCAGCCTTTCCTCCTTTCCTTGACTTTGACACGTGGCACCAAAGGAAGGTTCTGAGCAGGGAGGAAGGGACTTGATCTGACTCAAGTGTTCACAGGCTCCTTCTGACTTCTTGTGAGAAGGAGAGTTGGGAGGTGAGTGGAGGAGCAGAGAGATGGTGAGGACGCTACTGCAGTGGTCCAAGCGAAGACAAGGCGAGTCTGGACAGGACCAGGGTGTGGCCGTGGGGGAAAGGGGAAGTGGGTGGATTCCGTACATACTCTGAAGATGGAACTGACAGAATTTCCTGAAGAACTGGATGTGGGGTGTGAAGACAGAGGAGCCAAGGAGGACTGCAAGCTTTGTTGCCTGCACAGCTGGAAGGATGGAGGCGCCATTGACTGTGATGGGGATGACTGTGGGGTGACCAGGTCTGAGAGAAAGATGAGGAGCTCCGCTTTGGATATTTACACTTGACATGCCTCAATGTAGCAATGTCATTTATCTGTATTTATTTATTTATTGCTGCGCCACCCCCCCTCCATATTAGCCACTTGAGAACCAATCACATTTATCATGCTCAGCACCATATCGCCAGTACCCAAGAACAGGCCCTGGCACACCAGTAGGTGCCCAATAAATGTTTGTTGAGTGAATGAAGATAGACAAGTCCAAAAAATCCTCTACCTTTCCCGTCAGCCAGTATCTATTCCAGTCTATCTAACTTCCATGTTCATTTCGTGAATCCCTCAGATGTCTGTTCAGATGTTCTCCTTCTCCGCAAAGGGTACCCTGAGTACTTCGTTTACGTTCCAGCTCTGCTTGATTTTTCTCCATAACACCCCTATAATATATATGTACTTAAAATTTTGTTTGTTGTCTCCCTTCACTAGAAGGTAGTTCCATGAGGCCAGGGAGTTTTGTCTCTCTTGTTCACTGGCAACGCACACAGAGGGCGCTTAATAAATATTTGTTAAATTTCTGTTACTGAATGGGAATCCACGCCACGCCTTAGCAGGTTCAAGCCTGATGTCGAGACCCGCCTTACGAATCAGCCATGCTCTGGCCCCGCCCACACGCAGAGGCCGCGCGCGCTCACGCGGGAGAGGGGGCGCGGCTCGTCCAAGAGCTGAAGGGTCGAGGGGAGGTGCACTCTGCGCAGGCTCCGAGCTCCCCGAGGCGGGGTTTCAGTGCTTTTTGGCATAGGAGGCGCGCGCGCGAGAGAGGGCGGCGGCGGCGGCGCGGTGCGCAGGCGCAGCGAGCAGTGCGCAGGCGTCAGCGGAGGGCGGGCTGAAGCAGCTGAAGCGGCGGCGGTAGCGGCGGCGGCGGCGACGGCGGCTCGGGCAGAGGGGCGGGAGCAGAGGCGGGAGTG
>NW_020185321.1:7572920-7581582 GCF_003031525.2 Neophocaena asiaeorientalis asiaeorientalis
AAGGAGTTGCAGAACTTGAGCAGGGAATTGGGAGTCTGAAAAAATAATTGGCGGCTGAGTAGGGAATATGGAAATCTAAAACAAGGAATCGGGGAGCCCGATGAAGGAATTGGAGGGTCTGGGCGGGGAATTGGGGGAAACCGGCGAGATGATTGGAAACTCTAAAATGGAATGGGGTCTGAGGCGGGACTCGTGGGTCAGGATGGACTGGGGGGTGTTCAGAGAGAAACGGGGGAGTCTGGAATTTATGGGTCAGGATAGAATTAGGCATCGGGGGAGTCTGAAGAGCTCGAGTATGGAGGGGGTTATTTGGATTGCGGAATCCTCTGAAGAGGGTTGGAATTGTGGGAGCCCCGGGTTAGGGGACTTCTAAAGGGGATGAAGATTCTGGAAGTCTGAAGATGGAGTAGGGGTACCAAGGAAGGGATTATGAAGTCTGAAGAGTAGTGGGAGGACTGGGGAGACTGGGGAGGTGGAAGAAGGAGAGGGGCTGAGGAAAGAAGTGGGTGTGAAAGGACCCGGAGCTTGGGGGGTGAGAACGGGGAGGGCTGCTAAGGAGTTCCGGGACTCCGGGTCTGAAGGGAGAAGTTAGGGAGCTGTGAATAGGAGGTTTTGAAGGAGGTGAGATTTATTTGGGGTGCGCTGTTCTACGGGTAAGAGGAGAAGATTGGGAGATAGGAAGAAGAGGAGGAATGTGATGAGGCCGAGACCTCATTGATGAGGAGAGGCCGAAGCGGGGATACAGGGAGTATCTGGAGTGTTTTGAGGAGGGGCTCTGAAGAACTGATGGAACGTAGACAAAGCTCAGCAAAGGGCTGGCGGCGCCGGAGGCTAAGGTAGCCTGGACAAGGTGAGGATGGCGGGAGAGAATGAGCGGAATGGCGGATGGTGGGAGGGAGGTTAGAGTAGTAATGAAAGTCTCATTAGAAAGGGAGTGTGTGATGGATAGACTGAGAAAGGAATTTGGGGGTGGGGGCTTCTGGACATGCAGTCCTGAGACTGGAGAGAGTGTGTGTATTGTGAAGGGAGAATAAATTGTTTGGGGTGGAAGAGGTGAGAGTGTCCAGAAGAATTGTGTCTTTTGGGGGTGGTGGTGAAGAGCTCTTTCTAAAGCAGGGTCTGTTTTCAGGTGGCATGTTGAGAAGGTGGTGTGTGTGTGTGTGTGTGTGTGTGTGTGTGTGTGTGTGTGTGTGTAATCCAGTGTTTCTCAAAGCAAGAATAGCATCTGTCACCAAACAACCTGTTAAAAATGATAATTTCTGGTCGCAGATCAGAACAATAAACAGAAATCCTTTAGTATGGGACTTAGAAATATGCCTCTTAAACAAATACCTTAGGTGATTATAACTCATATTAAGCTTTGACCAGGGTGGTTGAGAGGGGAGAGCTCCAAGCTGATAGAAGAGAGGGTTTGAGCATGTGCAGCAAGAGCTAAAGAAAGGAGGGTGTTGAGTGGGTGTGTGTGTTGGGAGGGGGCTGTTTAAAAGTGTTGTGTGTGAAGAGGGTGGGAAGTACTTGCACTTAGAGGCATTTAATATGTTCCGGAGATCGGAATTTTCTTCCTAGGTTTGTTGTCAGCTCTGTGGCCTTGGGCAAGACCCTTGATCTCAGGGCAGTTCTGTCATCTGTGAAATGAGGAGGGGTCGAAGGGGTCCCTTCTTGATTCTACAAGGATGGATGCGTGTGGTATTGGGACTTCGGGAGGGTAGCTTTGGTGGAGCTTCCTCAGGATCATGGAGGCCAACTCAGGCAAGGGGCTTGAGTGGCGAGTGCGGCTGGAAGCCTCTTGAGGGTGTGAGTTGGTGCTTTGGGAGCTCCGTGCAGGCAGCCCAGTGTGGAGGGGAAAGGGTGAAGGGAGCAGCTGTTCCACGCACCCTGGGGTGGAGCCTGGCATGACCTTGGGTAAATTACCAACCTCTGCTAGAATTTCCTCATCAGTAGTTGGGGGGGCGGGTGGCGGCTTGATGGTTGTGTCCTTATCTGTTGCCCCACCTTCCTCCGGGTGGGCAGGTTGAGATAATCTGACAAAATTCTTTTTGAGGGGAGAGACCTAGCCTGCAGTCTCAACAGTAATTTATTGCCAGAAGCAGTGCCGGGCTGGAAAAGGTTAAGAGTTGCCAAAAGACTTGGAAAGTTGGGAGGGGAACAGGGGGCCACGGGGTTGTTTTTGAGCATGTCTGGGATCTGTCTTCTCCAGCTCCAGGTGCTTGGGGAGAATGAGCTTTGGAACATTTTTACTCAGGTGGTGGGAGTGGGGACCTTCCCTTTCCCTCCCTTCCTGACTTCTACAACTCCCAGAGTGACTCCCTTTGCTAGCTCACTTCCACTCCCTTCTGGGAGTTAGGGTGTGTGCTCCTTCGTGGTTATAGTCTGCCTTGCGCGCTGGGTGAGGCTGAGGCACCATTCAGGCCTGGGTGGGACCCCCTAGGGGACTCACCGGAACCCCTAGGCCTTGCTGCTGTTGTATCATCCTCCCTCCTCCCTTCCACAAGGACCAGGCGAGGTTCAGGGAAAGGGTGGCTCACAACCCCTCTAATACTAGCTGTTTTAGATTCTCAATAATGGGCAGATTCTAGTGTGTCCTGCTTTATACAACTGCGACAAATACTTACACATAGCTGTACTTTGGGGGGAAATGTCGCTTCGCTGCTGTGCACCTGCCTGTTATGGGGTGGGGATCCTTTCTGAAATGGGAGAAGGAGTAATTGAAAGGAACACACAAGTTTGTGCTGTTGTCTTCCTTCTAAGAGGAACCCCCCACCCCATTCCCCCCCAGACAGGCTGGCTGGCTTTTTCTGCGCTGCAGTGTCACTTTAGTGAGTGACAGCTTGCCCTTCTTGCCCCTTCAAGGCTGAGCCACTGGTCACAGGGAGAGTGGCAGTCCTGTGAGTGTCCTGTGCGTACTCTCATACCCTAAAAGTCATTATCCAGGATAGCTGTAGGCCCTTAAAGCGTGTGGAATTGAATTCTTCTAGGAATTAAGCAAGGTTTGGCCCAAGTCAGAGGGTGCGTGTGATTCCTGGTGGTTCTCACTTCTACCTGAAGCCCTTCTAAGGACCCTTGTAACCAAGGCATTACCTGATAAGTAGCTTATGCAACAGTTCTGATCTGGGAAGGCTCTGCCTGTTTTCTCCAGGGGTGTGGGGGAAGGACTGGTCTGGCCTTTGAGCAAATTCTTGAGCAATTATAGCTCTGGGCCAGAGGTCTCTCTCCCAGTTTCTGAAAGGGGCCTGGGTAGCCTTGCCCCGCCCCCTTGCCCCCCCCCATTCTGCTGGACAGGTGAGGTCACTTGATAGCTGATCTAGAACTTCTCATCACAGCAAGAGGAATTGCCTCCTTTGCTAAGGTTGCCTGTTCATTGAAACATCACTGCTTACAGGGCCTCAGTGTTTAGACCCTGACCTTTGGCTCAGGCTCTATTAGATTTGAGTTAATTATTTGAAAGTTCTGATGGTGTCTTGTTTTTCTCCAAGTAGGGTTTGTTTGTTTGTTTTGTTTTTTCCTTAGGCTGATGATAGAGACCTCAAAGTAGCCGTCTGTTATTTTGTTTCATTACTCTAATTGCTTGCGTCTTAGGACCTGGCTGAGACTAGCAAGATCCTTAGCAGTTTTAAAAACTGAATAAGTTACATACTGAAAACAAAAACAAAACCCCCAAAAACCTAAACTCAATTGTCATCTAGAATTAAAGACTGTAAATATGTGAGGGCGGCAGGTATCCTGTTTGCCTTCTTGGGAGAGAGGTAGGGGAAGCTATTAGCTACTAGCCTCTGTCCTCCCCGCCCCCCCACCATGTGTTTTAAGAACAGGGCTTTTCTGATGACTGCGGAAGAGACGAGATGTGGGAGGATGGCCTGGGAGTACAGCGCCCCTTGTACTCACTCACACTCATTCAGCTGAGAGTTGAAATCTGGTTGGTGCCATGGAGTGGCGCCTGCTGCTTCATCTCATTCTGTGCTCTCCAGGGTGTGGGCCCAGGATTGCCCTCTGCCTTTTGAAACACCCTCCCTGAGACCAACAAGGAAGCTGCTTTGGCAGCTGGGAGCTGACTCACTCTCCAGTTGGAACTGGTGCTAAATGGTTTCATTTAATGGCAGCCGATTGCCTGGCCTAGAGTGGGATGCCTTGTGGGAAAAGTTTGGTGAAAGTGTTGGAGGAAAACAACCCCGGAAATGAGGGTGGGGTTTTAATATCCAGGTGCTGCTGGTGCTATTAAACTCCTGAGATGCAGTACAGGAGGTCAGTTAAAATGTAGGCTTGCACTCTCAAAATGTCCTCTTAATCAGATGTCAGGGGAGCGGGGACAAGCCTGGATTCCCATCTGAAGCCTCTGGGGTGGGGAGTTCTGCCACTTAAACGTATATTCCAGTCACGGCTGACTTTGGCCAGACAGCACCCTTCTACAGCGTTAACTGAGTGAGTAGTACAAGTTATTTGGCAGTGCTGGTCTAGCAGATGACAGCGAAGAGAATGGAGCCAGAAAGGAATTGATTTGGGGAAGGCTCAAGGAATTTCTGAGACTGTTGAGATGAACGCTTTTGGCTTTTGCCATATTGATTTATAGTGTGCTGGGAATTGTACAAGCCTTTGACCAGATCTTAGGGTTGTTCTTTAAAAAAAAAAATTCCTTTGCTCTTATTTTGGGGGGAGGGGAGAGGGAAAGGGCAAAAATAAGGAACAGCTGTTTGCTCTGGTATCACTTGCTCATTCAGGTTTTCTGAATGGCTGAATTATCAACATGTTTATCTCTTGTCTGGCATTTGGTATATTCCAGATCAATGGTTTCCCCAGCTTTATCCTTATTTCCTTCACTTAGTGATGTCTGTGTTTTCATCAGTCATGGTCAGTTCCCTTCCGTTGCCTTTATTTACCTATTTATTTTACAGAATAGCAAACGCACTCACGTTACCTTGTTTAAGTCTCCCTTCCCCCCCTTTTCTTTTTTCATGGAAATAGGAGGCAAGTGATAGCAAGTTGGTAATTCAATGGCAGTGGTAATTGAAACACTGACCTACTAAAAGGTGGGTGGAAGCTTCTACTTGAGCAGCTACAAATCCTGTCATCCAGGGAGGTTTGAAAGAAGCCTTTATGTCCTGGGTAGTTTGAGAGCTCAAAATCAGTCTCCTTTAGGATGAGGTTAAACTTTGAAACATCAAAGCATCAAGTGCGGCTATAAGGAAACTTAGTTTTACAGTGTTGCCTGTCTAGACGCCAGAAGTTGTTATAAAGTGTCTGAAAGTGGCACAAGTAACACTTGCTTTTCTTCAGGAAGGTTTATGAGTTACATTTTAGACAGTAACCCAGGTATCAGGGAGTGTAGGGTTCAGTGAGTTAAGAGAAACAGAATCATTTAAAATTCCAGCCTCTGTTTAAAGAATGATCTTATTGGGAGGAAAAATTAACCAGCGGCTGGGAGGAGGATCCCGCCTCCTCCAGAAAGTGAAAACTGCATACATTTAACTGGCAAGAGTGACCTTTATCAGTGCTTGGGAAGTTTTGTCCAAGAAGCGGTCTCCCTGGGATTATAAAAATCCCAGAGACATTTGTCTTGGTGTTGTGCCTTTTTTGGTTGTGTTGTTCTTTCATGTCCCTCCCCCTCCCCTTTCCATCGTAAACAACAGATGCATTAACTTGGAATGTCCATGGAAAGTCTTTAAAAGCTGGTTGGTGTAACTTGGTTGCCTTCTCTTTACTCTGAGCAGGAGTTACTCCGGAAGAGGCCAGTGGACTTTTTTCTTAGATGTAATTTACTGAAGTGGTATCTAAAAGTGAGTGAATAGAGCTTACTTGGGATTTGCTATTTGCCACCTGTTTCTGTACTGGCTCCTGCCTTCCTGGAGTGAGATGAGCCCCATCTCCCCAAGAGCGAGGGACCATCCTGTGTTTCCAGAAGGGACAGTGGTTCTCCAGCCAGAGCAGCCTTCCTCACCCCCACCCCATGCTTGTCTCCGTACTTCCTAAACTTCAGTCATTTGTGATTTTTCCTTAGCCACTTTTGCTTTTATATACTTAATAATATTCTTTCAAGTCAATTTGCCCTTTTTAAAAAATAAATTATTTATTTATTTATTGGCTGCGTTGGATCTTTGTTGCTGTGCGCGGGCTTTCTCTAGTTGCAGTGAGCATTGGCTTCTCATTGCCGTGTGGAGCATGGGCTCTAGGCACATGGGCTTCAGTAGTTGCAGCACGCAGTCTCAGTAGTTGCGGCACGCGGGCTCAGTAGTTGTGGCTCGTGGGCTCTAGAGCGCAGCCTCAGTAGTTCTGGTGCACAGGCTTAGTTGCTCCGCGGCATGTGGGATCTTCCCGGACCAGGGCTCAAACCCGTGTCCCCTGCGTTGGCAGGCGGATTCTTAACCGCTGCGCTACCAGGGAAGTCCCTGCCTTTTTTAACTTAAGTTTTAAAGGGGAAATTTATATGAGCATTGCAAATGGAAAACCTAGCTTCCCTGGCCATAAATAGAAGGAAACTGCAAAAGTAAACAGGCTGAAAACAAAACAGTGCTATTAAGTTCTAGCTAGGTACTATTCCTGCTGCAGGCTCTGGACTTGAGGCTTGCTCCCTTTGTTGAAAGGAGATTGGCAAGTGTTGGTGAGGTGTTAGAGACCCAGGTACCAAGCAGAGACTTTCTCTTTGATCAGAATGTTTTCAAGAGAATCAAGGGGAATAACCTTCTCGCTGTTGTTCAAGGTTTAATGGAGAGTGTGAATAACCCTTAAAATCTCCCATGTGTGCATGCCGCACTTGGAAAAAACTTTATCTTGCTTGACCCTGAAACATTCCGCAAGTGGCGGGCAGAGTGACTTACCCAGGAACACACACCCCATCCTGCTTGCCCGACATCCCACTGTACTACCCTTGAACAGGATTGGATAGCACTGGGTTTATCTCTGCATTCAAATGTTAAGGTTTCTTGGGTTCTGGGTTTTTTTTTTAAGTAACTAGGGCCATGTTCTAAATACAAGAATTGTGGGTTTATCCCTTGCTCCTCACATCGCTTTTTCTTTTTAAGGCTCCAGCTTTCTAACACATATACACTTAAAGTTTGGCTGCTCCCATGAATGAACCACCCTGCTACCCTGTCTGGGTTTGCATCCTAGATTCAGAAAGGAAGGCAGTACCCTCCTGCCAAGTTAAGAAGGGCTGATTTGAGTGTTTTGCTTCCAAATATCAGAGCAGAACAGATTCTTTGTCTCCTATGGAACTACGGACATGGGGCAGAAGTAGTTGGAAGTGGCAGTTACAACTCCACAGAACACAGTGAAGTCATCTCAGGAAATATCATTGATGGTGCTGAAATGATTGAATGGGATGCTAGAACACCATCAATACAACAGCATTTGTGTCTTCAGCTTTGGGCAGGAATAAAGAAGACATTGTGGTTTGTTTTATGCTTTTTAATGTTTTCCCCCCAAAGATGTGGGGCTGAGTGATGTCTTGTTACTGGCTTTCTAGTGGGTTTTTCTTTTCATCTTTTTCCCCCTCCCTGATGGCTGTTGAGAGTGGGTGGAAGCCACAGTCTAGGTGGATGGGAGGCAGTGCGGAAGGCAGGCAGTACGCCTTCCTCCTTGTTCTCCACATGTGAAGGGAACACATTTGGTTTTTTAATCTCCAAAGAGCCCAGGATGAAGGGTTTCCATATCTTACCTCCTGACCAGTAAGGATTCCAGCTCCTAGAATGTCTTAATTAGCAGCCATCCAGGATGGGGGCATTGCAGGAAGCCAAATAAGTGCATTTCTTCTTTTTCCTTTCTTTCTTTTTTTAATATACACTTCATTTCAGTGGCAGAGCAGGCTAGTTTGAGGTTAGGAGAAGCATCACAGGAGGAAGCTTGAAAGGGATTGAACAACCAGCCACCACGCTGGGAGGTTGCTTGAAGGGGTGTCACACCAGGAGGGTTTGTGGGTCTTCAGCTTGCGTTATTGAAAAGACAGGCTTCCCTTTACCAAGCCCCAAGGGGCAGTGCTGGAAGCCAGCTTCAGTCAGTGTCACCGGCCTCGGTATGCGCGTGTGCAAACATCAACACATCAGCGCTCTAGGATCAGTCTAAATCAGGGTGTGGGTAAAAGGTATTTAGTTGATATCGCCGTGGAAACTGAGTTGCTAACTGTTTTGGGGATGCGGCTCCGTACCAGAGGCAGCACCAGTTGTGGAATGTTGGGCTACTGGGCAGAAATAGGCTGTTGCCAGCCAGTGTCACAGAAGATATCCACATGAGTGGTGGCCACGCTGGGGAGGGGGACGAGGGGCCTCTGTTCCCTGGCGCAGGAGTCAGGCCAGCCCGTTTTATTGTTTTATCGATGAGGGGTGTGTATTTGCGCAAGAGAGAGAGAGAGAGAGAGAGGGAGAGAAGAACAAGAGTACACCATGAAAGCCGCTGTTGGCTTTGTGGCTGGGATGTGTGCTTTTTCTCTAGGCATTTAGAGTTGGAATTTCAGCTATGTGACTTCTTAATAGCAGGGCAAAATGTGCCTGCATCTTTTGCCTGTTTTCGAAAACACTGACAAATTAAAAAGAACTCTGAAGTTTCCAGCAAATCCCAAGCACAGTTCATTCCGTGATAACATTTTTTTAAAAAAAATCCACATCCTTCCTACTCCAACTCTGACAATAATAAATAAGCCTTTTTCTCCCTATCATCCCCCCCTTCCCCCCCCCCCCCC
>NW_020185321.1:7581606-7642962 GCF_003031525.2 Neophocaena asiaeorientalis asiaeorientalis
TTACATTAAACTCTGTGTCTGATGGAAATATTAAATGCTTCTTTGGCTGCTGCTGGCATGGATTATGTTTGGAAGAGTCAGTTTTGTGTTTTGTTTTTTTAATTTTATAGGCTGGTATGATCTTCCAGTTCTGGCCTATGAAATAAGCTCCATTTCAAAATTCAAAATGTCTGGAAGCAGCTGGCTTGCCAGGCTAGTTCAAGGGCAGTGTGATGAATCACCCCTTCTTACAGGCTGTCTGCTAACCAATCCTGGAAGGTGTCCAGCCCGTAAACATCACCAGGATCGTCAGGCAGTTTTTTCTTTGCAGGACGGGGTGTGGGTGGGGGCATCGTTTGAGCTTCACTGCCAAGTCTGGTAGGATTTGACTTTCTGTAAGACAGAAAGGTCTGTATCAAGATGTCTTTTTCAGAGATGTCAGGCCTGTAGTCGCCCAGCACTGTCTGCTGGTGGAGTGAGAGGAAATACCTAGACCAATTGGGGTGGGGGAACCTTCTTAACCGTTTGGGCACTCGAATTTTCCCTTTCCTTTTGTAACTTTCATTAACTCACTGACTCACTGACTCAGGGACAACCCACGGAAGAGAATTCAATCCATTGAAAGCAGTGAACCATTTTAGGGATGACTGTGGTTGATGCATCATGGCCCAAAGCTGTGGAAGGTCAGGGAGTGGCACTCGGCTCCTACCCGCTGCACAGAAACACCCCAGAGATTCAAAGGGAACAAGCTTTGACCATAAAAATACAAGACTCCCAGCTCATTGAGTTCTCTTCGCAGCTACCTTAGACTTAAGAAAGTTCTGGGCCTCTTTAATAAACAGCCACAAGGCAGGCCTTGCCAAATACGGCCAGCTCCAGGGCCACAGGGTTAGCTTAGGAGACAACTTTCTTGCCTAAAAATAAGTGTATGTTCCTATCGAACATTCCAAGCATAGTTTAAACATGAGACTTGTGAGTAGCAGTTCAGGCCTTGTGGGTTCAGTTATGTCAGAGTGTGGGCAGTTGAGGGTCTTTGGGGAGCCTAGCTCCCCACTTTGGGATTGGCCAGTGGCCACCAAGGAAATCAGATGACCAAATGCAAACCATCTTCCAACTCATTTACGTTTTTTTTTTTTAACTTATTTTTGGCTGCATTGGGTCTTCATTGCTGCACGCCAGCTTCTCATTGCAGTGGCTTCTCTTGTTGCAGAGCACGGGCTCCAGGCACGCAGGTTCAGTGGTTGTGGCTCGCAAGCTCATTAGTTGTGGCGCACGGGCTTAGTTGCTCCGTGGCATGTGGGATCCTCCTGGACCAGGGATCGAACCCGTGTCCCCTGCATTGGCAGGCAGATTCGCAGGCAGATTCTTAACCCCTGTGCCACCAGGGAAGTCCTCATTTACGTTCTTGATCCACTCACAGGTTGGCGGGGGAGACAGAGCAAGCATGTAAATAAAGCAAGGTAATTTCAGATGGGATTATGCACTATGTATTTAATAATAATAATAACAGTTAGCATATGACTGTGCTAGACACTATTCTAAGAGCTTTACGTGTATTGACTCATGTAATCCTGAGAGGTAGGTAGGTGTTGTTACCTTTACAGGACAGGTGCAGAAATGGATCGATTGAAGTTGAAGTCACTTGCCTAAGTGACAGTGCCAGTATTTGAACCTTTCAAGCCTGTGCTCTCATTTCTATAGTACACTAGAGTCTAGTGATTGGGAATGGCCTGGAGAGAGGTCGCTGCAGGGAGGAGGGCAGTGCAGGTACTTTAGATCAAGAGGAAGATCTCTGAAGACATGACATTTTAGCTGTTCCCTGGGGGACGAGAAAGAGGGAGCCAAGAGAGCACTTGGGGAAGGCCGTTCCAAGAAGCGGGAACGAAAGTGTGGAGGCCCTGAGGAGCAGAAGGGTCAGAACGGTCAGAGCAGGGCACGTAGAAAACATGGGCACAGCCAGATCTCTTAGAGCCTTGCTGTTGGAAGTGGTGGTGAGGCCCAGGTCTGCAAATTCAGTTCTTCTTAGACTCCAGTAGGCCAGGAGCCTCATGCTTCCAGAACTCTGGCCCTGCAACCCTTTCCCCTCAGGCCCACTGGACAGGCCAAACCAGAACTGACTTCTAAAGTGGGAACCCCAGGACTGTAGAACATTAAACCGAACAAAAGCTTCAATTATCTTTGTGATCACTGCTGCAGAAGACACCTGTGTTTGATTAAAGTGTTGGTAACTTCTGAATCTGGAGTTTTATGGCACTGTGTACTCATATGGCTTTGTAGTCTCTCTCTTAGCTTCTACCCCGTGAACAAATTCCAGCTCCCTTCAGTCCCATCAGGAGGCTGCTTGATTTACAAAGCATCTTTGGTAAAATGTTGTCTCCCTCTTTGAAGTGGGAAGCCCGGAAGCCTGATTTTTTAAACTGGCTCTTCTAGGTCCCCCTTTCTCTGTAAATCTCTTCCGTTTACTCAGTATTTCCGCCTCGTTTCCTTTGGTCAGGTGGGGCTGTAGCTAGGGTGGTTCTAGTTCAGAAAGACAGATGTGCGGGCTGATTCATTCTGAGGCATGCAGCTTTCTGTCCCCGCTGGAAGCCAGTCCAGGAACGCGGTAGATTTCATTTGGCCCATGGCTGTAGGTTGGAAGGCACACCTTGTCAAACTAGTTGTGTGACTTTTACTCAGGAAGGGAGGAATGGTGACAGAGCTCGGAGCTATTCCATGGGCACTTCTGACTGCACACACTGCACCCAGCAAGAAGCTAAGTTCATGGATCATAAAGTGTCCATTGTGAACATGGGCTGGGATTCTCTCTGCCCTGCCCTAGATGCAATTCGACAGCAAAAATCATGCCTTCTGACAGAATGTAAAGGAGCGAATGAGTATGGAGGTGTCCTGTAATGGCCCGGCCAGCCCAGCTGCTTCAGCTGGAAAGAAGATGGTGAGGTTTCCATTTTCCTGGCAGCATACCCATGTGAACTTGTTAAATCTTTTAAGTAGCTGTATAGGAAGGGAGATGTGTGTGTGTTTTTATCCTTACCTCCTTAGATATAAAAATAAAACTTCCCCCTTATAAAACTGATTCAGAGTGGAAAGAAAGTCTATGGCGAGTGGAAAATGTGCCCGATTGTATTGAGCCCTACCCCACGTTTGGGAGACAGCTGTAAGTTTCCACGGTGGGTGGCTTATTATGCATTTATGTTGAGCTGAACCTGCTCCAAGCTGTTCCTGCGGATAGAAAAGGCTTTCTTGTGGGAGTGGGGTGGGGGGGAAGCTGTCTCTTTGCACCACACAGGAGAGACTTGGAAGGTCTGTTGAAAGACTTCAGCAGTCGTCACTTGGGTAGCAGAATTAGGGGCCACTGACCAAAGTTGTTCTGCTTTTACACCAACCAGCATCTTGTGTAACATGAGTAGGGGCTTCATGGGCCCTGGAGTCCCGGGCTCAGGTAGAAACATGACCGCCAGGGCCAGACGACAGCCCTCGCTGGGCCCCTCTGCAGAGCGGAGCTCCGCGCTGAGCCTTTGAGGGTATGAGAGAAACCGGAGACCCGGCCCATGCTCTCAAGGAGCTTGTGGTGTAGCCGGGGAGAGAGCAGAGCCACATGAGACCTCAGGAGGACACTAAGCGGCCCACGGACAAGCCCACCGCACTCTAGCTGTGTCCCAGGAGAGGAAAGGGGGTGAATAAGGGCAGGTGGGGTCAGTCATGGAAACTTTCATAAAGGAGGTGAGTGTGGCCGCGGGCAGGTTTCTGGGGGCAAGTGTTAGGGGGATCCCGTCCCGCGTGTGCAGTTTGAACAGGTTCCTTAGCTGCCTCTCATGAGCAGTCCTACCAGTTCCTTCCCTCAGTGAGTGTTGTCTATGGGGAGTTTCCCATTTGAGGCACCATGTTCAGTATGTCTTAGCCATGCCTTGGAACTTCTGAATTGCAGGACCCCAGGTTCTGAATCCGTATCCATTCACAGGTCCTGTCGCTTTCAGGGCTCTAGGGGGCAGGCCAGACCCTTCCCCAGGTGGGCAGCTGCTCTGACTAATCCTTTTGAGGCATTTGCTTTCAGCTTGCTGATGGTCCCTTTAGAATAAGTGCAGGCTTCAGAAAGAGAGGAGCAGAGAGAGACCCCCTTCTTAGGTCCAAGGGTTTCTTCAAGCCTTGTGCCTTACGGCCCCTCTGGGTATGTGATGCTTGCCACTGCCTTCCAGTTCAGATGACACTCAAAGCCGGGAATGGCGATTCTGTGTTGATCATGGAAATGAATGGGGTTGAGTCCCGGCAGGCTGGCAGGTTTGGTGTGCCACAGTAAACACGCTATCCCTGGATGAGGGTAGCCTCCAAGTGTTCTGTCCTGAGAGTTTATTCTTGCCTGCCAAGTGCAGCTTCCAGGTGCTATTCTTTTCTTTAAATAAATGCCTTAGACTGGCTTGTGCAACTTAAGAGTTCCCATCCCAAGGAATACTCGTCTGTTTAAAAAAAAAAAAAAGAAACCTCCTCATTCAGATGCTCATGGCCAAATGTGTGACTCAAATACTGCAGTGCCCTTGATTTGCTTTCCCCAAATTGACATACTTGAGTTGCATTCTGGCCCCACCATGAGATAAGGTTGGGGTAGCTGGCCCGTGCCCCTTTCTTTGCATGGTTTCAGTTTGGGCTTTTTCTCCCTTCAGAGGATGCTTGAGAGCCGTGATAGCACAGCTCATGCAAATCTGAAATCATCCAGTAGAACCTGGCCTCTATCTCTTAGGCTGCCCGGGATCAGTAGGTTTGCCGTGGAAGGATTTGGTGGGGTTGCAGGTGTCGCCTGGAACGAGCCAGTCTGTGTAGCTTGGGCACTGAAGCAGTGTTTCTGCCGTTAAGAGCTGCAGGATGTTAGTACAGCCAGTTTCTGTTGCCTTTTCCAGCTTGTTATGGCTTCCAGTCAGGGTCTGCCTTAATCCTTAAGAGGTGCCTCTTTCCCCGCTTTTGAAAGGCAGAGATGGGAGGGAGGTGGACTTTATTCCAGGAGAGAACCCGTGGCTCACTAGTTGCAGTTGGGGAATGCATTGCTCTACCCACACTTTGGGAGAGGTTTCTGAGGGAGACGTTGAAGAATATTCAGGATCAGAATGTTTGTTGCATGAAGCCAGGCTCTGGGAGGAGATGCCTGCTCAGCCGGTGGGTGAGCCGATAGCACCCAGCCTGCCCACCAGACGATAGGAGACGGCTCAGTTGTCACTGGGATCCAGGCTGTCTCCTGGCTCAAGCAGCTGCAGCCCGGGAGGGGGTGTTGAGAGCGCTGAAGCTCCTGTGGGAGGGTGCTTCTGGCCACAGAACCAGGAGGGAGTGAGAGGTGTGGGGTGGGGAGAGGGTCAGATCACAGCCTTCAGAGGGAGACAGAACTGGGTTCTGCACCCATCTCCTCCACCTGCTGTCTGCGTGACTGTGGGCAGGTGACAGGGGTTAAGCCTCGGTGTCCTCCTTTGAAAAGGGCCATCATCCTACCTCACAGGATGATTCTGAGATTAAACATGAAAAATAGTGTGTATGAAGCACTTGGCACAGTGCATGGCACATTGTCAGTGCTCAGTAAATGTAGCTTCTCAAAATTCTTTCAGCAGCTCACCATCCTACATCCAGGTGGGGTCTGCTGCTTGCGTCTCCTCTTTAAAGGAGTTGAAAGGGTCTGCAGAAATGTGCAGCTCAGTGGAAAACCAAAATGTACACCCCATTTCCTAAAGTCCTCCCCCAGAGAGCTCTGAACCCTAAACCCGGCCAGCGACGTCAAAGCAGCATTCACTGTCAAGTGGCAACCCGAATGTGAGATGCAGGTGACATGACAAAGCCCTCTCCCCAGCCTCTGGGTCCATCTGGGCCTCATTACCCGGGACGTGGCTTCTTGTTTCTGAGCTGCAAGCCCTAAACAGTTTTGTGTCTGGATGAGCCATAGGCAGTGCCAGCAAGGCTTTTTTGTGAGTAACTCAGCTTGTTACTAAGTTTGGAGTCAGCCGAGGGGCTCTTCCTCAGGTCTGCTTCTTTCCCTGTCCCCTTCCCCCAAAGCAAAAAAAAAAAAAAAAGAAAAAAGTCCTTATCAGCTCAAGTTAGAAACAACCCACAGCCTCGAGCCAGGCCGCCTTCTCTCAAGTGGTAATGATGTAGAAAGAAGAACGGCCTCCCACTGATAACCCCCAAAATAACTGCCCACAAATGCTGTCAGTCGGGGCCTAGGGGTGTGCAGGAGCCTGTGCTTAGCTGCTGGCCCAGAATATGGGACCTTCCAGAAGGCTTTGCGGAGCCATGCTGCCTCCTTCCCCAGCGCTTCTCACGCCTGCGGCTCCGTCCTCTTTTCCGCCTGCCTCCTGCCCCCTCCCCGAGGTCACTTCCTGATGCCATTCCTCAACTTAGCCCCTGTCCCCCACAAAAGCAATCAAATCCACAACCTAATAAGGCAAAAGAATGAGGAGAATGTCCACCTCCCAGCCTCTCCCCTAACAGGGCGCAGGCCCGAAGCGAATTTGGAAAATATTACGACAACGGGAAGGACAACTGACTGGTGGGGGTTGGGGGGGCCCATTTTCTGGAGCTGCCCATTGTCCGCAGCAGGAGGGACCCTGCGGGAGGGCCACCTGGTTTGCGCTTTCCAAATCAGGCGGTTGACGCCCCTCTCGCCCACAAGAGTGTGTGGAAAGTAACAGCCAAGGGTCAGTCGCACCTGCCGCGCCTTGGGGACGTGAAAGCACAACCTGATGAGTCCACTCGGAGACACCTCCCCTCCATCGCAACTGGGACTCTGCAAATCGAAACACTTTTTGCCTCTGAGATGAGCAGTTTTCTTCCCCTCGATGGTGCCAGGGTTAAATTAGCCCTGGCGTTAATGAAAACTTGTCGACACTTAGAGCCCCAGAAACCTGTCACCCCTCTTACATCGTTATCCTGGAAAAATCAACCCTCTCCCGACTCAGTTTCCATTCTCCATTCTCTCCATGGAGAAGGAGGGACAAGCCCCTCTCTGCTGAGCCAGACCTACTTGTTTTGGAAGGTCAAGCTTAGTAATTAACCTGAACGCTTCAGGGAGGGGATGAAGGAGAAGGAACCAGGTCTAGGGGTGTGCCGGGTCTTTCAAAGCACTAATTATCTGCAGGCCTGAGGTCATCCATAAATATATCTAATTCTTTTGCTATAATTAAGGTGCTCATTAAAAGGGCAGGGAAGTTTTATTTTATTTTTTTTAAGGAAAAAACACAAAAAGTCTTTGTTTTGACTTGACAGGATGGCTTAGAACAGGCGGAGGGCTCAAGGCACAGGACTAGTTTCCTGTCTTAAGAGCCTTTACAGGAAATTCACTGCAAACAATATTGGTGACCCTGCCAAAGAGGCAGACCTGGGGTGATGTCATTGTTTGAAGCTGTCACCACCAAGCCTGGCCTTGGGGGAGGAGGAGGGTTGGTGGGATCAGAAAAGTGTGTGTGTGTGTGTGTGTGTGTGTGTTTAGTTGTCTCTAAAAGAGGGAAGTCAATTGAAAATCTGGGCGGGAGAGAAATCACAAGTGGGGGTCTTTGAAATATTCTTAGCTAGGTTCAACTTTCCTTGTTTTTCCAAGTTTAAAAAAATTCTCTGTTACTATTTTTGCTCCTCAAAATGCTGTTGCTTTTTCAGACACAGCCTTTTCTGAGCCATTCCTCATTTAATGCTTTCTTGGGTAACTGGCTGTTACAGTCTGGGATTTGTGGCCCACAAGGCAGGGAGTTAGGCACCAGGTAAAGCTCACTACTGCTTTTCTCAGGACGAGAGCCCGTTGCTAAGAAATGTGGAAATGGAGACACAGGACTAGGTTAATGTTACTATCTCTTCCACAAAAATCATTTTGGAAAACCACCCAGTGCCAGTGAGTTGGCATCTATGAGTTGTTAACCTTCCCATGTGCCTCCAGGAAGCGTCTGGAGCATCTCTGAAAAAAAGGACAAACTTTGCATCTTGTCATTCTTCTTCTGGCTGGAAGTCTAACAGAGAGGCATAAACAGAGTCTTAAAATGAAAGCAACAAAAATAAACTCAAACCAGCCCCGCGTGAAGACATTAATGCCAAATATGCAAGCTGACTTACTATTTATAAGGCAGAAGGCAATCATAAGGAGATCTAGGCCTGGCTAAGGAGGGTTATGTCTTTTGAGGTGCCTGTTCCTTAGAATTCCAAATAACCCATGGGTGATTTACTCAGATGGGGTTGAAATGCAGTGTCTTGTTTCATGCTTTGCACAGTTCAGTCTCTTGCTGAAACTTCTGAAATGCTAATGCAGGATCAGGATACAGTTTAGAGTGCCCCACTGCACCCTCCCCTCCTTAAAAAACATCCTAACAGCTTCAGAAGGAAGTTTGAGGATTGAATAAGAGAGCCATAAGTTTCCTGTGGTTCACATCCTGTGATCTGTTAGTGTTCTTTTTTTTTTTTTTTCCCTCACTCGGCTGACATTTACCCAGACATTCACAGGGTTAGATTTAGAGATACAGTGGGAAAGAAAACCAACCTAGCTCCTGTCCTCATAGTAGTTCCATTCTGGAGGGGAAGGTGGACAATAGGTTGAATGAGTTTGCAGTCTAACTTAAATAGGCCCATTGACATTGCCTCCCTGGGTTCAGAAAGGATCTTCCCAACGAGCCATGTGTGACTAGGAGCTCAGGTGTTCAGCCTACCTCTCTAATAAATCCACCGCCAGCTGAATCCTGAGTGTTTGGTTCTTGGTGTGCAGTTTCATAAGTTCCCCAGGGCTGAGGAGTCGCCGTGGGATCCAGCTTTTCCTGGAACTATCCTGGTTTAGGGCACATTGCTGGAAAGGGCTGACAGACCTAGGCAAGAAGGATGCATCTCCTGGCCAAGGAAACCAGAGTTTGCAGGTGTCCCCCATCAGTAGCATCTCTAGAATTTCTGTGTGGGAAAAGCTTCAGTGGCCCAGTCTGGTCTGGAGTGGGTGAACAGGGGCCTGGTCTAGAAGCTGCAGACCTGCTGTTTTTGCTAAGACGGAGTGTGTATAGGAGGCAGCTGGGGAGGAGCTGGTGGAGATGGTGATGGGGGTGGTGGCAGATGCTACAACCATTGCCTGGGGAGATGGTTGCCCTTGGGTTGCTCGAGCTGCTGCTCCATTCCGGAGCTGCCTTGTGCACTTAGAGCCACGGTTTTGTGGTAACTACCAGGAAGCTGAGCCCCGTGTGGCCTCAGGAAGTTGGTGAGGTTAGTACTGCTTTTTGAGGGGCTGGGGACAGTACCAGCACTGACACCCCGTGGGCGTAGCCCCGGGATTTTGTTCTTTGGGGACACTGTGGAAATCGTCTCTTGGAATGCTGGCTTACTTGCTCATTAGGTATCTTGAAGCAAGAGTTGAGGGAAGGGGGAGAGGTAATAGTTGCAGCCCGGCCAAAAATCTCCAATGTATAAAACTTTAGTGCTTTTCTGATCTTTCGTGGCAAGAGCTGTTCGCTCTTAGCACCAATTGGAAACTGTTGGCAGCTAAAGGGGGTCGTTCCTCCAGGGCCCGTTGGAGCTGATATATCTGGTGTTCCTAACGTTTTCCTGACCATGCCTTTCTTTTCCATTTGTCCCATGTCGGCCTCCCAGCCCCATCATTTGGATAGAGTGCCTGGAAAGCATGTCTTCTAGGTCCCCCAGGAAATTTAGTGTTTCTGCTTGGGGGAGTTGGGGACCACATAACACCCTCTACCCCCACCCGGGGTTTCAGGCTGTATGTGGGCGCATAGGAGATGGTGGGATCCAGGAGGGAGGGTCAGAGGAGGCTGGAAGCTGAGTGGGGGCAGCTCTGCCCTCAGTCCTCTTTCATGAATAGTGAGGACAGGGCTGGCTCTGTCCTGGCATGTAGCTTGTCACTCCGGGTGGGTGGCCGTGTCACTTGGGCCTTGCTGGAATGGGTGTGAGGGCTCCTGGTTTTCTTCTGGAGCGGAGAGACTGCTGTCTCGGGTTATCGTAGGGCAGGTGACAAAAACCAGTAAAGTAGCCTGGGTGGGGACAGGGGCAGCCACTACTCAGCTTCCGCTTGTGGGCCTCTGGGACTTATTTTCCAGAAGTTTGGAAATCCAGAGTTTTATGGGGCAATTAATTCAGCTTAAAAAACAAAGCTCCAAATCTGCAGGCCATACAAAATGGGGCCTATTTGGTCCTCAGAGGTACCCATTTGTGACCTCTGACCTTGAACATTTGCATGGTCTTGATTTTGTCTCTGACTCTCCTTTAGTTTCTTCTTTCCTCTTGACTGGATTGCTGCTGCTTAATCCTCTTACTGGGAGGGAGAAAATCCATTTTCTTTTGCTCCTTGGTGACAGCTCTGATAAACGGTGGTTGAAATGAATGGTGGTAAAAAGGGCTTGCCCTGGCTGGTTTTCCCTCTCCGGACTCTTTCCTTTTTCCCCATTACTGTAGATAAAAGAGTTGGCTCCTCAGAATCCCTCTCACCATATACATATTTTTAGGATCTGGCTCCACGTTTCTGTGAACAGAAATAGTGGAAAGTTTTTTTCATTTGTTTTTGTTTTAGAAGGCCCCAAACAATTTTCCTACAAAGGCAGCTATTCTGCGCACACAATAACCTGGTGAACAATGCCAGCCTTCAAAATTACCTGCCAGTTCAAATTTTGCACCCAAGTGGCAGTTGTGCAGAAATGCTCATTTAGGATTGTTCAGCTAAACTTGACTTCTGGAAGATATTGGCAGTCCGGGTCTTGTGAAAGAGATCAATTCTAAGGTCTGTGTAGACAGAAAAGCCAGAACGCAGCACTAATCGCTGATGAGAGAGTTGGTGGATTTCAGGAAAACGGGATCTACTAGGTGTGCGATAAATTTGTTAACTTTTGGGGAAAAAAAAAAAAAAAAAAGACACTTATCCGTGAAGAATTCATGCAGCCTTTTTTCCTAAGCTCTAATTAAGTTCCCTGTTTATTGGATTAATGGCCCCACAGAGAAAGATCCTTATCAAACTTTGCATTGGATCTGTCTGTCTGGGAAAATCCAGGAAACTCCCCATAAAGGCATTGCCCTCAACTTTAATTTTTTTGGGCTCCATTGCCTCCTTGCTGGTTTGAGTATTTCCTGGCTCAATTGTTTTCTCAAGCTGGCCTTGAGTCCTTAGATGTTATTTGTGTGCCTAGAAATAGCTGGAGGAAAAATGGTTGTAATACTTCACATTGCTCACTGCCTCTCCGGTGGATGGAAACTCTCTCCGCAAGGGAAAGGGCTTTCCACCCAGGAAAAGAGCTGGGTGGAGAAGACTTCAGTCACCCCTTCTGGCCATCACGTTATTCCAGCAGGGCTCTCGCTGTACCATAGTGACTGGGCTGAGAAAGTTTCCAGCTCACCACAGATTGGCAGCCCAAGGTGCATTAGGGTAGAGACCAAATTGGTAGGAGTTCTCATAAATGGGCTTTGCTGCTAGCCATGTAGACCACCCAGGGGTGTTTGTTACACGAGGTTCTGTTTTTTTGATCTGTGTCCTTTTTGGTGGATTTAGAATGAGTGGAGGAGGAAGGAAATTAATTATGGAGGGGAGGAGAGGTTGGGCAACAGACTGATAAGGAAGAGAAGCCCTCTCACCAGTTTTAAATAATTGATCCCAGCACAATTGATGAAGAAGATGGCGTTGTCCATGCACTCAGCATTTACTGAGCATTAATCCAGTACGTGCCATAACCAAGATACTGGGTAAAGAGATGTGAACAAAATAGCCCTCTTTGTCCTCATGGAGCTTACGGCCCAGTGGGGAAGATAGGCATTAAACAGCAGCAAAAACAACAAAACCCCCAAATATATAGTGTTCCAAATTGTGGTCCTTGTTTTGAAGGAAAAGAGCAGAGCCCTTTAAGAGGGCACAGTGGGGAACTTGCCATAGATTGGGCAGGAGCCACCCTGGGAGAAGAGTGTCCCGGGCAGGAGGACCTGAGAAGCGTGGGAGAAGAGAATGAGACCAGGGTACCTGGGGCCGCGAGTGGGAAGGGTGGTGTGAGGTGAGATCAGAAAGGTGACAGCAGCCAGAACATGCCTCCAGTGAGGATCTTAGATTTTCTCCCAAATGAACGAGAAAGCATTGATTCCACAAATATTTACTTCAGGCCAGCCACTGTTTTAGGCACTGGGTATATAATTGTGGGGGAAAAAAAAAACAAAAACAGAACCATCCCTGCCCTCATGGGGCTCTCCGTCAAGTGGAACTCCATGGAAGTATGTCCTTTTCTGCTGCTGGGACAGATCCCACGATAGCTCGTAAAGCGTATAGCACTTTAATATATATTCCTTGAGGGACTTCCCTGGTGGCGCAGTGGTTAAGAATCTGCCTGCCAATGCAGGGGACATGGGTTCGAGCCCTGGTCCAGGAAGATTCCACATGCCGCAGAGCAACTAAGCCCCCATGTGCCACAACTACCTGAACCTGTGCTCTAGAGCCCATGAGCCACAACTGCTGAAGCCTGCATGCCACAACTACTGAAGCCCATGTGCCTAGAGCCCATGCTCCGCAACAAGAGAAGCCACCACAATGAGAAGCCCACTCACCGCAACAAAGAGTAGCCCCCGCTCGCCACAACTAGAGAAACCCCATGCGCAACAGGGAAGACCCAACGCAGCCAAAAATAAGTAAATTAATTAAAAAAATTTTTTTCTTAATTAAAATAAATAAATAAATAAAATATATTCCTTGGGACCCTCGTGGTCCAGTGTTTAGGACTCGGAGCTTTCACTGCTGAGGGCATGGGTTCGATCTCTGGTTGGGGAACTAAGATCCTGCAAGCCACACAGTGCTTCCAAAAAAAACCCCAAAAAACTGTTTTTATCCCCACCTTATGGTTGAGGAGACTGAGATTCAGAGAGGTTATGTGATTTGCCCAGGGTCACTCAGCCAATAAACAACAGAACCAAGAATCAAACCATGCTCTTTGTCCTTTTAGGTTATTTCTCCCATGTCAGGGCTGAGTGATTGATTCTCTTCTTTCTGACTTTATATACCCCTGGTAGTAAGATTCAAGGACTCCTGGTGATGCTTGGACTTCAGGCATATCAAAACACCTAGAGCTTGGGGTCCTGCAGGATGGGGTATGGCAAGAGGACAGAGGTGGTGATATCCCTGCTTCAGTAGCCTGGAGCTGTGCATTTCATCTTTACCACAACGTCTTAGGTTGGAGACAAGCGTTTGACTGACCCACATGTCTGGGAAAACCTGTCTAAGTGGTGGTGTAGAGCTGGGGAGTGACTTAGCTCTCTGGCCAAACCTTCTGGGAGCAGTCTGCCTATATATGGCCTGGCCTCAAAGAACAGGTGATGGCAGTAGGAGTTGTCTTCTGTGTTCTTGGTGGGAGGTGTCCAGCTACATTCCTTTGTAGACAAGCACAAACTAGATATTTTTGAAACTGAAGGTCTGAAGCCAGCCAAAGAATTAATCCCAGTCTGAAAAGCACATGGTGAGGAGGGTACAGCCAACCTGGCTGGGGTGTTGCCTTCTCAGCTTTGTTGCTTTTTAATAAGCCTAGAAATATCTCTTAAGAGGGAGGATCTTGGGCCCTGGTGGCGCAGTGGTTGAGAGTCCGCCTGCCGATGCAGGGGACACGGGTTCGTGCCCCGGTCCGGGAAGATCCCACATGCCGCGGAGCGGCTGGGCCCGTGAGCCATGGCCGCTGAGCCTGCGCGTCTGGAGCCTGTGCTCCGCAACGGGAGAGGCCACAACAGTGAGAGGCCCGTGTACCGCAAAAAAAAAAAAAAAAAAGAGGGAGAATCTTTGTGAACATCTCCAGCCACTTTCCTTTTCCTTCTAGCTGACAGTGGAGGCCTCCAGCCACCAAGGGCTCAAGTCAGCTTTGCTGTTGTGTACACTTTGGCTAACGAGGTGCAGAGGTTGCAGCCGCTACCAGAGTTTTGTGATGAAGGGTCAGCTGGATGGGCCCAACTCTTCATCACTCAATCAAGAGGCTTCGTAGCAGAGAGAGAGCAAGACCTGGATGCAGGGGCTCCTGCGGTGCACGGCCCTGCCAAGCAGAGGCCAAAGCTGGGTCTCTTCTACAAAATGGGACCGATAATGTATTTACCTTAGGGTCAGGATTTAGTAAGGAGGATCAGTACCTGGCGGCTCTTTTCATTCTTACTGTCTGCTGGGGTGGGCGGTTGGGATGGAGTCTTTCTGAGGTCTCATCCTGTGGGATCTGGAGTCCCAGTTGGAGTGATTGGTTGGGGGAGTTTGGGGACCAGGGAGCCTTTCTTCAATTAGGAAACTGCAGCCGGAGAATTAAGATAATAGAGCTGTCTTATGGTGTCTAAGTTGAAGCCAGCTGCTCTTTGAAGATTGACCCTGAGATCCAACAAGTTCAGCTGCTAGATATGGAAGCATTAAGCATTTAAGGGGGCCTGGAAGTAAGGTTCCTAGAAAGAGGCAGCAATCTCTTGCTCATCCCCGATTGTCTCAGACCCAGGGTGGAGGACGGAACCCCTGTGGTTGAGCGGCAGACTCTGGGCGAGAAAACTAAGCCAGGCGGGGCCGAATGCTTTGTACAGCAGTGTCCTGCAAGTGGGCCAGAGTGGGCCCTGCCGGCCCTCAGAGGAGGCTAGATGACTGTGTCCTGCAGAGCGCCCCATGTGTCCTTCCCTCTGGGAAGCCTTCCACCCCGGCAGGGCCTCTGGGGCCGGATGTGAAAGGTAAACAGGCAGCCCTTCTGCTCTGCTTTTCATCTCAGGAAGCCCTGAGGTCCCACCGGCTCCCCTGAAGCAGCCTCATAGTCCCTGTGCAGCAGCATAACCAGTGTGGCCCAGGCACTGATGCTGAAGCTTGAGCAACAACCCCCGGCCCCTCCCATCCATTCTCCACATGGGAGCCAGATAATAGCCTGCTTGAAATCTTGATCCATATCCCAAATCTGGAAGCCCACTGGGCCCTGCAGGCAGGATCTGTTCCTTCCTCTCCAGCTTCATCTCTCTCCCCCTCCCATTGTATCACTGTGCTCCAGGCACACCAGCTGCTTCTCTGCTCCATGCTCTTTCCTACCCGTGGAATCCTCTTTCCCTCGCCAAATCCCCACCCAGCTCCTCCTAATTCTTTAGATCTTCCCCACTGTTGGTGAGGAAGTCATACTCAACCCCTCCAGCCTAGGCTAGGTCTCTGTCTTAGGGGCACACTTTTCACCTCCACTTTTAACTCTAACCATCCTTTGATCTCTCCACCACCCCACCCCACCCTGCGCTGTGAGGGCCATGAGAGTAGACACAGAGTCTGTTTTGTCCACTGCTATGTCTCCAGCATGTAGAACAATGTCTGACAAATATAGGTGCTCCAATAAATATATATTTATGGAATGAATGGATTAATAGCAAGCCGATCAGGCAGGTGGAATGGACCTGCCACCCATCTGTTCACCCACTTATTTGAGTGCCTTCTATGGAACAGCTTGGTGTTAGGGGCAAAGATTGATCACCCTCAGTTTCTCTGAGAAACAAGGCACTGACACTCTGCAGGCCAGTCGAGTCCCAACTAAAAGCTGGCCCTGCGGTAAGCTGTGTGCTCTGGAAGGTTATAAGACGTCCTCCCCCAGGACACTTCCAGACCCAGTGGGTCAGCCAACTGTTCTGACAGAGTTCTGCATCAGTGCCTGCCAGTTACCAGCCACAAACAGGATGCTTTTCAAGTGCAGAAAGGAGGGGAGACATCACTGTCACCTGAAGAGTGGGGAAAACATTGTTAGGATAAAATTCATCCCTTTTTGTGCAAATACCAAGCTAGGTGTCCATGTGTTGTGTGCCAGGCACTGGTCCAAGCATCAGGGATGCAACACAAGAGAAGGCCCCTGCCCTCAAAAAAATGAGACACAAGGCTAAACACAGGGAGAGACCTTTTTAAATTTTTCTTTTTTTAAACTTATCTCTTTTATACAGAGATTGCTACCTATTGCAAATTAACTTAGTATAATAAGAGACAATAAAGTGTTTTGTTTCTAGAGATAGCTACAAACATAAAAACGTAGCCCTGTGGTTTAACTGGCTGCCCACCTTCCTGAAACCCAGCTTACTATGGTACCGTGCTCTGGGGCATCCCACTCGTCTCCATGTCCTGAGCTGAGCTTGGAGATGCGCAGTACCAGGGAAGGAAGCGCAGTCTGGGCTATCTTTGGTGGCCATTGTTATTTATGGGGCATTGGCAGAGAAGTCAGTACTGTGGAAAATCTAGAGAAAGATAGAGGCTACACGGTGTGGTTGAGCAGAATTCGATAGCTCCTCGGCGCTCTCTGGGCCATGGGACCCAGAACAACACAGCCACCCTGTCTCTGCTGTCAGGCTTGGCCTTGGGCTTGGTCTGCCACGTCCCTCCACACCTCCTTCGCTGTCGGTGTGAGCGATGCCGGGGAATCAGCCTCTCTGTGTTCCGAATCAGGCCCCTGGGACCTTCTCTCTGTTCGGGAGACAAAACCTGAGACTGTTTCTCCTTTTAAATGCAACTTTGTTCTGCAGGAGAGGAGAAAAGCTGGAAAGAGATGGCTTGTTCGTTTGACGATAGTGAGGTGTACTCCGATATGCCTTTGAAAAGGGCCCGTTTGCCCAGCAGCCTTTGCCACATAATGAGAGGAGAGGAACGCGGGGAAGTTGGTGGGAATCTGAAGCTGGGGGTGGGCATGGGGTGGGGGAGAAGTTCACCTCAGAGCAGCCCGGTCTGTCTCTCTCCTGTAGGAAAGTAGAGTGGTGCTGGATGGTTCACCAGCTGGGTTCTATACTGGGGAGAAGAAATGTGCTTGGCTATTGGCCTTGGTGCATTTAAAAAATGTGTAAGCCTCTGCTGGCTGATTCCATTTCCTCACTTCCCGATTACTTCTCAGCCCCAGCAGCTCCCCTGAGTCTGCCCTCAGAGGTCTCCAGAGACTGGCTAATTACCATCCCTGAGGGTGTGGGCGCAGCACTGCCTAATCCGGATGTGCTTGGCGCCTCCTAAGTGCCAGGCGTTGTATTAGGTGCTGGGGATGCAGGCAGTGGTCCCTGCTGTCTCTTCTCAACCTCTCTGCAGTGCATGGTCCTTTCAAAAAAAAAAAAACCCAACACATTTATGAACATATACAAAAGTGGAGGGAATCCTTATGTACCCATCACCCAGCATCAACAATTACCAAAATTTTGCCAAACTTGTTTCATCAGCTTCTCCCAACACACTCCCTGCTCACACTGTTTAAAGACAACCCAGACATCACCCATAAATGCTTCCGTGTGTTTCTCTAATGGATATGGGTGTCTGTGTTTTTGATGGAACAGCACACCACTGTACTGGATGTTTTTGAGCATGCCTTAAGAAAAAGAAAAGTTCTCCCCTTTGCCTTCCTTGACATCACCTTCTCTACTTCTCCACCATCTCATCCTCTGTCTCTGAATCCTTTCCCTCTTCCCACCTCTGAAATGGGGACATCTCACAACATCCTTTTCCCAGGAGGATTTTATCCCACCTTCCCCTGGCCTTAGTTCCCACACCAGTGTGGATGACTCCACGTCCCTAGTCCTGACCCCCTTCTCACACTCTGGTGCAATTGTCTGCTAACATGTCTCTGTCCCCTGTTAGACTTGAGGTCTTTCGTGGAGGAACCCTATCTCATTTCTCTTTGTATCCCCAGCACCAGCACCACGCCTGACCCTAGGAGAGGCTCAGGAAATGTTTGAATGAGTGAGTGAATGAATGCACGTGCAAACAAATGACCTTTCTGCCGAATCTTAGACATAAGTTTCTGCACACCAACTGGTTGTTCAGCATGTACTTCACTCTCGGCGTGTCCCAAACCAGACTCATTCTCGAGCCCCTCTCCCTGGGTTCACTGTACCCGGGTCCGACATCCAAGCCAGAAACATTAAAATCATCTTTTGACTCCTCACCCCGTCACGGGCACCACATTTTACTTATTTCTTTCTCTCAATTATCTCTCCTCCTTTCCTTTGCTACTGCCATTGTCCTCATGCAGGACCACATAGTAAGTGCTTAAAAGTGCAGATTCTAAAGTCAGACTGCCTGGGTGTAAACTGCAGTGCCGCCATTCGCTACCTTGAGCTGCGTGACTGCGGGGAAATGCCTTAACCACTCCGTGAGGATAATGTCTGCCTCCACGGCCTGTGGTGAGACTTCGGTGAGTTAATACTGTGTGTCCCTTGCTCCATGCCGTGCATGTTGGAAGTGTTCTGACGTTGGCTCCATCATCATCACCATCACCCCTTGTTATACCATGTCCGGGTCTCCTGCGGCGGCCTCCTGCTGGCTTCACTCCAGTCTCCTAGTTCATCTCAGTTGCTCCATGAACATTATCTTTCTGAGACCCATATCTAAGCAGGTCACTGAGGAACCTTCCGATACCCAGAGAACAAGTTCTGAGTTCCTCGGCCTTTCTACCTTCTGAGCCCAGCTGACACCATCTCCTGCCACTTTCCCTTAGGGGTTCCCCAAACATTTCTTGCACGTTTATGTTTTTTTGTTCTTGATGTTCCCACCACGTGGAACAACCTTCTTCCCAGGTCACCACCTATCAGAATAGTGCTCCTCTTTCACGGCCCGGATCAGGTGTCACCTGACCTCTGCTGCCCTCGGATCACGCTGCTCTGCAGTGACTGGCTTACCAGTGTCCCTCTCCGGCCAGACGGTGCACTCCTCCAGGCCAGAATGTCAGGTTCTGTACATCGCCCTAGACTCTTGGTCGTGATTCTCTTTACTCATCCTGAATCTCAGTTCCTCCAGGAGATGGGAAGCTACCTGAAGGCCAGTTTCACCTTCATAGACATTTAGTTAAGTAAACAGAGGATTTCTCATTCTCTCCGCCTTTAGCTCTTCCTTTTTTCTTTGTTTTCTCGTCCAAGAGGAGAGGATGCTGTGGAAGTTAGAAACTCACGGCAAGGGTCTGCTCCCACCAGGGGAACGGCTGCCTGCTTTGGCCGCTCTGCTGTGAATTCCTGTTGCCTTTCTCTGGTTCTCTCCAACAGGTTCCATCTGTGGGCAGCAGGCCAGATGCTGGGGGAACTTTGGGATACAGGCCTTCTTATCTTCCCTTTGTTGCCCACCTTCCAGAAGGGAGCAGGCCCCAGCCATCTCAGACTGAAACGGCAGCACATGTGGTGTCTGCCTTCCTCTAGCCGCCTGCCACCCATGGAGCAGAGAGGATCAAAGGCTTTAGCAGGCGAGGAGACTGACGGGGTTTCGTGTCAGTGGAACCAGAGACTTCTCTTTCCCCTTCCATCGCTTGGCCTGGCGGAGCCCCGTCCTCCCCTCGATCTGGTGGGATGTAGGGGCTACTGTGGAAGGGGCTACAGCCATTTGGAATAGATTTTGCATGGGGGATTTAAGATTTAAAGCAGTGACATTTTTCAGTGGCACAGCTGTCTTTCAAGTTGAATCTCACGTGGAGCTGCCATATTATAAAACCGATTAAATAGCTGCTGAAGTTAATGTGAGTAGGGGGCAGCCTCCCTCTCTGCTGGCAGCCCTCACGGCAGAACTCTTTTCCGAATGCTGTTTGAAAATCACTCCTTGGTATCACGTCCACTTCTCTGATGAAAGAGGCATTCCACTGTCCCTTTGTGGTTCACCCTGGGGCCTGTGTGTTTCTAAAGAAGATGGCTGGGGCCGCGGTGGGGGGGGTCCTGGGTCTGCACGTTGGGTGCAGCTTCGTGCTGTGTGGGATAACGGTCACCTCCTGGTTCTGTGGAGGAGCAGGCTTTGACAAAGGACCGCGCGTCCTAGCGGCTCTGCCTTCAGGGTTCTCTCCATCCTCACTGCTGTAACCCTGACATCCCCACGGCCACCAGGGGGTTTTCCCACCCCGTAAATCTAGTCATGCTACTACTCCCCCCACAAGAGCTTCCTGCCATTCTTAGAATAAGACCCAAACTCCCCACCGTTCCTCCCCAGGGCCTGTAAGGCTCCCTCTGCTCCGGCCACACCCATGAGGCCTTTCCCACCCGGGGTCTCTCCTCCTGGAATGATCTCCCTCCTACTGGCAACTGGTTTGCCCTTTCTATTGGTTCAGACTCAAATAGCACCTCCACAGAGAGGTCTTCCTTGGCTGGCTGAACTTGATTCCCTCCCCGGCTGGCCCCCTCCTCCGGTTACTCTTGCTTGCATAACCCTATTTTTACTGCACCACCACTGTCTAATTATCTTCTTCTCTCTTTTTAAAATTATTTATTTATTTATGGCTACGTTGGGTCTTTGTTGCTGCGTGCTGGCTTTCTCTAGTTGCAGTGAGCGGGGGCTACTCTTCGTTTCGGTGCGCAGGCTTCTCTTGTTGCAGAGCACGGGCTTCAGTAGTTGTGGCACACGGGCTCTGTAGTTGTGGCGCACGGGCTCCACGGCATGTGGGATCTTCCCAGACCAGGGCTCGAACCCGTGTCCCCTGCATTGGCAGGCGGATTCTTAACCACTTCACCACTAGGGAAGTCCCATTATCCTTTTATGTATCATCTCCTCCACTAGAATGTAAACTTCATGAGGGCAGGGATGTTTGTCTAATTCCAGTGCTCAGAATATGGCAGCATGTGGTGGCTGCCCAATACATTTTTTTAATTGAAATGAGTGAGTGAAGTTTGGGAGAGACTCAGAGCAGTGAGTCTCCCCCTACTGGGAGCTGGGGATGCCGGGGAGGAAGGATCTGATGCCAGCATTCTGAGCCCAGGCTGGGATGACGCTGGAATCCTGAGTTCCAGTCGGGCTTTGGTTCTCATGCAGTGTCAGAGCACTCGGACCTAACCATTTTGTCCCCTGGCTCTCCTCTTTTGGGTTCCTCTGGGGAAAAGCAGGCGGCTGGGGCTCTCTGAGCACAGGCAGGACTTGCCATTCTGCTCCAGCCTGAAATCGATTTCCTCCGGGCCCTGCCTTGAGCCAGGCCCTGTGAACAGAGGGAGGGGTTGAAGCCAGGTCTCCCCTACCATGTGTTGGGAAGAGAGTGATATAGCCACTTGGCCTGAGAGCCACCAACCTTTCCCCCGCCTTCCCTAAAAGGCACACAATGGCAGTTGGGCTGCGCCTTTGTTTTATGAGTCATCGGTGCTAGCCCGTCATAAATTGTTTTTTCCTATACTATCAGAGCAGCTTTATCGGGCGTCTCCTATGCAATCCGGGAACGGATTTGATACAGGGTCAGTTAACATGTTGTCGAGTCGAAATCTGTCATTGTGCCCATATAAGGCAAACTCCTCGGGTTACTTTTTACCTTGGCAGAATCTCAGGAATGTCAAGGTAACCAGGCCACCTCAGCATAGCTCTGATTCTCGTTGGGTCACCTGACTTGCCCTCCCTCTCCCATGACTCACCCTGCAGCTCTGCACTAAGCCTGCCACCCTGGGTGGTGCTGGTGGCTGGTGAAATTGGGGGAGGGTCTCCGGAACCTGCTTGCTTCTGTGTCTTCCTTCAAATGAGAGAAACTATGTGAGGTGCCTCACAGGGGGCCTGACAGAGTGAGAACCAGAAACAGAAAGTAGCCTTGGCCAGACTTGAGGTTGGTTAGGAGACGATGTGGGCCCCGGCTCTGACACCTGCCAGCTGGCTTATCTGTAAAATGTAGAGCACTCAGAACAAATCCTGGTACATAGTAAGTGCTCAATAAATGTGAGTCATTTGTACAATCATGTCAGGTTACACCCCACCCAATCATAAAGACACCTCTGCTGTTTCCCTTTGAGGCTCAACCCCTTAGTAGCTTTAATGGGGCAGATTGAGCTGGTACTCAGAGTCCCTCCCTGGGAAACTGAACCCACAACTTCCCAGTGGCACCTCATTCCCTTTCCTCCCCCACCCGCCCCCCACACCCACACGCATGCAGAACAAGCCACTCCTCTGCTGTTACAGGGCCAGGAGTCAGCTCTGCGAGAGCGCGGCAGAGGCCCCTTTGTCCTCTGACATCACACTGCTTCTGGAGACGGCTGCCCCTTATGACTGCTGTGTGGTTTGGCCAGGCCTTAGTACCAGCCCCAGGAAGGCCTGTAGGTTGGGCGAGCCAGGGTGAGAGTCTAGTGCTGTCCCTCTGCCAGGGCAAACGGTTTCACCATTTTTAATAGAGCAGTTATGAGTCAGAGGTTTCAGTCTCTCTTTACTGGTTCCTCCCAATCCTATAATTACCCTTTGGCTATAGAACCTTATTTTGGTTTTTCTTTTTTTAAATCCTAAGACACTGTTCATATTGTCCATCTCATGTGTCCAAGGGGTCTAAGATGGAGTGGTGATGGTAAAGGGAAAAAAGAGAGACTCCAAATCCAGAGTGATTTCTTAACCCACAGAAATGATGCCTTCTCCCCACCCACTCCAAGCACCATTCTAGTGCCACGCCAGGAAGTAGAGCCAGCACCGGCTTAACACAAGGCTGATGGCAAGAGTGGATAACTCTGAACACCTCCAGTTGCCTCTTGGCAAACTTTAAACTCCAAGCCTGGAATTTCTGGTCTGAGGCACCTCCCAGATTGACCGATGGATGGATTCATTCACACTCTTATGCAGTATGAGCCTCAGCAAAAAGCAGGCCTGCTGACGAGCTCCCGGCACCTCCTCAGGCCCCCTGCCAGTGCTGGCCCACTCAGAGATGAGGGGAATTGATCATGCAGATAAACGCCCTGTATTCACTCAGTCTCCACACTCTCCCTGCTTCTCAAAGGGATCGTCTTACGCCCAGGCTCTGAGAGTGGGAAGCCAGTGGGACAGAGTATATAGAAAACAGTGCATGTCTGTGAGTGCTGGCCCAGGCTCTGGTTCCCCCTGGTACGTCAAGAGCAAAGATTTCCAGCCCAACCCACTCCACTCTAGCCATGTCGCTCAGCCCTGCTTTTCACTGGAGCAGGAGAAGCCTTCTGACCTGACCGGCAGACCGGTGAATCAGAACGTCCCAAAAACAGGGAAAAGGGAAAGGGTCACCGAGGAGGAGTTTCAGTTGTCAAAGGTGTCAGGGCCGGCACAGTTGCTTGCCCTTCCGCCAACAAGGCCTAGTTTGTGGATCATGTAAATTGCTGCAGAAAACAAGCTGTCTGCTAGAAGGCGGCAGGGGGAATGGGAGTGTTTGCCCTGCCTTCAGGTGCCCCTGGCCTGTGGCACTCTTTGCACCTCTAGATTCTGTTCGGGAGTTCCTAGGGTGGGCCACCGTGGCCCAGGGTGGAAGGGGCACAGCGCCCCCTCTGACTTCTCCTCAAATGTCAAACACCTGTTATCTCGATGAGCCAGTCCATGGGCGGATTTGTCCAGGCTAAGATGTGATTCTAAAGACCCGTCCTCTTAGGCACCTGTTAGGATTCCAAGCCGCACGGTCTCGAGGCCAGAATTGGCTCACTTGGCTATCTTTTTGAAGGATCAAAGTTTAAACCAGACGATCTTTAATCTCCCCTCCCAAGCCCGAAACCCGAGCTCAGCTGTAAACCATTGAAAATAAATGGGGTTTTTGTAGCTCAGACTCCCTCTTCTCCAGGTGAAGGGCCCCCTGTGCTTGATTGTTTCACAGCAAAATGCCAGATGGGGCCAGAGGAGAGGTGGAGGGCAGGGCCCCAACCTCTGCTGCTGCCCTAATTTTAAAACTGCCTTTTGGGAGTGGAAGTTTTCTCTTTTAAAGGTAGCTGATTTCAAGGTAGGCCTCACTCATCTCCTCTTCCTGCTGAAAAGCCCTCCTTTGAAAGCGGAGCACTGCCTCCTGCGTCTACCTTGTGGGCCCCACCTGCCTGTAGTTCAGACCCTTATCTCCCTATGGATTCTGTGTGGGGAGGGCAGGCTCTTCCCCCTCAGGGAGGACCCAGTTCTTTGGAGTGTAATCTGAGTAGCTCTGGGTTGGTTGGTTGGTTTTCCCTGTGTGAGATGGCTCTGGAAAGGTCCATTTGAGAACAGACACAGGCTCAGACTGGGGCACCTTCCTACCCTGGGCTGCCTGTCCCCTGCTTCTCTGGGGTTTCTTTTAGCTACAAGAGTCCAGTCCAGTCTAACAAATGCAGTGACAAGGCTCACCAGTTCTGCCTGGGCTTCAGATCCCTCATTTTTAGAACAAGGGGTTAGATTTGAGTGGTGGTTCTCAACCCTGGCTTCACGTTAGACTCAAACCCTGGTTTCATGTTAGAGCATTTGTAAAATATCGTTATTCTGGGACCCACCCCCAGGAAATCTGATTCATTTGGCCTGGGGTGAAGTTCAGGCTTTTTGTGTGTGTGTGTGTGTGTTACGCAGGCCTCTCACTGTTGTGGCCTCTCCCGTTGCGGAGCAACAGGCTCCGGACGCGCAGGCTCAGCAGCCATGGCTCACGGGCCCAGCCGCTCCGCGGCATGTGGGATCTTCCCGGACCGGGGCACAAACCCGTGTCCCCTGCATCGGCAGGCGGACTCTCAACCACTGCGCCACCAGGGAAGCCCAAGTTCAGGCATTTTTAAGAAGCTTTCTGGTCCCATACATTTATTGACCTTTGTTTTTCAGCAAGGGTCCAAGACATATGCATTGGGGCAAGAATAGTCTTCCCAGTAAATGGTGCTGAAACAACTGGATATCCACATGCAAAGAATGGAATTGGACCACACCATATACAAAAAAGTACCTCCAACTGGATCAAAGACCTAAATGTAGGAGCTAAAACCATAAAACCTAGAAGAAAACATAGGCATAAATCTTCATGACCTTGGGTTAGGCAGTGGTTTATTAGGTATGACACCAAAACCATAAGCAACCAAAGAAAAATAGATAAACTATACTCTCCAAAATTAAAAAAAAACTTTTTGCTTCAAAGGACACTATTAAGAAAGTGAAAAGACATCCCTCAGAATGGGAGATAATATTTGCAAATTATACACCTGATAAGGATCAGTTGTCCAGAATATATAAGAAGTCCTACAATGCAATAACGAAAAGATAAATAAACCAGTTAAAAATGGGCAAAGGACTAGAACAGACATTTCTCCAAAGAAGATATACAATTAGAAAATGGTACATGAAAAGATGCCCAATATCATTTGTCATTAGGGAAATGCAAATCAAAACCACAATGAGGTACCACCTCACAACCACTAGGGTGACTATAATCAAAAAGCCAGATAATAACAAGTGTTAGCAAGGATGTGGAGAAATTGGAATTATCATACATTGCTGGTGGGAATGTAAAGTGGTGCAGCCTGTTTGGAAAACAGTCTGGCAGTTCCTCAAATGATTAAACATAGACTTAACCATATGACCCAGCAATTACACTTCTGGGTATATCCCTAAGAGAACTAGAAATATATATCTACACAAAAATTTGTGCTTAAATGTTTGTAGCAGCATTACTCATAATAGCAGATATATATAATAGCAAAGGTAGAAATAACCCAACTGTCCATCAACTTATGAATGGATAAACAAAATGTGGTATGTCCATACAATGGAGTCTTCAGTCTAAAAGGAATGTACTACACTGTGGATGAACCTTGAAAACATGCTGAATGAAAGAAGCCAGACAGAAAAGGCCACATATTGTATGATTCCATTCATATGAAGTGTCCAGATTAGGCGAATTCATAGAGACAGAAAGTAGATTAGTGGTTGTCATGGGCTGGTTTGGCGGGGAGGAGGAGGAGAAATGGGGAGTTACTGCTGACAGTTCTGGGGTCATGAAAATTTTCTGGAATCAGATAGTGGTGATAGTTTTTCAATCTCATGCTAAAACTCACTGATGTTTATATTTTAAAGGGGTGAATTCTATGGTATGTGAATTATAATTCAATTAAAATTTTGATTTTCCAAACTATGAACATGATTAAAAAGATTACATGCATGCCTATGATCCAGCTACTCTACTTCTATGTTGTATTAGTTATCTACTGCTGCATAACAAATTGCCTTTTCAAAGCTTAATGGCTTAAAGCAGTAAATATTAGAGAGAGAAAATGCAAACGAACCAGAAAAGTGCCTGGGTAATTCTGTTGTAAAGCCAGGATTTGAAGGATCTCTGGAAGCAGGAAGGACCGGATCTGATCATTATATTCCTTTACTTATTTGGTAGTCAAGAGGCCAGGCAAAGGGGAGGGGAGGTTTGGGGGAAGACCGCTTTATGTCAGCCACCAGAAAGCAGCCCGTCAACTTGGCGAATCCTAGGGTGGAGGTGTGGCTTCAACAACTGCAGCGCTGCTACCAACGACGGCACCTTCCGGAACAGGAATAACATAGTAATGACTAGAACCTCTGTTGAGTGCTCACTGTCTGCCAGGCTGTGTGCCGTGCTGCTTCTGTGTTATCCTGTTGAGTGCCCACACCCGTCATGTCTGTTACCCTCATTTTACAGGGGAGGAACTTGAAGCTTAGAGCGGGGAAGTTCATTTTCTACAGCCACACACAATGCGTGGCAGAGTGAGGATTCGGACCCACGTTTGTTCAGACTCGAGAGCCCTTGCTCTGGAGCACTGTGTCATGTTGTCCTCTCCTCACCCTTGTAGACCCTGGCAGATTGATGGCTTGACATGTCTGTCAGCTCCTCAAGCTGTCTCCTTCTAGCCCACCTACTGCTCCGCCCCTGTCTAGGCCCAGACCCGAACCCCATGAACCAGGGTCTCTGCAAGTCCAGTGGCCTCGGATGCCTGAGCAAAGAGGGCTGCTGAGGGCTCCTCTCTTCCACTGGAATGGCACGCCGAGGGCATTGTCTTCCCTGGCTTGTTTTTCGAACGACTACAGCTCTAGGATTATTTCTGTGAACTCCTGAAAGCAAAATAGACTTATCCCTAAGTAGGGACCCTCACCAGTATAAAATGGGATTGGAAACCATGAGAAGTCCTAAATGGCTGGCCATGAGAAGCACCAACCCTGTTCCATTCATTCTAGGATTTACTGAGCACCTACTATGTGCAGGGTGCACTGTTCCAGGCAGTGGGTCCTGCAGCAAATAGGACCCTGCTCTCATAGAGTTTATGTTACACATGGGAGGGAGACTGGTTATGGACAGAGAACCTCATTTCTGATAGCAGTAAGTGCAGTGAATAAAACAAAGCAGAGGGAAGTGACAGCATGGTGAAGATAGCAGGGTCAGGGAAGGCACCCTGGGATTATGGCATGAGAGAAACTCTGAGTGATGAGAACTAAGCAGGCTGTAAAGAGCTAGAAGAAAGTCTTAGACCAGCGTTTCTCAGGAGGAAGGGACTACACTCCAGAATCAGCCTGTTGCAGCAATAACATACACGTTTTCTGGTGCCTCGCAGGAGATTGGCTGACGCAGGAATGTTGGCTACTGGGAGGGGTCGTGGGGGAAAGAGCTGGTTTCTGGATGGACACGCAGGACCTTTGGAATGCTCTCTACTCCACTCTGCGGTATTTATACCTCTCCTCCGACTGGGAAGTCAGCTTTTTCATGTAGGCCGAGAAAACTCCGAATAAGGCAACAGCAGGCCAGGACATAAGAAAGAAGCATTCCATATTTCCCTGTAATTGCTTTCAAATTAGGTTCTGTTGTCATGGGGCAGGCACACACAGCACGCCTGCTCTGTCCCTGGCTGGATATGGAGTTGGGTCCTGAACGGGCAGCTAATGTGTCCTTGTGTTGCTGAACCACTGGCCCCGATGACCCATGCTGGCAGGGCTATCTGAGTCCCATGTTGCTGCACCCGTCTAAATTGTGGTCATGTCATCATGACCAGATCATTTTCTCTTCTCTCAGCCTGGTCCCTGGTTTTTATCTTCAGAATCTGGTAAAGGCAGTGGATCTTCAAAATAGCACATGTATAATCTCAAAACCGTTCCAGAGGCTTCACAGACTTCCAGGATGGATCCATGCAGATGTTGCCAGGGCAATCGCCTGTTTGCCTGGGCCGCTGGTAACCCAGATTCCGGAAGGCTTAGCCGTCGGATCCTGAAAGCACCTTTATAGTTGGTGATGAAGCCCAGGGGCCAGGGGAGCAGTCTCTGCTTTCAGGAACTGAGAAGATGCCCCACTGGGGCCAGGCCTTGCCTGAAGCCTGGCAGTAGCTGGCAGATGGGTGATAAGAAGGGTGGGTGCCTACCCTAGGAATAAATAGCTGTCCCTCCCCTGTGTCCAAGCCCCGGACACCCTTCCTGAGGTCCTGTGGAAGCAGGAACCATGGGCAGCGTCAGAGGCCACACCAGGCAAGGTGGGAGTTCAGGAGGCAGGATGGCGCCCTCCCCCTCAAAGCAGCCAACACCCCAGCGGAGCGGCAAACCCAACACGGTATTGCAGAGATGAGGTTTGAAAACTCCCAGCTCCCTAGGGAACCCTGTCTTGCCTCCGAGTGCCCTGGGGGAGTTTGCAGTTCTTCCAGCCAGCCCTGGTCCTCTGGCAAAGATATGCAGCTGGTCCTTCTGGGTCAGGCTGCTGGCCTGTGATGTTCTGCTAAGGGGGTGGGCGGTATACACAGCGGAAGGCGAGGGGTGCAGCACGAGACAGCGAACAGTTTTTCCTAAAGTCTTGTCCAGTGTGGAGTCAATGGAATCCACATGTGAGCATCTGCTGGCGCGTAGAAATAGCGCAGCCCCCAACCCTGGTCCAGGAGCTCTCCTTCGCCAGTGCTAATAATCAGAGCCAGCATGCTTGCCCCAGCCTGAGGTCGCAGGTGAGCCCATTTCTAGGTCCAAACTGACTTTGCAAAAGACTCCCTTCAGTCGGGGTTTAGTGGAATTCCAGCTTCCAACTGACATTTCCCTCCACGCCACCCCCTTCAGTACTAAGAACATGTTTTGTGACACGTAGTCGGTAAGAAGAAAAGGGAAGGAAAGTTTTTTCAGCTGGGTTAGCCGCATCCCACCAGGATCCTTCCTTCTTGCCCTTGGCATCACTCTGCCCGCTGGAATACCACTGGGTTGCCCCATGTCTTTCGAATGTTTGTTTCTTCCTTGGTGACTGCCCCAGAATCAAGAGGGTTTACCTCTTTGGGTTGGGGGAGGGAGTCATCGATGAATAGCTCGTTAAAGCCCACTGCTGCCACATTCCTGGCTGTTTAGTTCACCTCCGGAACAATATGCATCATTCATTCACACAACCACCCCACATCCTGGCAACGGGGAAGGGTCCCTGTGACACAGGAAGGACTTTATGACCAGTGATGCTAGGCCTTCTCCCCCTCCCCCAACGCACAGTGACAAAGCAGAAACAGCTGGGGGGGCGGTGTCCTCTGAGGTTTGCCTTCCCCAGTGCATGGGCTTCGGGCCTTGGCACAGGGAGTGGTGACTGGATCCCAAACAAACCAGCAAGCTCGTCCTCTCTTCTTCCACCCCGCCTCCCCCCTACACCCTGTGCTATTTTAACAACCAGAAAAGAATCTTTAACAGGCTGCCAGTGTGCAGAGGCAAGTTTTGAAGGCTATTCTCTGTGGGTTTTTTTTCACGTGTGTTCTCAAAGGCAGACGAGTCCACATCCTTCCTTCCTCCCTAGATAGGTCAAGGGCTGGGTGCAAGCTCCCTTCACAGGATGGCAGGGCCAGGCCTGGAGCAGCACGGCCAGCATTGGCCTCCCACACTGGGCTCAGGCCACCCTTTAAGAGGCAGGCAGGCTTTTAGGGAAACAGCCCTGCCTGCCTCGCTTTGTGAGCTCAGCTCCAGTTTGGGGACTGAGGCTGGGCGGGGCCCTTCTTGACTAGGTTCTGCGGGCTCTGCTTTGCCAGGCCGGTAGGTAGCATTCCCCTCAGAGGAATGGGTGGCCGCCCCATATTTGTGTTAATAGCTGTGTGACCTTGGGCAAGTCACTTAACTTTTCCCTGCCTTAGTTTCCTCATCTGTAAAATGGAGATCATAATATCTCACATGACCGTGGGGTTGGAGGTTTTAAACACTTGCTATGTGTAAATGGTAAGAACTAGCAATTAGCGTTTACTGGCCACCCCGCCCCCGCCGCCATCAGAATGTAAATTCTGGGTCTGTTTTGCTTCCTCCCATGCCCACTGCCTAATCGTGCCTCCAAGTCAGGATTTGTCAGCCCGGTGATTGCATGGAGCGCCTCTTAGGTGAGGTGCTGGGGACACGGCCACCACTCAGAATCAGTACTGCCCCTGGAAAATGACCTTGACAATAAAACCCAGATGAGCTTGAGATGCTTTTTGCCTTTCCCTTCTCCCACAGAGGGCCAGTAGCTCCGGACCCTCCCAAATGAAATTGAAACCTTGAGTTTGCCTTGCTTGGTTACAACTGTCAGCATTTCCAACACGGCTACTCTGCCTTCCTCCTCCTGCCAAGTTTCTCGTAGAGGCCCTTTACCTTCTTTTTTTCCCTGGTCATCACACATTGACCCTTGCCCCCTTTGGGTCAATCCCCACACAGCAGCAGCCCCATGAGGGTGGCCCTGCCAGCCTCATGACACAGCCTGCTCTCCCTCACTCCCTTCCTTCCTCTCTCCAGCCGGGCTCTGTTCTCGCTGCCACAGGGCCTTTGCACATGCTGTTCGCATTATCTGGAAAGTCTCCCTTATTTTCATCTTACTCATTCTCCATAGGGAAACTTGCCCATGTCCTTCCGGCCAGTAGATCAGGAGCTGTTCCCTGGCATCCTAAACGCTCTCTTCAGCTCCCTCTCTGGGAGTGGGAGGGAAGAGGACAAATGCAGGTTGATACCTCAGAGTGTGGCTGCTGGAGCCAGAGTACCTGGCTTTAAATCTAGCTCCGCAACTTTCCAGGTGCGTGACTACCTGCGGGCAAGTCATGTCACCTGTCAGACCCTCGGTTCCCTCATCTGTAAAATGGGCCAGAAATAGCAACTACCTCACAAAGTAGCTTTGTGGATGAGAGATGTTAACATCTGACGAAGTGCCTAGAGAAGTGCCTAGAACAGTGCCCGACACATAGTTAGCTTATAGAAGTATCTGCTGTGGTTGTTACTGTTACCACTTTTCCTAAGGGTGTCTCTTCTGTAGTTGAGTAGTTGCTTGGTTAATGAGATCCGTCCTCTTCCTCATCAGAGTGGGAGCTCCTCAGAGTGCAGCCTGGGTCTGTTTTTGCTCACTGCTGTGGATTCAGCACCAGGCCTGGCCCTGGCTCAGCATGTAGCAAATCCTCCCTTGTCGTGGGAGTGGATATGTCCCGCCCCACAGGGACCTGGGCATCGCGGAGCCCGTGGGGCCTGCCACGCTCGGGCAGTCGGGCCCTATAGCCCGTGCTCTGACAAATCTGCATGGTGGAGGGGGTACAGTGGGCCCACGAGACGTCCATCTATAGCAGCCACCCTCCACACTACCCACCCCACACATCTCAGTCTAAACTGGGTAGGGAGAGGGAGTGAGTAAGCAGAATGTTATTTTTGTAGCCAAGTAGAAGAAGCTATGAATTTTTCATGTCCCGTTGGAACTCCAGCTCCTACTCACCAGTCATGCCGCGTGGAGCAGTGGCTGCGCATGGTGGGCTCGTTCCCGAGGAGGGCCTCGTGACTCCCGCTCCCCTCGCCCCGAGCCCAGGACTCGGCGAGCCTCTGGTGTCAGTAGATGCTCCTCGTCTTCCAGGAGGAGAAACAGGGCCATGCAGGCCGTGGAGTGGGGATGAGAGGCCTGTCGGCGGGGTTCCCATCGTGTGTCAGGTTCAGGAGAATATCCACAGGCTTTTCCTCACTGCCGAGGCCAGGCCAGTGGATATTCTCCCCTAAGCACCTGCTCTGTATTCTGCTTGGGCCTCTGCCTGCTTCCAGCCAGGGAGACAGAAGTACAGGACAGAGTTACCATTTATTTAAAAATAGTCCTTTCCCTGAGATTTGTATAACACTGAGTACTTAATCTGTGCCAGGCACAGTCATAAGTGATTTACTTGCATTGTTTTATTTAATCCTCATTTAAGAGGGGAGATTATTGCCTCCATTTCACCAACAAGGAACCTGAGGCTCATTGCTTGCCCGATGTTACCCCGCCGGCAGGTGGCCTCAGTGGCCGAGGCAAGATTGGAATCCAGGTCTGTGTGGGCCCCAAGTCAGAGCTCTTGTTTCCTGCCCAGAGAAGCTGAGCAAAGGTGCAGAGATGGGACTCATGTTTGCAGGGTGGACGGTGCCGTGACCACCTGAGGACAGACTGCCTGAACCCAATGAGGCGAGGTTCGTTCAGAGCCTCCACAGGTTGGAGTGAGGGTCTGCTGTATCTTGTTACCACTCCACCCACGGCCGTGGGGTAAGGGCCTTTGCAGAGAGACGGGCTCTCGTCCATCCTTCCTGGGAGTGGAGTGGGAAGCAGCCGGGGTGGCTGTGTTTGCATGTGTGCGCATGCTCAGTCCATCTGGCTCTTGATGCCAAGCTCTGTGCCAGATGTTTTAAAGCATTCCCCCCCACTTAGCCCTACAGCAAATACAGGAGGTAGATTCTGATAAGTCCATCCTACAGAGAAGGAAGCTGAGGTGGAAGTAGGCCAAGCCACTTGGTTGGAAACACAGAATGCCCGAGGGGCTGGCATTCAAACCCTGAAGGGTTACCCCAGGTGTAACCCAGGCAGGCCGAGGCGGAGAGGGTTGCCTTTCAGACACGTGCCCAGCTCTGCCTGCAGCCCAGGCACCTAGATCTCAGCCCAGCAGCAGCGCAGCACCAGGGACGCCTGCCCTCTGGGAACTGCCCTCTTGCATCCTCGGCCACGGGATGTAATGGGCCACTTTGCTGCCCCGCAGCATCTTTCAGGCACATGCCTTAGCAGAGGCCCAGCATCCCCTGCCACTTCCTGCCCCAGCCTGGCCTGCTGCTGCCCTCTGCTTTACAGGGTGGCTGAGTTCCCCGCCCGCCCGCTGCCCGCCACCGAGGCTGCTGTGCTTTGGGCATTCTATTTATTTATTTTATTTTTTGGCGGTACACGGGCCTCTCACTGTTGTGGCCTCTCCCATTGCGGAGCACAGGCTCAGCGGCCATGGCTCACGGGCCCAGTCGCTCTGCGGCATGTGGGATCTTCCCGGACCGGGGCACGAACCCGTGTCCCCTGCACCAGCAGGCGGACTCTCAACCACTGCGCCACCAGGGAAGCCCTGGGCATTCTAAATGCATGTGCAATGTGAGACTCAATCCCTGGGAGCACGCACACATGCAATAAGACCCAAAATGACTGGAGAATGCTGTCAGATGCCAAGGGTTGAGCGCGGTGGCGGGGGCAGGCAGGGGACGGAGAAGGCACTCAGTGGAAGAGGCGGGCCAGGTGTCGAGAGAGGGGGAGATCCTGGGAAGCACGGGCTGTGCGGAGAGCTGCCGCTTACGAGCACCTGCCGTGTGCTCTGCAGGCATTGCCGCTTCGAGCCCTCACACTGACCGTGACCTAGGTGGTGTCTTCATCAACAGGTTGCAGATGAAGAAGCTGACGTTAGGAAGGTTGGGTAACCTGCTCACATGAGTGGTGTAGCCCTGGTCTGTCTGAATTGAGAGCTGCAGAGGGGAAGGAGCGTGGGAAGCGAGGTAGGGAAGGCGGATGCCTTGCTGAGAACCTGCTCCTGGCCAGAGCCCAAAGTAACTCATGCTTGTGGGGAGGCAGAAGCAGAGAGAATGGTACTGTGATAGATCTGCACGAGGAGGGGGCATCCGAGTCAGAATCGGGGTGGGGCAAGCAAGTCAGTGGGGGCATCCGGAGGAGCCGCACTTGGGACTGATTTTGTGGGATGGGTGGGTGCGGGCTGAGGCGAGGCGGAAGCGGGGTAAAGGTGCCCGTCGCTGAGGAGACAGCTTCACGTGGGTGTCCGTCTGCGAGGTGGAAGAACTCTTCTTCGTGTTGGCGGGAGGCGGGCGGGGTGCCCTGCCCGTTGGCAGCCCTCCCCCCGCTTCGGGTTTGGAAGGAAACCTTGTACCTGTGGTGCAGCATATTAGTCAGGCGGCTTCTTTGTCCGGGAGGGGCCTTGTGTTGAGTCTCCGAGTGAGCAGGGCTGGTGACAGTTGTCAAAACACATGGTCCTTGGCCAGAGGCTGCTTGGAAGCCCCTCAGCCCCACATGGCCTCTGCCGGTGCCCGGGTGCACGTGGGCTCTTGCGCGTTCCTGGCTGTCGGCCCACCTCCACGCTGGGCCCTGCAGATTGACGAGGGCAGAGCGGGGGGACTCCCGTGAGAAACAGGCGTGGGGTTTTTCCCAGATCTTGCTGCAGGGGCCTGTCTCCCCAGAAGGCATCTGGGCACATGCACCTTAACTGATGTGACGTGCACCCCGGCGCTGAAGTCTGATAACACGCCCCAGCCAGCAGGGGGCTGAGTGGTGGTTACTACTCGGGCATTCTGCGCTCTGGTTTGGGGTTTGGGCTTCTTAGCGACGGGCCTCTCCACCTGAAAAGGCCCCTTCGCCTTCCAGCACCCGCGTGCCCTGTGATCCTCCGGCAGTTCCTCCTTAGATGTGGTTGCCTAACCCTGGTGGGGGTGGGTGCCTGCCTCCCACTTGCCTTCCAGCCCCCTCTGAGATATACTGGATCTTAAGATGTGGAAGGGTGGGGCGTGGGATGTTCTCCAGGGAATAGAGGGTGTCTGGCCTCTAGGGAAACAGCATATGTAGGGGTGCCACAAGGGTCGGAGGATCTGTGCGCCCGGCCTTTGGGGGAGGTGTTGCCACTGGGCTACTGGCAGTTCGAAGAGAGACTGACTTGAGCAAACCTTGAATTTACAGGAGGCTTGTTTTCCAACTGCTTTCCTGTCCCAAGTCATCTCTGTGCCAGTGATGGGGAAATTGCTGCTCCTACCTGAGGGGAGGGGCAGGTGGAAGGGAGCCAGGGCCGTGGGGACCTGTGGTCTGCTCTGCCCGCTCAGGGGGATGGAGGGCTGGTGTGTCTGTCCAGAAGAACGTGTCCGCGGGAGCTGGACCCCTGCTTCTTGTTTCCATGCTCAGGACCTGGTTCCGTCAGCACCTTTGCCCGATGCGTGAAGTGGGCCCACTCAGGGTGTGGTGGGGCCAGCACTTGCTCTGAGGCTGGCCGACGTGGCTTCCAGTCCACGCTCTGCCACTCGTCACCTGGCTGACCAAGTGGTAGTCTGGTAACTGCCCTGAGCCTCAGTGTCCTCAGATCCACCTGCCTGGGTCGCTGTAAAGACCAGAAACAGTGTCATTGTTGATAAAAGGTGGGGCCCAGGACCTGGCCCTGAGCAAGGGCCCCGTGGCAGCCGTGCTGTTGCGGGGTCAGGGCTGTGACCCGGCCCTTTTGCTGGAGAGCCCTGACGGACACGCCGACCCTCCAAGCCATGCTCTCCTCTGCTTCCCCAGACCTTCACAGCCTGGTGCAACTCCCACCTGAGGAAGGCCGGCACGCAGATCGAGAACATCGACGAGGACTTCCGAGACGGACTCAAGCTCATGCTCCTCCTGGAGGTCATTTCAGGTGAGGCCCCCTCCTGCGGGTGCCCACGGGATGCTACCCACCCCGCCGTCCCATTGCTGCTCAGGGAAGAGCGAGGCCTTTACCAGCTGCAGCAGCACTGCGCCGGCACGGGCCTGTTCTGGGGAGCAGCGGGGACCCTGAAGCTCCTCTCCCTCTCTTTCTCGGCGTTCGGCCCTCAGGGGAGCGGCTACCTAAGCCGGAGCGGGGCAAGATGAGAGTACACAAAATCAACAATGTGAACAAGGCACTGGACTTCATCGCCAGCAAAGGAGTCAAGCTGGTCTCCATTGGGGCGGAAGGTGAGCTCAGATGGGGCCCGACCTCTGCCTTGGGAACAGAAGTTGTGTTGGTGACAGAGAGAGCACTTGGGGGCGCCTAAAGCCCAGATACACCAAGCAGCGACCACAGTGACTGCCCTTGATGTGATGCTGGGCCCACAGACCTCCTTCCCTTCCCCCAAAGGATAATCCAGCCCAAGACCAGGAAATCCAGCTCACCCGGTCATGAGGGGCACAGGGGGAGGAATGGCTTTGACTTGGACCCCGGACACCCTCACTCGCCCTCCTGGTGCCGGGCCTGAGGGACACAGACCGACACGTGACACGGCATCTCTCTGAGCCAGCAGCACCTTCGCCCTTAGGCCCTGTCTGGTGTCTGCAGGCAGGAGGGCTCAGAGTAGGGGAGGGCGCTTGAGGCCCGGTGTCAGGGCTCTGGGGCAGGGAGTGTAAGCCCAAAGGTCAGTGAGCAGACTTTGCTGGCTGCACAGCTTGGGAGAGTGTGGCCTCTTGACAGAATACCCGGGATCCTCTGCGCCCCGTGCGGGTACCTGGAACTGTGACCCTTGTCTCCGAGCCCTCCCTAGAGCAGCGGCGTGCCCTCCCTCCAATGCAGGCTCTTGTCTCACAGACGCCTTTGGAGACCAGGCGAGGCCTGACAGAGCCCAGAAGCTCCCCATCAGCCTGGGCTCCCAGTTCTGGTCACTAATCAGAGCAGGGTTTCCTACACCCCCACATCCGTGTTGTCCCAGCTTTGAGAAAAACAAAGAAAACTAATTGCCGCTAATGACAGGGCTCCGAGAATTTGGCCAAGACTCCAGGCCAGAATGCACATCCCGCGTTCCAAGGCTCTGCCCCAACCCGGGACCTCTCCAGGGAGGGCTGCCAAGCCTCGCATGCCACGGTTGAGGTGGTTGGTGTTTGCTTAAAAAAAAAAAAATCAAAACCCTGAACTCAATCAGACCCTGAGATTTTCTGTTCTTGCATGGATCTTTCCTCCTGGCTCCCCTCCAGCCTTCTGCTTCTCACAGCTGCATTTATTTTGCTCAGATGCTAGCCTGTAAATACAGAAGGGGTTAGAGGAGAGACCCGTGGCAGTCATCAGTTTTCATCTGGAGAAAAACTCAGTCTAAAAATGTTTTCCGTTCATGCCCAAGCTGCTTCACTCCCAATCCCCGTGGCCGTCGGGCCTCTGGAGGACAGCCGACTGGAGCCGTTCTGAGGGCTTTGGGATACCTGAGCGCCCCAGTCCCCGCCCGCCCCCAGCTCCCTGTCCCTCCACACCATCTAGGCAGTTGCAGGAACATGGCTTCCTCGTGGGGGTTGTGAGAGGGGTTGGAAGTCGGAGGCACAGCTGTAGGTCCAAGAAGCAGCTGGTGGATGTGTCATGAGAGCGGCCATCTTCCTCCCCTTACAGGGACTCTCTGAGTCCTCCATGACCAGCTTGCTCATGGCAGCGGCTGGGTATGGGCGCTGCGGCCTCCTCTCCAGCTTGTGTCCGTCCCCGGCTTTGGGCTGCCTGGCCCTCGGGAGGAATGCAGCGTAGACTTCCTGAATGAATCACCGCCCTCACCCCACGCTGGGAAGGCTCGGCCTCGTTTCCGGCCGTGGGGGTTCTTAGCCCTGGGAGAGAGCTGGACAGACGTGTCCTTCCCCTGCTTCCAGGCGGCCAGCTACGCATATCTCCTCTCCTGAAACCCTCAAGCCGAGAGCTGCCCTCGGCCGTCAGCCCATGGCTTCGCTGTGGGGAGCCTCTCCAGTGGCTAAAAGAGCACCCACCCTTTCCTAGCGAGCATGTCCTCGGGGAAGCCTGGGCCCCATCCTCTGGGGGACCATCGTGCCTCCTTCCCAGATCAAGTCCACCTAGAGTTTTCTGTTCTCGAGGCCGGTGAGCAAGCTCTCTTGAAGTGTCCCCTCCATTCTCCACATCCTCTCTCCTGCATCCGGTGTGTGAGAGGCGTGGGGGTGGCAGGCCTGAGAGGACCGCCAAAGGCGCATTGGGCCCATGGGCCCCAGGAAGAGGCCGCTTGCATGCACCTCCCTCACCTGGCTGCAGACACATGGTACCTGAGCGTTGCAGAAGTGGTTTTTCTCTTAAGTTGCTGAAGCTGAAGAATGTGTGGTCCAAACCCTTCCCTTTCACTCCCAGAAGTTTGGGAGAGGCTGGTTTTCGGTTAGTTAAAAAAGCACGCACTTACCAGCTGGACCTTGTGCTACCCACTCTCCCCTTCCTGCAGCACCGTGTCTTTCTCAAGGGCCGGGTCCAGGTGCTGGGGGTGCAGAGGTGATCATGAAGGCAGACAGTGAACAAGAAGACAAACCAGCACATATCAGTGTGTGAGGGGAAGAGCAGGGTGCTGGGGAGAGAGGCACCAGGACGGTCAGGGAAGCCATTCTGGGGAGGTGACATATAAGCAGAGCCTTACAGGCTGGGAAGGACCGGCCATGTGAGGAAAGGGTCGAGGCGTGCGCGTTGTGGCGGGCCAGAAGGTGTGAGATCCTTAAAACAAGAGAGAGCTGGCTTGTTGAGAGGACGGAGCTGGAGAATGCTGGGGAGGGAGGTGGGAGTCACGCAGGGCAGGCCTTGTAAGCCAGACTCCAGAACACAAAGCAGGCGACCGACACAAATCCAGTGCACCTGTTCCAGTGACCACCGTGCCTGCTGCGTGGGATGGATCGCAGTGGGGATGGAGGAGGCAGCACGTGAGGATCTGAGGGAGACGACGGTGGCTCGGACGAAGGTGGCGGCAGTGGGATTGGAAGGAAGTGGGCAGACTCTCAAGAGACATGCCCATAAGGTGTGGTGGGTCCTGGAAACGGAGGCCCAGCACCTGGGACGAGGCTCAGCGGGGAGCAGTCGTTGAGCTGGGTCAAGAAAATGGGCTGCCCAGAGAGGAAGAGGCCTGCGTGGCCGGGAATACACGGGGATGGAAGCCCGGAGGTGCCAGGCAGCAGCAGGCTTTAGGGGCAGCACTTCCCGGAGTGCTCAGGGGACATCTTCTCCCAGTGAAGGTGGTGGAGGACAGGCCTAGGCAGCTCTTTCAGATGATTGGAGTTAATCTCTGGGCAGGGCCGGGGGCCGCCTGGGGAGTCCCACTCTGGTTTTAACAACCCTCTTGCCCTCTGCCCCCTTTCCCTGTGTGCAGAGATTGTGGACGGCAACGCAAAGATGACCCTGGGAATGATCTGGACCATCATCCTCAGGTTCGCCATCCAGGACATCTCTGTGGAAGGTGAGAGCCAAGGACCTGCTCACGGGCAAAGAACAGCCTTTCCTCCCCACCCTGGTTCCACCCGAGTTGGGGGGACTTAGTTAGGATTTCGGGCTTTTTGTCTTCATGCTTTGAGGCTCTTTCCTGTGTCCAGACATCACTCACATGCCCTGCCTGGGGGTGGTTAGCAGAGGTGCCGGCCCAGGCTGCAGGTGAAGAGTCCCCCCTGCAGCCGCCCATCTCGGTGGACCCTCACACCACCCTTGTCAAGTGGGCACGATTGGCCCCATTTTACAGTCAAGTAGCAAACTAGTAATAGAGTCAGGCCTGGCCTCGTTCTCCTGGGCGTCAGCACCTATGTTTCCACTCAGCCTCCCACCCTCGGACCTTGGCCTCCATGGACCTGGGGTTGGTCCAGGCCACCACAGGATGAGAAAAGCCACAGGGCCAGTGTGCAGAGGGGGCTCCTGGTGACAGGCCACAGCGGGGAGCGCATCTGTCTGGTCACTTGTAGCACTCCCAGTGTGTTGAGGACAGTCAGAGCTGTCCACGGGGAACGGACGGACCTCCTGGGGCCCTCCCTCCCCGCTTCCTCGATGCTGTGGCCAGATCTAGAGACCCTGAGTGGGCAGGCCCGGCGCTCATGCCCCTCGTTCAGAAGAGGCCAAGGCCCGCATCAGGGGCTTGTTTGGCAGTGTGTCCTGCCAGCTAGAGGCACAGGCTTTGGGGTCAGAAACATGGTGCCGGTTCAGGCCCTCACACTGGCCTGTCACTGCCACTTCTGGGGTGACCCCAGGTGAGGGACTGCTCCTCGGGGCCTGGCGTGCTGTTAGGATCAGCAGGCGCCCACCCACGTCTGGAAGGGGCACTGCTGCTGCTCCGTGCAGGGCCTCTCCCCCAGGTGCTGTGCGACCCTCATGCCTGAGCCGGAAGTGCAATCCACCGGGACTGCGTTCTGAGCGTTCAGTTTTGGGCCAGTGCTCACCATCCTCATGTGTTTTGCAGAGACCTCTGCCAAGGAAGGGCTCCTTCTGTGGTGCCAGAGAAAGACGGCCCCGTACAAGAACGTCAACGTGCAGAACTTCCACATCAGGTGAGCGCCGGCCAAAGCACCCGGCCCACATCATTCCCACTCTGCTTCCTGGGACCTGAGATGCGGCCCTCCCACCCTCTCTCTTTTCCTGTGGTGTTGTCGTGGTCTGTGAGGTGCCAGCTCTCAGCGGCCCCTCCCCCTGCCACTGGCCCCCGTGAGCCCCTGGGAAGGTCCCTGCATCCCCTGGGGGAGGCAGCAGTCACCTCGCCATCCCAGGCTAAAGGCATTAAGGCCCGGCACTCTGGCAGGCCCTCTAGAATCTTCTTTTTCCCCAAGCAAGGTAGCTCAGAAGCAACAACAAAGCTCTTCCTTTGTTTTGACCTGTCGAGAGGGACCTGCCGTCCTTACGGTTGCTAGTGAATGTAGTGTTGGGGAAAAGGTACTGTGTCCACTAGAGGAACAAGACTCGGCCTGCACGAGCCTGTTCTTCCTCGGTTGAGGGCGGGAAGTGAGTGTTTCCATGAGGTGAGTGTGGTCAGTGCCACACGAGATCTGGGAGCGTGGCATGGCCCGGGGGTTAGGAGTGCAGGCTTTGGGGGCGGCCCCGAGGTCAGATCTGGCGTGACTCTGTGACCTCACCTCTCTGAGCCTCTGGTGTTCTCCTCGGGTGGATGGACCAGGGAGAGGGCACACGTAGGAATGAAGAACGGGGCTTCATGGGATCCACAGAGGTCCTGCTGTGTCCTCAGGCTTCCTGGAGCCCTGGCACTGGACGTTAGGGACCATTGTGCTCTGCCATTAAGAGCATTTGGTCCCTCCCTTGAGCTCCTCTGTGTGTTTCCTTCCTTTTCCTGCCACCAGCTGGCTGGTCCTCTGTGCATTTCTTTTTCTTTTTTCGGGCTGCATTGGGTCTTAGTTGCCACATGTGGGATCCTTCCTTGTGGAGCGTGGGCTCAGTAGCTGTGGCCTGCGGGCTCAGTTGCTCTGAGGCGTATGGGATCTTAGTTCCCCGACCAGGGATCGAACCCGCATCCCCTGCATTGGAAGGCGGATTCTTAACCACTGTGCCACCAGGGAAGTCCCTGTGCATTTCTTACTCGTTTATTTATTCAATCACTAAATGTCTATGGAATGCCTACTCCATGCCAAGAGTGGGAATACAGCAGCACCAAAATAAAGTCCCCACGCTTGGAAGGTAACACCACAGCAGGGGGACCAGTAGTTTACAAAGGCGTGAAGAGACCAACAGCATAATTTCAGGTAGTGAGAGGAGTCATAGAAAGACGACAAAGTAGGATAAGGTGATAGAAAGTAACCGGAAGAGTACCACAGTCGGGGGCAGGGGCGGGGGTCTTTCTGAGGAGGTGTCATTAACCTTGACCCATGAAAGAGCCAGTGTGACTAGTATGGACTGTGACCGGCTGTCACTTTCCTCTGAACAGAGCCCCTCGTGTCAAGCCACATCCCGGCATTTAGCCAGCCCACGGGTCAGGTCAGCTAAGGTGCGGAGGGCCTGCAGTGGCCTGCCCGGCTCAGTGGGGCCTTGCAGGGACAGCTACCCTGGTAACGAGCACGCAAAGCACGGGTCAGGCCAAAGCCTCACATATTTACTCATTTCATCCTCACAACAGCCCAGTGAAGTGTAGGTACTGTATTATCCCCATTTTACGGATGTGGCAACTGAGGTAGCAGGAGATTATGGGACTTGCCCAAGGTCACACTGACAGCGAGTGGAAGGGCTGGGATTTCCCCCAGATGGTCTGGCTCCAGCAGCCAGGTTCACGGCCAGCCGGCCACACCGTCTGCCTACAGTGCCAGGCACACACTCTAAACCACCTCACTGAGTGGGAGTTAATCATTCCTGTGGGTGCCCACAGCCTGCAGCCCTCCCATGACGGTGGGGCGGCTCCACTCATAACCTTGGCCTTTCCATCCCCAGCTGGAAGGACGGTCTTGCTTTCAATGCCCTGATCCACCGGCACAGACCAGAGCTGATTGAGTATGACAAGCTGAGGAAGGTACGTGTCTCCTGCTCCCCTCAGTGGCCCACAGACACCCTGAGTGTGACCCTGGCTCCGGGCCACCGCCCCCAAGCCCATCTGTTGCTGGCATCCAAAGCTGGACTCTGTGCTCAGATGGGCAGACTGGGAGGGCCTTGTGCCAGCTGTCAGCAGACCCCAGGCTCGGTGGCTGATCTCGCCTCCTTTGCTCCCCTTGGGGACTGCCCTTCTCCTTCCTTGGTCATCGCAGCTACCTGGGGTTATTGTAGGGCCTGGCCGGCCATGCTTAATAGCCGCCCTTCCTTAACCCTCTAGATTCTGGAAGCATTTGGGGAGGGGTAAAGAATTCTAAACCATCACCGCCGGCAGCCCTGTCCCGTGCGGGGTCCTGTTGTATTTTGCCTGTACAGAGCATGTAAGACCCAGGCTCTGCCCTCTAGGAGCTGCCAGCCTCGCGGGGAAGACAGGACAGTTGCGTCCAGAGCAAACCAGCCGTACAGGGCCCTGTGCATGTGCTCAGGCTGCGTGGGAGTGGAGAGGGGATGGGGCCAGACAAATGCTCCAGAGGAAGGAAGGCACACCTGAGCTGGCCCGGTGGGGGCAGGGCCTCTGGGGAGGAGGCAGCTGAGGGCCAGAGAGCGGGCATCCCAGGTTGGGGAGGCACACGCCTGCACTTAGCCCGTTCAGTCCGCAGTGAGTAATCGTATTGGGCTCTAGGTGGAAAGCCTAGGTGAAGGCATGTGAGGGAGGGTCAGGGTGAAGTGCGTTTCATCCTGTAAGCAGCGGGGCAGTTAGAGTAGGGAGGTTAGAACGTGGATGCACTCCATTCCCTCCCTACCCCACCCCCCACACCCAGTGCTCTCTCAGGTCTGGACCACAGTGTGGGTTTCAGGGCAGGGATCTTAATCTGGGGTCTGGGGATGGATGGAAATTCTAAGAAAAGAGCACGCCTGCGTTGTCTCTGGAGAAACGGTCCACAGTTTGCCCCACAAAGATTTCCAGAGGCATTCCTTTGGGTAGGAATTGACTTTACCCGGGTATCCCCCCTCCCCCCACTGATCCCTGCAGCAGCACAGGTGGCTGAGAACTGCCTGAAGGACCCTTTCCAGTCCTAGCCCTTCCCAAGATCCCTCCCTTCCGGGCCAGCCCTTGTTCCTTCTGCTGGTGCATCCTGCCCCTGACCAAGTTTCTCCTCCTTCCCTCACCTCCCTCCCCCAGGACGACCCTGTCACCAACCTGAACAATGCCTTTGAAGTGGCTGAGAAATACCTAGACATCCCCAAGATGTTGGATGCAGAGGGTAAGTACATCCCTTTTTTTCAGTCAGCACCCTGTTTTGTGGGCATGTCTTGCGGTAGCCTCAGGGAGCTGGCGGAGCCAGCCAGAACGCCTGAATGAATCAGCGTGAACTGGGGACAGTGGTGTCGCCCAGGGAGCCAGAGCAGGAGCAGCCTGAGCAGCCAGGGATGCAGGTGGTGGGGAAGAGGTCCTTGAAGAGGATCAGCTCTCAGGGGCTGCCTCTTGGGCTGGGCCCAGGTGCCCTGCCTTCCTGACTGATCCCACCCCTCCCTCCGGAGGGGCGAGGGAGGTCGCCAGGAGGGTTGACTCCTGCAAATAACCAAGGCCTCTGCCTTCCCTGCCTGCCACAGCCTCGGAGTCTGGAGCCCACCAAAGCGGAGTGTTTTTTCCTTTTCCGGCTTTGCTCCTTTTCCCAGCCATGTACCACCCCCAGCCAGGACCCATGCCTCTGGCCTCTGGTGGCCTTTGGGGTTGACCGTCTAGCAGCCCCTTGAGGCCACTCTCAGAGAGAGGAAGTGGCCTCGTTTTAATCCATTTCCCACAGGCTTGGCCTTTCCAGTGACCATGGGGAATGGAGGGGCCAAGGGTGTGGCCAAGCCAAGCCCACTGGAGTCGCCAAGGGCCGTGGAATCAGCTCTGAGGGTCCTCCTCCCAGGATGGCTGTGGCCTTGGGAGCCTATGGATCCAGTGGGTGACCGCCCCCGCCCCACCCGCCCCTGCTTGGGCGGTTTAACCCTTGTTGTTCACTTGCAGACATCGTGAACACGGCCCGGCCCGACGAGAAGGCCATAATGACCTATGTGTCCAGCTTCTACCATGCCTTTTCAGGAGCGCAGAAGGTACCGGGCAGGGCCAGGCAGGCCCACCTCGCTGCCACTGCCCAATGCCGCTGCTGCCTCTCGCCTCCCGTGCTCACCTCATTTCTCTTGCAGACGGCAGCGGTCTCTCTCCGACTGGAAGCCACCCCCTGACTCCTTGGCACCTCCGCCCATTTAGTCTTTGCCCACACTGTCTATCGAGGCCCTGACCTGTGCCAGGCTCTGTTCCAGGCACTTAGGATACAGTCAGTGACTGAGTCAGGCACGGTCCCTGCTCTCATGGAGCTTACATTCTAGTGGGCAAGGCAGACAACAGGCATGTCCACAGATAGAGTAATCTCATGTGATAAGTGCAGTCGAGAGCATGGGACAGGATGGTGGGATGGGGAAGCGTGGGGGCTGCTTCGCTGGGGCTGTCAGGGGAGGCAGGATGAGCAGGAGCTGCCTGGTGAAGATCTGTAGGAAAAGTGTTCCAGGTAGGGGGGGGGGAGCAAGTGCAAAGGCCCTAAGGTGTAAATAAGCATGGCTTTTTCAAGGAATGGCTGGAGAAGAGTAGGAGAGGGGAGGAAAATGAGGTCGGAAAACGTGACAGGCCCAGGCCATGTAGGACCATTGTAGTCTGGGATCTGGAGTTTGGGTTTTATTCTGGGGACTCAGGAGACCACTAGGGGTTTATGCTAAGGTGGTAGGTGGTCACACCGGACATGATCTTACTTATGTTTCCAGGAAGATCAAATAACACCTGATCCTTCCAGCACTAAACAAGGCTTCCTTGCTAGTGTTTCACAAACTCAGGCCTGGTTCGAAAAGGAATCCATCTTATTCGGACCCTCCCCCTTCCCCTCTACAAAACCTCAGCAAGACATGCCCACCCAGGCCGGAGCCAGGGTCTGGCTTCCAGTCCAGAGCAAGCGCTATTCCTCCCGCATGACCCTCGGGCCTCGGCCGGCCTTCCTGCATCTTTCACTCTCTCCTGCCTCTCTCTCTCTTTCTCTCTCTCTGCGCAGATATTGTAGGCACTCTGAGGCCAGATGAGAAAGCCATCATGACTTACGTGTCCTGCTTCTACCACGCTTTCTCGGGGGCTCAAAAGGTGAGCTGGGGTGGGAGCACCCTCACTGCTGTGGCTGGAGACTCGCCCTTGCCACCCCTCCACCCCCACATCCCCCTGCCCGGGCTGCGGCCTGAGGACCGACCCAGTCTGGCAGGTTCCTGTGACTGTGGGCCTTCATTGCCACCACCGAGCCGGTGCTGGCCCACTGTCGAGACACCACAGGTAGTCTCTCTGTGAATACAGCCCACTCTGTGAGATGGGTGGTGGCACCCTGGTTTCTCAGACAAGGCAGTTGAATCCCAGTGTCACCTTAGATGGCAGAGCGCAGCTTGGGCCTGTGCTGCTGTGCTCGGCCGCCCCGCCCTTTCCGTGATCCGTGCCGGCCACCTGCCTGCTGCGCTGGCTGTGCCTCTGCCCGGAGCATTGGCTTTGCTGCCCCTCTCTGCAGCTCTGTCCCCTCCCAAAGGCCCCAGGAAAGGCTCTGGGCCTGCTCCTGCTGACCCAGATCGTCAGGCCGCTGTCCCCAGCAGCCCCGCGGACACAGGTAGGGCCATCAGAAGTGTCTGCTCCCAGGAGCGGCCCTCCCCGAGCCTGGCTGACCTCACGTGTCCCCCGCTGCGCCTGTCAGGAGCCCTCTGCTTCCACAGGACGGTGCCCAGCTGCCCCCACGTGGAGGCCTGGCCGGCTCTGTCCCCTCCACTTGCCTCCTGGGTGTCTGGTCTTGGCCAGCAGTGTATTCCCAGCAGCTTGATTTTGTGTCACAGTTGGCAGTTGGGCAGGGAGCAGAACAAGAAGAAATGAGCTCTCATTTATTGAGCACTTACTGCATACAAGGGACTGCTCTGAGGACTCCATGTGCACAGGCTCTAAGAGTCCCCTGCACACCCCCCCCCGGGAGGGGTGGGTGCCGTTATCCCCATTTACAAGAGGAGGACACTGAAGTCACGGGGCGGGGACTTTGCTGCCTCCTTCAGAGCCTCAAGGCCAGTGGGGGCCTTCCTACGGGCCATCTGCTTGGGCCGCCTCTCAGCAGTGTGACCTCGGATAAGTCCCTGCACCTCCGTTCTCCCACGTGGAAAACGTGGAGCAGGCTAGTGCCCGTCTCAGGGCTGTCCTGAGGATGAAGTGAACTCATGCGGGTGAAGAGCTCAGGACAGTGCCTGGCCCCTTAAGCGCCCCGCCCGCGGCCCGGCAGTCAGAGTGGCCCGCCTCTGCCCACCGTGCCACTTCCCGTGCCACCTCCCCAGCAGGTGGTCGGAGCTCGTGTTCGGAGTGTTCTGTGGGGGGGGCACAGGCAGGGAGAGTGGAGGGGACCCCTCAGCCTAGCAGGAAGGCTGGGTGGGGGTGGGCAGTGATAGATTCCTCGCCACAAACCCCAACTAACAGCACGTTTGTGTTGGCCTAACCCCTCCACGGGCCCCAAGCCAGCCTCGCTGCCCACCACACTACCCTCGAGGGAGTGTCTTCTCTCTGCCCAAACTGCCCCCTCATGCTTAGAGCTGAGCTCTGGTGTGGGGGACCGGAGGCCTTGAGGCATCTGTGGGAGGGGATACTGGCAGGAAAGCCCAGGTCAGAGCATTTGGGAGTCTTTGAGGCAGCTGGGCCCCTCTCGTGAGGGAGGAAATAAAGGCCGGCCTATTGGGAGCTGCCCGTCACCAAGGGACGTGCAGGATCCAGGCCTCTCCAGCTACAAGCCCAGCTTCCCCCGGCCTGTGTTTACTTCCCAGGACATCCTTGTAATGCTTTTATTATTGTGGCTGTCTTTTCCCCAGAGGTTCAATCCAGTCTCTTAAAAGAGTGCTCTCTGGGCTTTGTTTTGTTTCATGAATGCAAGGGCAACCCTAGCCCTAGCACCAAGTTTGCCCGTTCTCACCTGATAGTTTATTTCTAGTCACTAAAGCATTTGCTCCTTGTTCCTTTGCTCACTCATTCATTCATCAACTCTTGAGTACCTCAAACACGCCAAGCCCTGAGCTGGGTGCCAGGAATTCAGTGGTGAACCAAAATACTTGTGACCAGCAGCCCGCACCTTCGCGGGCCTGCAGAGCGCAGTGGAGCTGAGCTTGGGGTGCCGGTTGTCTCTCCAGATTTGGGGTCAGGGACTCACCTCCGCGACTCCCCCACAAGCTGCGATCTTGGCTCTGCTTCCTGCACTCACTAGGGGCTGGGTGTTCATTGGCCGAGGCCCTCGTGAACCTCACCTCTGAGGAGCACTGCCTGTGGCCGTTGGCCTGTGTCCTGCAGCATGAAGCAGGGTGTGTGTGTGTGTGTGTGTGTGTGTGTGTGTGTGTGTGTGCGCGTGTGTGTGTGTGTGCGTGAGCGTGAGCGTGTGCGTGCGTGTGTGTGTGTACACCACTCTCAGCTGGTCCCCCACTCACCTCCCCACCTGTCCCAGAAGCAGCGTGTGGAAGTGGGAGGCTGGGCGTCAGTGCCTGCAGCTAGCCAGGTCTGGAGCCATCCCCAAGCCTCTCTGTTTTCCTTCCCCACCACTCTGTAGACCCTCCTCACTATTTCTGTTCCTGTTCTGTTGCCGTTTCAACTCTTCTTCTTGGACCCTTTCTGTGCTTCCTGAAAGGTACCTGGTCTCTGTGTGGCATCCCTCACCCTCCTTCTCCTGTCCTTGCATTTTCCCCCCAGCAGGACAAAGCAGGACATTGTCCTGTAGTTCTGGGCAGAGACTAGTCACTGTCTGCACCGCTCCCTACTCTCCGAAGCCCTGGCTCCCCTTCGCCCTGTGGATGGTGACTTCCGCCCTCTGAGCCTTCAGCAGCCTCCTCGAGGGGAGGATTAGGAAGGGGCCGGGCATGCTCTGCCTGTGCACTGACCACCAGACTTCTCTGGGGGGCGCCAGCACCGCCCCCCCCCTCCCCAAAGGGGAGGGTCCTTAGCCTAGCAGAGGACCCTACCCAGCCTCACCCAACCCTCCTTTTGGAGGGCCTGTGAGTCCGTTTCCCCCACAGTGGGTGAGCGTACGGCTCCGTAGTCCCCTTCAGCACCTCCACGGTCCAAGTCGAGAGAACCCACAGGCCCAGCTCCCCTGGCAGGGGCCTCAGCAGTAAGCTTTGGGGGCCCCGGAAAGGCCTGTCGGGACACAGCCACTCGGCCCCATCTTGCTGAAGCTGTGCTTCCTCTCCTTCCCTCCTTGGGGACTTCTGTGTGGGCCATGGATGAGCCAGCTTTCAGGGGACGTGCCTGTCAGGAGGGAGGGTCAGCAGCCCCCAGGCAGCCCTGACTGTGTGCTTTCCCCTCCCCTGCCCCAGGCTGAGACTGCCGCCAACCGGATTTGCAAGGTGCTGGCTGTCAACCAGGAGAATGAACACCTGATGGAAGATTATGAGAGGCTGGCCAGCGACGTGAGTGTGTCACTCCCCCCTGCCCTGGTGGCCCCCGCCAGCGCTGAAAGATTAGGTCACCTCTTGTTACTCTCTACCAAAGGTCATGGGACATCTGCAGAGGGGAGAGCAGGGATGGCAATGAGACTTTCTAGAAAAGGTCGTAAGGTTATATAGGCTGTGGAGTTTGACCAAGCCAGTATGTGACCTTTCGGGTTGATTTTACAAGACTAAGGGGTCAGACTGCTGTGTCACTATGCTGGCTGGCTTCTGGGGTCTCGAGCTTGGGTTTCTACGGAAGATAACTCAAGGACAGAGTTTTCTGAACACCCGGCTGCATTAGAATCAGCTGGGGAGCTTTTTAAAAATTCTTGTTCCCATGCCCCACCCGTGGAGAGACTGATTCCGTAGGATGGAGAGAGACCCGAGAGCTGATATGGTGACAGGACAGCAGTTTGTCATGGCAGGCCCCCGTGCAAGCACTTCACGAACAGGATCTACCATCTCCACAACAGCCCTGTTAGGAGGGAACTCCTATTACCCCCTTTTCCAAGTGAGGAAACAGGCCCAGAGAGGGTCAGGCACAAACCCACCACCATGCGGCTTGGTGGGATGGAGGTTCAAACCCAGGCAGCCCAGCTCCAGAACCTGAACCCGGACCGTCAGTTGGGAATGTGGGTGTTTAGTACGTCTCTCCTAGATTCTCCCCTTTATTTTTAAAATTTCCACATTAAAAAAAATAAAAACATCTACGCTCCCCAAGAGGAGTAGTTTGACTGCTCTTCTAGACCAGTGGTTCCCAGACTTCGAGATTTCACAGACCAGGAAAATTTGGGAAAGTATTTGCCAGCCAACCTAGAGTGGTGAACTTTTTATTTTGCCAAGTTAAGGATATTTTTAAAAGAAAAAGCTACCGTTTGTTACCACCATCGTGTCTAACACCTAGGAAAGGCTAAAAGGTTATATCTTAGCATCCCAGACCTTCCCAAGAGAGGGCAGTTAGCATCACGCACCAAGATGTCAACACACACGGAGACCTTTGTCCTTGGTTTTCTCATCCTGCCAGAGGTTGGCATTTGGGAACCACTTCCCCGGGCCTATCTATGCTGGACAATACTCGATTTTCCTCTCCTAGGATTGTTCTAGAATGTCCGGTTTGTTTGCTTGTTTGTACCCTGGTCTCACTCCATCAGACATGAGTGGCTCATGCAGGTCACTTTCTTTTTCAGTTGTACTTTATAATTTTCTGTGTCCCAGGCCCCGCGCATGGCACTGACCACCCGAGAGTGAGCTAGGCGTGCAGTCAGCCCTGCCCTTGAGGCGGCGCAGTCAGTGACCAGGACACAGTGAGGCTCTCAGTGTGAAGCTCGGTGCAGATGGTGACAGCGGGCTCATGGGGGTGCAATGGGGGCGGCCATCCAGGAGGGGCGTCTGAATTGAGGCTGCCCCGCTTAGATGAGGGAAGGAAGGCCAAGAGCAAAGGCAGGAGCAGGAAGTAGCCAGAGAACAGCCCCGTGGTTCAGAGGGGGCACGTGTTCCCAGAATTCCTGGTCATGGGATTCCCATCGGGAATCATGGAAAAGTCGAGCTGGGGAGCAGGGGTGATTCCCCGAGATGGGACCCTCGGAGATCCAGGTCCCCTGTGCCCATGAGCGGGGGGCGGCCCTATCTGTGCTCAGAGGGTCCCCTGCAAAGGCCACCACAGCTTCTTGTGGGCCCACAGCTCCTGGAGTGGATCCGGCGCACCATCCCCTGGCTGGAGGACCGCGTGCCCCAGAAGACCATCCAGGAGATGCAGCAGAAGCTGGAGGACTTCCGCGACTACCGGCGCGTCCATAAGCCACCCAAGGTGCAGGAGAAGTGCCAGCTGGAGATCAACTTCAACACGCTGCAGACCAAGCTGCGCCTCAGCAACCGGCCCGCCTTCATGCCCTCCGAGGGCAGGATGGTCTCGGTGAGAGCCGGGGGGCTGAGGGCGGGCCAGGGCCCAGGAGGTGTGTGGCGCTGCAGGTTCCCTGTGAGGGAGCAGCTGAGGGGCAGCTGCTCACCACTCACAGGCTTATTTCCCCAGCATGGTCTTTCTTAACTCAAATGCACGGCTTTCGGAGTGCAGAGTGCGGTGGGGCATACACTTGACACTTCACTGTGTTCCTTCTCCCCCCATCACTCCCCAGACTTCTGCACCCATCCCCAAACCACACCATAGTTTGTGTGGAATTGTTTGAATTTGGACCCTCATTTGGCTGTGACTCCAGGACCTCCAGTGCTTGAGGCCCCTTCTCAGGGGAGGGACAGTATTCACTGGACAGTCACCTTCTGACTCCCAGTGCCCCGTATGGCATTCGTTCATTTTCACTCATTCATTTACTCCAAAAGTATTGACTGCACCTGCCGTGTGCTGGGCCCTGTCCAGGTACGCAGATACAGCAAAGCCGGGGAGAGATGGGACCCCGGCCCATTTCTGCTGCCTTCCCGTCATCGTCAGGGAGGCGACCTTCAGGGAGGCATTGCTCTGCTGCGTGCCCCAGCTCCCCGTGGTAGCCCTGCCCTCTCCTGCCCCCACAGGACATCAACAACGGCTGGCAGCACCTGGAGCAGGCCGAGAAGGGCTACGAGGAGTGGCTGCTGAACGAGATCCGCAGGTTGGAGCGGCTCGACCACCTGGCAGAGAAGTTCCGGCAGAAGGCCTCCATCCACGAGGCCTGGACCGACGGTATGACCCTCCCAGCTCCCTCCCTCCTTTCTTGTCTCTCAGAGACACACACGTGTACGCACACACAGACACACACACACACACAGCATAGCGTCTGTTTGTCAGGCCCCCTTTTCTGCTGCCTGGGAACGTGCATGTCACAAATGCCGCTTTGGGTTCATCCAGTCCCAGGCAGCAAGGAACAGTTTGGGGCCAGGTCCGCCCAATCTGCCCGGGCCTCAGAGATTACTTACAGGTGGACTTCTTCCTGGGTCACTGGACCCTGTGCCAGCTGCACAGGGAGGTGGCCCCTGTCCCTGCCCCTCGGCCACGTCTCCCCTGAGTATGGCGGCCCTCCGGGCCAGGGTGGGCGTGGGGGTATGCTCTCCCCTCCCTGGCAGCCTGGGTTCACACCCTGCCTTCCGTGCCCAGCACCCTTTGAGACTGTGGACTTCACACTGAAGAGCCAGTGCTGGATGGTCCGTGGTCCTGAGCACGGTCCTTAGAACGGGCCAGGGAGCCGCCTCCCGGCCCTGCTGCCTGACTTGCACCTGCTGCTCACTGACCACCAGCCACGCACCCTTCGGTGTGGCCCGCCGTGGGAGCTCTTTCTCACCTCTGCCCTGTCCCGGTGCCTCCCCCGAGGGCCCTCTCCCACAAGGGCCGCGGTGATTCCGGTTTCTCGGCAGCTTTGCAGCTGCCTGTTCCCTTGGCTCGGGATGTGGAATTCCATCACGTCCCTGGCCCTCGGTCGGGACCCACACCACGGCTGAGATTCTGGATCCCAGGGGCCCAAAAGCTTTTGGGAAACGGCCAGCGCCTGGGAAAGCCGAGCGCCTGGGAAAGCCGAGCGCCTTCCACTGGGCTCCCACCCTCCCACTTCTGTCTGCCTCCTGCCCTACCTGCCCTGGCCCTCCTGCCACCACTCTGCCCAGCTGGTCTCACACTTCCTTGCATTGGTCAGTGTGGTTTTTCATCCCTCCCACCCTCCCAGGTCCCCATGAGATCCTCACTGAGCCCCTGGGGGCTCCTCTGGCCCCACCCACCCAGCTATTTGGCAGGCAGCCCCAACCCTGGTCAGTCGCTGAGACCCACCCAGAGGCACCCATACGGAGCCTGCCCCGCTCCACCCTTGCCGGCATGCGGACACACAACTCTGCAGGATCCGCAGACCTGGGCCTGTGTCACCTGTGTCCCCAGCCGCAGCCCGGCTAATGCCCTCCTCACATTAGCTCAGGCCGGCTGCTCTCCAACGGCAGCTTCCAGATGCAGAGCAATACCCTGATCCCTCCTCTGCCAGGGAAGGAATGCAGAGGAGGGGAAGCCAGAAGGCGAGCCGAGGACAAGGTAGCCTGGGCCAGGGAGGCAGGCATCTCCCTCTGCCTCACAGAAATGGCACCTGTGGGCTCTGCCCCCACAAACCTGAGGGAGGGGGTGTTGGCATTTAGTTTATTCGTTTGTTCTTCATTCATTCATTCAACAAACACCTCTTGAGCCTCTTCGCTATGCTCAGCAGTTTCTAGGTAGGTGAGGTCCCTGCCCAGGGAACTGCAGATTTTGACATCTTTCTTGTCAAAGGGCCCTTGGACGTGTAAGTGGATTTTACAACACCCGTGTCCCACACTTGGACTGAGCTGTCTCCTGTCATTATCCACGTGTTGTAGCTCCATCATCCTTTCTTAGGCTCCGAGTGTCCTCCCTGTGGATTTCCCTTCTGGGAGCCTCTTATCAGCCCTCCAGCCTCTCTTCTGGGGCTCCAAGAGGCCCTGAGAAGATGGTCTCCCGAGGCCGAGGGGTGTGGGTGTGACGGCCCACCAGAGCTCCTTCCCTGGGAACCACTTTGGCCGGCCTTCACCCGAAGACATTTAGGAGAAGAGGGCCAGTCTTTAGCCAGGACCCAACTCCACACGCCCCTGCCCCACCCCTACCTCCCCACAGGCACTTTGGCATCTGGCCCTGCCCCTTGCATTAGCCCGGAGTCCCCAGGCAGGCCTGTCCACTCTCATTCCCAAGGCCTGAAGCCTCTGTCCTCTGAACCACCCAATTATGCAGAACAGGAGAACAGACCAGCCTCCCGACCCCTCTACACCCCTGGAAGCCGGGTGTGGCAGCCTCCTCACCTGTGGGGGGTTGGGGGCAGAGGGCGGGTTGAGCCCCCGTCGCTCTGTGTCCCCTCCCCATCCCTACAGCCTGCAGGAGTGAGCACCCATGTGGATGCTTCTCACGGGGTCTTAGATTGCCTGGGGGAAAAGCAAAAATGAGCCCCCATCCGCCCCTCAGCCTGGCTGCCCCTTGGCCTGGATCCCAGGCAGCCGTGACCATGGCCCCCTCCTCCCGATTCTTCCCAGCACACCCCTAGCAGCTCCCTTGCTGAAACTCTGCTGAGGCAGAAAAGTGGTAACCTACTATTTCTGGTTCCCACCCTTGGGAGAAAGCAATTTGGAGAAGGGAATTGCAAGCTTGCCTTTGTGGTTGAGCCTGCTGCCCCGGGGCTGGAGTGGCAGGGCCAGTACACTCAGTCTCCCAGGCTGCCACCTCCTGTCCGCCAGTGCCGGGCCCTGTCCACGGGGTGGCTGAGATGCAGATGGGACTGGCTGGTGCCCGGCCTTCTCAACATCCCCTCATTGAGGTTTTAACCTTGGGCTGGCACTGGCCGCATTTACAGAGGAAGAACAGGTGGGGAGAAGCTGTCTGCCATCCCCTGCTCTAGACAGGCGGCTGTTGGTTGGATTTCCTGGTGCCAGCTGAGGGGTCTCTGAGCTGCCGCTCCGGGGTAGCCGGAGGTAGCTTTAGGGGTTGGGGGTCCCAGCCACCTTTCCCGGCCAGCGTTTCCCCCTTGGTTCTTAGCAGTACCTTACTGTGCTTGCAGGGCTCACTTGAGCTTCTGTCCTGGGGTGTATAATTAGCCAGGCTCCAGAACTAATAGCAGTGTTCCTCCCTTCCTTCAAAGGGCCCGACAGTGGGCCCTGCCTCGCCGCACATGGAAAGCCCCTAGGATAGTGTGGAGCAATAGACGTGTGATAGGACTCCCACCCCCAGGGGGCCTGGCGCCCAAGTGCCAGGGGTCAGGCTCCTGGAAGAGTCCTGACTCAGACTTCCCCTCCCCCCACTGCTGAGGCACGGCTGCAACGCCAGCTGCTTCTCCAGATCACAGCGGTCCGCAGGTAGGTGTCCACATTTCCAGCCCTGGTAGCACAATCCGAATTCTTAACGTCTCCCAATAAAGGATACTAAGTTTAGAACCCACAGCTTGAACTGGGATATGTCCCAGGCCCACCAGCCCCACAGTGTCTCCCAGCTCCATCCAGGATCTAGTTGGGCATAGAGATTCCTGCAAAGGGCAAGGAAAAAGGCTCTGGACGTTTCTAGCTTTCGTGGCACCATCCTCGGCAAGGCAGGGCATGGGGTCCACACCCCGTCTCCCTCCCTCTGGCTGGACATCCCTCTGGCGCTGTTGACGAAGCACCCCCTGCCCTCCGCCCCACCCCAGGGAAGGAGGTGATGTTGAAGCACCGGGACTACGAGACGGCCACCCTGTCGGACATCAAAGCCCTCATCCGCAAGCACGAGGCCTTCGAGAGCGACCTGGCCGCACACCAGGACCGCGTGGAGCAGATCGCCGCTATCGCCCAGGAGCTCAAGTACGTGTGGGCCCGTGGTTCCCTGTCACCTGCTTCCCCTCCAGCACCCAGTCCAGAGCAGCAGTGGGGCAGTGGTGGAATGGGGTCCCCCAGCCCTTGTCACCCTCACACCCTCCTTTCAGATGCCGGGGAAGAGCCTTACAGGATGCTGCCTTTACCCCAGATGAGAAACAGTGGGATCTAGGTTCTCCAGCAGAAGGGGGGTCTCTGACCCCTTGTCCTGATTCCTCAGGCTGTTGGGGTCCCTGGGGCTCCCCCTCCTCTGCCTGCCACACCAAGGAGACCCCCTGGCCCCCTGATGTGGGGGGCGGCCTAGCCCACACTGCTCCCACCCCCTGCTCCCTGAGGGAATCTGGCTGCACAGAGAGCCCATTGTTTGGCCGGCCCTTCCCTCTCCTGCTCAGAATACACTTAGTGTAAGAGCTTCCAGGCAGTCGGTTCTCTGCCCTCCCGTCCCCACCCCAGTCAGATAAACTTGTGCACACAGTTAGGACACTGAACCTCCAGAGCCAGTGAAAGGGGGCCTTATTCCACCAGCGCAGCGGCCAGCAGCAAGCAGGGCCCAGGGAGTGGGAGGCCCAGGCTGTTACTTCATGGAAAATCCACAGGCCCTGGAGGGCGGCAGGGCTCCCAAAATAGCCGTCTGCTCAAAAATAGGATCCTTGGCTGGAACTGCCGTTTCCACAGACACCCCCTACCCTGTCACAGTCATCCCCAAAGTTCTCCTTGTTCCTGCAAGGCTGGGGCCTAGCGCTGATGCCCGGTGGAGGCCACACCGGGCAGGGCTGGCTTCCTTCCTGACTCACGCCCGCCACACTGCCCAGCTGCTCTGGGGGCTCCCCATTTGCTCACCCAGAGGCAGAAGTACCACTGGGTCTTCACAGTACCGGGGACACGGTGTCCCCATTGAGCACTGTTGGGGGCACCCCTTGAAGTCCTGCAGCTCCCCTAAGATCGAACCCCTGTACCTGGCATGCCCAGGCCGAGAAGAGTGAGGTCACAGACGCAGACGTCCACCACCCTCAGGGGTTGTGGGGTGGGACATAGGCAGGTCCCCCACCCCCACCCCCACCCCCATTGGCAGGCGAGCTCCTGGAAGCCAGTGAGAAACAGACTTGGAGGAGATCCTAGGCCAGCCCACTTCTCAGGCACTGGGAACAGCCATGTGAAACCCATTACCCTGAGCCGGGGAACAGGCGGTCCCGAGGCAGCTTTCTGGACAGTAACCCTGGAGGAGAAAAGGAGGGCTGTTTGGGGTGCTGTCTGTTCCCCCGAAGATGAGTCTGAGGGCCCAGGGCCGGCCAGGATGAGCTTGGATAGACAGCCCGGCTGAGCGTAGATTAATGGTAATGACAAAAACTCAGGGCACTTAGTGCTCTACACGTACCAGCTCATTTAATCCCCCAGCAATCCTGTGTCACAGAATGGGAACTGAGGCACAGAGAGGCCAAGGGGCCTGCCCAAGGTCACACAGCTAGGGAGTGAGATAGGACTGGAACCTGGGCCGCCTGGTCCCCGTGTGAAGCACAGCCTTGCTCCTCCTCCAGCCCTTGCCTGCTCCCGCGGCCCCTGTATCCTGCCTGCCCGTCTGGCTCACCAGGCAGGCAACACAATCCCTGTGTCCTGGTTCCCATGTCGTGTTCCTCCCCATAGTTGTTCCCCCAGACCTGTACACTGACTCCCTAGGAGCCTTGCTGCTAAGAGTATCCAAGTGTGGACCCCAGGAGGCAGGAATGCTGGGGCTGAAGAGGGAATAAGGGGCAGGGGGCTGGGAACTATGGCATCAGCTTCGTGTTTCCAGCCTCAGTCACTGCAATAATAATACCCATTCCCCAATCAGCTCACTTTTTTCCTTGAATATATCGTTAGTTGCGTACGGTGAGATTGTAGGCTAGTTGTACATTTCCCCTTAATACCCATTAAAGTAAATACACAACCTTTAATGAGTAACTGTTGCTCCTTTTACCTACTGGGTGCAAAGGACTGCTCTCGGCAGTTCACACGAGCTGAGTAACTTGGTCTCCATGATAACCCCACCCCCATTTCAGAGAGGAGAAAACCCGCGGAATCCAGAGGGAGTTCATTCGCCCAGGGTCACACAAGTTCAAAATCGGAGAGCTAGAATTCACACCTAGGGAACTTGGCTCCAGAGCCTTATTCTCTAACCAGTGTGTTCTGCTAGACTTTCTTTAAATGGAGAATTATCCAGGGCACTTCCCTGGTGGTCCAGTAGTTAGGACTCAGTGCTTCCACTGCTGGGGGTCTGGGTTCGACCCCTGAGATTTCACCAGCCTGCAGGGATGGTCGAGGGCCACACTCTGGGAGCCCTGCGTCAGCTTCCAGTGACAGCAAGCTCTGTTATCCTCTCCCCGCAATTCCTCCTGCCCCAGGTCAGAGGGGTGATTGATGACTGATGTGCTTAAGTGTCAATATCCCCTGGTACCATGGCCTGGGACACCTGGGGGCGGGTGGGTCCAGCACCCCCTGACTGCCCCTGCTGGATCTCACCACTCTCTGCCCGGCCCACAGCGAGCTGGATTACTACGACTCCCACAACGTCAACACCCGCTGCCAGAAGATCTGCGACCAGTGGGATGCCCTTGGCTCTCTGACCCACAGTCGCAGGGAAGCCCTGGAGGTGAGGAGGGAGCAACGCCCCCCACTGAGGTCTGTGCCTTGTTGCCCTCAGAGCAGGGGTCTTCCCCTGACCCCTTGGTGCCCCCGGACCCCTCTCCACCGTACACACCTCCTGCTAGCCTACTGACCTCCTTCCTCTGTCCCCGTCCTCCCAACACGCACCAGAAAACGGAGAAGCAGCTGGAGACCATTGACCAGCTGCACCTGGAGTACGCCAAGCGGGCAGCCCCCTTCAACAACTGGATGGAGAGCGCCATGGAGGACCTCCAGGACATGTTCATCGTCCACACCATCGAGGAAATCGAGGTCCGCCCCTTCCCCTCCCGCCCTTCTCGTGGCTCGTGGGGCCTCCACGGGGCGGGGCCATGCCCTCATCCCTTGTCTTCCTGCCCCCAGGGCCTGATCTCAGCCCACGACCAGTTCAAGTCGACACTGCCGGACGCCGACAGGGAACGGGAGGCCATCCTGGCCATCCACAAGGAGGCCCAGAGGATCGCCGAGAGCAACCACATCAAGCTGTCAGGCAGCAACCCCTACACCAGCGTCACCCCCCAGATCATCAACTCCAAGTGGGAGAAGGTGGGTGGCACCCACCCACCGGCAGGGCCGGGGCAGGACCAGCCAGGCGAGGCGGCCGCCCCCTGACTGCTCCTGCCCGCGTCCCCTTCCCCAGGTGCAGCAGCTGGTGCCCAAGCGGGACCACGCCCTCCTGGAGGAGCAGCGCAAGCAGCAGTCCAACGAGCACCTCCGCCGCCAGTTCGCCAGCCAGGCCAACATCGTGGGGCCCTGGATCCAGACTAAGATGGAGGTGAGGGCGAGTCGCCCAGCCCTGCTGGGCCCAGGAGAGTCTCAGGGCAGAGTTGAGGAAGAGCCCCCACTGAACGGGAGGCTGCTTGCCCCGGGTGGGGGGGCCCCAGTGCTCCATGGGGCCGGTGGACTTGGGGGCCTGGTGGATCTGGGACCCAGCTCTCATGGCCTCATGGGATTAGGAACGTCAATAACGTATTCATGGAAATGGCAGCACCATCCAGAGAGAAGCCGTGCTGAGGGGTCAGGTAGAGATGGGTTCGAGTCTCAACTCTCCCCTCGACTTCCGATCGGGAGTCAGGCACAATTTAACCTCTGTGGCTCAGTTTTCTCACCCCTAAAAGGATGAGGAAGACCATTACTTCATTCCCTCAACAGACACTTTTGGGCACCGCCCTATGCCAGCCGCATCACAAGCACTGTGGTGTAGCTGTGACCAAGGTGGTCCGAGCTCAGACCCTCACCGCGCCCCCACTCTGCCCTCGTGACCCAGCCACGGGAAGGCTTGTAACCATGCCGACTGCGACTCAGGCCACCACTTACGAGTGCTCACTGTGCACTAGGCACCCCACTGACCGAAGTGGCCTCACTGAAACTCACGACGGCCCGAGAGAGGATCGGGCAGGTCGGCCGCGGGGCTCAGTGCCCCCTGCACGGCTTGGTCACCTTGGGAAGCGAGGCGTGGGGAGCACGGGTTCTGAAGTCGCCAGGCCTGGGTTCCGATCCTGGCTCTGCCTCTTAATGTCATAAGTTGCCCTCTTTGGGCCTCAGTTTCCACATCTGTGGAATAGGCCTGTCCCAGTCTTGGGCCTCACAGGGAGTCAAGCGGGGAGCAGCGAGGTTAGCCCTGTGGAGCGTTGGTGCAGAAACCGCATCGTGGCTGCTGTTACGCTGGAGGGTGGGCTGGAGGGGACAGTAAGCAGCAGGCCTTCCCGGAGGGGACCCCTGGGCAGAGGCCCCGGGCTGGAGGCGCCCTGGCATTGGGGCGGCCCGCGACAGACCGCCTCCTGGTGGCTGGTCGTGGCGGAGGGTCTGCCAGTCCCGCCCCCCAGTAGCACCACCCTCTGTGCAGGAGATCGGGCGCATCTCCATCGAGATGAATGGGACTCTGGAGGACCAGCTGAGCCACCTGAAGCAGTACGAGCGCAGCATTGTGGACTACAAGCCGAACCTGGACCTGCTGGAGCAGCAGCACCAGCTCATCCAGGAGGCCCTCATCTTCGACAACAAGCACACCAACTACACCATGGAGGTGGGTGGCACCAGCCTGGCTTCTCCAGAGAGGGAGCCCCAGATCCCCTTCTGGTTCACCATCCTGGGCTGGGGCAGTGGTAAAGCTCCCTGGAGAGCTGGGAGGGCAGGCAGCACCTGCCCCCCAGTGTGTCCTCAGCCATCTCATCCTCACTTGAGGACGCAGATCCAGCCAGCATGTGCGGGAATCCCGTGCACCGGCTCGCTGCCGCCAGGTTACAGCATCAGGGCTGGTTGCCGTCATATTGGTAGCTTGAAATGGTCCGTGGTGACAGCACTTAGACCATGCAGATCGGAAGATGCCACCAAATAAAAGGGGCGAAGCACTGTTTCCCCAGAAAGCTAGTTAAACATTGCCCAGCGTGTCTCTGCAAAGCTTCCCTGTGGATCCTGGCACAGGTATCAGGACCCGGTTGTCTGCCGCATCCGTCACTGGGACATACACCAGTGTGACGTGAACCCCGCTGGTTGGCAGAGGCAATAGGCGGGCACCGTGCCTGTGTCCCTGTGTACATGAGCCACACGGCAGAGTGTGGGGCTGGGTTGGCATTTGGGGGAAAGTTAGGGTGAGTCTGACTCCAGGCCACACACACCCCCGCACAAGGAGAAGCCAGTTCCGAGCCCCCCTCAGCTACAGCTGCGGTGGTCCCAGCATCCCCACCTGCCGGCCTAGCCCACACTCACGCCCTCATTCCTCCCGCAGCACATCCGCGTGGGCTGGGAGCAGCTGCTCACCACCATCGCCCGCACCATCAACGAGGTCGAGAACCAGATCCTCACCCGCGATGCCAAAGGCATCAGCCAAGAACAGATGCAGGAGTTCCGGGCGTCCTTCAATCACTTCGACAAGGTGAGCCGCTCCCTCTGCCCCTTGCTGTCATCCCTCCCCACTGTCACCTCCCACCCTGCCCCCTGCGTCTTTGCATCTGTCCGTTTGTTTACATCGCAGTTGCTGAGTATCAGAGGCCACTCACAGGGGCCGGCAGGGCCCCAGCCACTGAAGGGGCTGCAGAGGTGTATCACCTCGACCCACAGCATGGGCAGCTTCCCTCAGGAAGAGAAAGGGGAGTCCCGAGCCCTGCCCCCGGGGCTGTGCATCCTCGCCCACCTGCTGATACAGCCCTGAACAGACAGGTCCCAGCACACCAGGGATTTGAGACCTGACCCAGGAATCTGATCCACACATATACACAGTGTCCTTAAAAGTCAGATTTGGTTTGGCAGCCCCTTTAGAAGGGCCCTGAGCACCAGTTTGCCCCGGGCCCTGCCGGGCCTGATGTGTCATCTGCCTGCTTTCTGTGGGTAGCATGTGCTCTGGGCGTTAGGCAGGAGCCCAGCAGGAGGGGGTGCAATCCCCTTTCTCCCACCCCAAATCCTGGAGGTGAGGAGAGCTCCCCCCTTCCCTCCCAGGAGTCCTGGGACTCAAGCCTCGATCCTGCACCTCTCAGCTCCCACCCCTGCTCTGACTGCCCTCCAGGCCACCCACGCCCCTCCAGCTGCCCCGCCCTGGCCATCACCTTGTCCACGTCACCTCTAACTCTGTGTTTCCCTCCCCCGTGTGTCCCCTTCCCCCACCCTCTGCATGTGACCTGGGCCCCTCTCCCTGCCTTGGTGCCGGCCTGGTCTCCACACCGCCCCTTGTGCACACCTGCCTTCGGACGCCGGCAGGACCACGGCGGGGCGCTGGGGCCGGAGGAGTTCAAGGCCTGTCTCATCAGCCTGGGCTACGACGTGGAGAATGACCGGCAGGTACGCGCCCCCTGGGCCCCAGCGGACTGTGGCATTAACTGCTCTTCTCTTTCTCTCTCTCCTTCTCTCTGTCTCCCCTCCCTCTGGCCATCCCACCCCTTGCCATCATGTGTGCCATTTCACGGGCTCTCTTGCCTCCTCCCTGCCCTGTGTCTCTCCGGACACCTTCCCCCTTACCTGGTCTCTCGGGGCCGCCTCTGTCTCCCCCGCTCCCTGCCACTGTCCTGTTTCCCCGCTGTGCACACGGGGCGGCCCCTCTTGCCTACTCTGGGCCCGGTCTCCTCTGCTGTCCCTGCGTCCTCGAGCAGAAGCAGACGGGCAGCATGGACTCCGATGACTTCAGGGCTCTGCTTATCTCCACGGGATACAGCCTGGTATGCCGCCTCTGCCTGCCCTTGCTGCTGTGCCTCTTCTCCTCCCCCTCCT
>NW_020185321.1:7642984-7644033 GCF_003031525.2 Neophocaena asiaeorientalis asiaeorientalis
CAGAATGTCCGCGTCCTCGGGGACACTCCTCCACCAGAGCAGCATGGCCTGGCCTCCCTCCTCCTCCTCTGCTGCATCTGCTGGTTGGGGTCCCTCCGATGACTCCCTGAGCCTCCCACCTCCTTTCCTGGAAGTCTCCGGAGAGAGGAGGTCAGGCCTCCAGCTCTCTCCCCTTCTCTTTCTCTTTCTTTCTTTCTTTCTTCCTCGCCCTCCGGAGCTAACTTTCGAGCCAGGGCTGAGGAGCAGTAGGCCTGTTAGATCCACTCCCCAACTCCCCACTTCCCAGAAACGCGGGACGGGAGGAGCAGAGGGTGCACGCCCCAGGTCTGGGGCAGGTGGGGCAGTCGGCCGGGGAGCCAAGACCCTTGGAGGCGGGCTGACGACGCCTGTCGTGTGCGCTGGGGTCGGGCCCTGCTCTCCTGACCCGGTTCTAGCCACCGGGCCGGCCCGGCCACCCTGCCCCGCTAAAGGCCGCCCGTCCCCCACCCACCCCCCTCGCAGGGCGATGCCGAGTTCAACCGCATCATGAGCGTGGTTGACCCCAACCACAGCGGCCTCGTGACCTTCCAAGCCTTCATCGACTTCATGTCGAGGGAGACCACCGACACAGACACGGCCGACCAGGTCATCGCCTCCTTCAAGGTCCTGGCCGGGGACAAGGTGAGCAGGACACCTGGGAGGCACCCAGCGGCCGGCGGGGAGGGGCCCTTGCGGCCAGGGCTGGGCATGAGGGGCCCGGTGGGCCAGCGTCCGTGTCGGGGGTGACCCAGATTCCCGCCCTGCCGCCCCAGAACTTCATCACAGCCGAGGAGCTGCGGAGAGAGCTGCCCCCTGACCAGGCCGAGTACTGCATCGCCCGCATGGCCCCATACCAGGGCCCTGATGCCGTGCCCGGGGCCCTCGACTACAAGTCCTTCTCCACAGCCCTGTACGGCGAGAGCGACCTGTGAGGCCCCCACCAGAGAAACCCTGACCAAACACCCCTCCTCACAGCCTCCAGGAGGGGCTGGGGGAGCTTTTCTGCCCTACCCCACCCCCCCGCTGCCAGG
>NW_020185321.1:7644136-7645483 GCF_003031525.2 Neophocaena asiaeorientalis asiaeorientalis
GGCTGGGCGGGAGTGGGGTGGGCAGGGAGGGGCTGGGGCAGGCTCTCTCCTCTCTCTTTGTCAGTGGGCCAGGAGGATCTCCCCCTCCCCCTGGACGGGGGTGAGGGAGGCTTCCGGGGTCAGCGCTTCTGGTCTGGTAAATATATATGATGTGTTGTTTTGTTTTGTTTTTTTAACTCTGTGGAGGGGACAGTGGATCCTCACAGCAAAACAGGCCCCCTCCAAGCCCTAGAAACGCCCACCCCTCACCACCCCCCTGGTCCATTTCTTCTCCCCTGAGGTCCCTTCAAGGCCTCCCACATCCAGGCCAAAGCCCGACGTGCCTTGTCCAGGAACCGCCCGGGCCTGCGATGGGCCCCGTAGAGGGCGCCACAGCTGCCCGGCAGGAAAGAGGACCAGCCTGCTCCCTGCTCCCTGCTCCCCTCCCCTCACTTGGCATCGCCAGGAGATGAGGGGGTTCAGCTCAGTCCCCCCTCTTCTGCACCAGGAGTGGGGTTGGGCAGACCAGCCTCCCACCCTCACCCCCAGCCAGCCCCCACCTTGCTTTGTCTGGACCTGCGTATCTCTCAGATTTTCTAAGGACCCCCTCCACCCGCAAAAAAAAAAAAAAGAAAAAAAGAAAGAACACACACACACGACACACACAAAAAAAAACACACAAAAATCCACAAAAAAAAAAAACTATGAAAAAAACCTTTCAGAGAATTACTATTTACTTTATTAACTTACGGATTTATTATATAAATATATATTCACCTAGCAGCATACCTTCGCCGCCTCTTGCTCTCATAATGAAGACATAGCTGATTTGCTCCCCTCCCCCAGCCCCTTACTGATTTCTCTGATGTCTGCCGTCGGTGTGGGTCTCTGGGGACCCCCCCCCCCGAGGCGGAGGGTGGGCTGCTGGCCTAGCTGCCTGTTAGTGGATGGTTTCACTCCACCACCTCCCCCCCCCCTTTTTTTTTGAGTTTATTCCGATTGATTATTTTTTTTTCTCGGTTTCTGGATAAACCACCCTTCTGGGGACAGGATAATAAAACATGTAATATTTTTAAGAAGGATTCCTACAGTGTCCTCTGTTTTTCTATCTGTTCTCCACCTCTTAGGAGAGCACCTCTTGCCAGAGTGAGGTGGGGCGTGGGAGTGCCCCGATCCCTGTTCCCATGAGTGAGTGTGTGAAAGTAGGAATGCTGTTGGGGACCCATTCCAGGCCACGCCCTGTTGTAAGCGTGTAACGTGGGCTAACTCGTGCAGCCTGCATGAGAAAGGTGCTGTTACCATGCCCGTTTACCAGAGAGGTGCAGTGACTTGCCCAGTGTCACCCAGCTGGTGAGTGGGGGGGGGGGG
>NW_020185321.1:7646365-7716365 GCF_003031525.2 Neophocaena asiaeorientalis asiaeorientalis
GGGGGGGGGGGGAGGGAGGAGGTCAGCTCCAGGCAGGCTGGCTCCCAAGGCCACGCTATGAATCACTGCTTAACATCAGGGCATCAGCCCCCTTCCTGTAGAGGAAACCCTGGTCCGGGCTGGGAGAAGGGAAAGGCAGGGCTCCCAGGCTGAGGTCCTAGAAGATGGCCACCTCCATCCACCGAGCGAGAGGAAACGGCAGGCATGAGGCAGGGGACTCCTGACACTCCCGTGCCACCCCTCCCTGCAGCCCAGGCTCACCTGTCTGTGGATCAGGCAGACGACCCCCTCGCCCCCATCCAGGTGCTGGCTGCAGTGGCCTGTCAGGGGCAGGGTGCGCGCCCACCTCCCTGGTCCACCTACCATGGAGACATCCTCCCTCTGTCCCACCAGTGCCAGGGATGACACTCACGGAAGATGCAGATGAGCTGGGCCACGCAGGACGCCAAGTGCTTGAAGTCCACGCGCAGACGGCTGTCCCGGTAGCGGCTAGTGAGGGCCTGGGTCAGCTGGTTGTTCAGGTGGAAGCCCAGGGGAGGCCGCCTCTGAGCCTGGGCTGCCCCGGGAGCCCCACCTCAGGGTCATACCACCCCTCCGACTTTCCAGGGAAGGCAGACACCAGGGGGGCCTGGTCCCACCTCTCTAGTCCCAGCTCTGCCTCATCCCAGCCGTGAGGCCACGGGCAGCTCCCTTCACTTCTCTGGGCTTCAGTTTCCTTATCTGTCAAATGGGGACTATGATAGCCCTGACCCTATAAGGTCGTGTGAAGATGTTATATGTAGAGAGCTTAGGACAGTGTCTGGCACATCATAACTATTGTAGTATTATTCCTTTAAACTGCCGGATTTCTGCTAATAGACACCAGAGAATATCTCTGTGCAGCAAAGCATTTTTGTCAGCCCCGTATGGAGTCAATTTCTTGATGCTCCAGATCAGGGGCGATTTCTGGAGTTCAGAAATCACCTCCGATGAGGAATCGTCCAACAGAGGCTTTTAAAAGCCAGTCCTTGTGAAAGCCCTTACCTCGGTTACTGGGCCCTAGTGACCATGACCTCCTGGTTACCCCTCCCCAGGGCCCCTGTTGTCCCCAGCCGCCTGGTGGCCTGCACAGGCTGCACCTCATCTCCTGTTCCCCGCCTCCCTCTCCTCTACTTGACCTTGGGCTTTGCCTTGCCTTCTTTGCACTTGATGTTCCCTCTGCCCAGAACACCACGTCCTCTCAGCCCAGAGTGTTCCTACTCTGATACACGCCTCCTTCAGGAAGTCCTCTCAGATACTCAGCCCCCAGCAAGCAGCATCAAGCCCCTCCTCTGGGGTCCCACAGCTCACGTCCCTGCCCTGAGCCCTCTGGGCCTCCACATCCCTGCCCTGAGCCCTCTGGGCTGTCACTGTCTTTGGTGGGTCTGGCTGCGCCTGCACTGGGCAGGGGAGTGAGTGGTGGGTGAGGTCTAGGAAGGGCTTCTGGTCACCACTGAATCCCCAGCATCAGCCGGCACAGGGCCTGGAGCAGAGCGGGGCTCAGGGGGTGTTTGTGGAGCAGAGGATAGGATTGGATCGGAGCAGTTTCTTTCTCCTGTCCGTCCCGCCAGCCCAGGATTGGCTAGGTCTCCGGACCTTGCTCCCAGCTGGCCCGCTCCCTGGTATTCCCTCCACCATACACACCACCTTTCCCTTGCCTGTCAGCTCCAGGCTCACACACAAGTCCCTGACCCTGGACTTGCCTCTCCCTCCTCCCTCTCATACATATTTAAGAATTTTTAAAGAGCTGTCCTCCCAAGGCCTCGTGGGGCTCTCCTGTCTTCCTCCACCAATCTCCTCTCTGACCACCTCCCCCTCCCCACTTGGCTCCAGCCACACTGGCCCCCTGTCATCTCCATCACTGGGCCCCTCATTCACTCTGCTGCCTCCACACCAGCCTCCTCAGGGCCTTTACACTGACTTTCCCCATGTGGACCGCTCTTCCCTGGAGTCCCCAAGGCTCACTCCTTCCGGTCTCTGCTCACATATCACCCAAGTGAGGTCTTCCCTGACCGCCATGTCTCAACCCACACCTCACCCTCTGCGGGTCCCAGCACCATGGCCTGTTTCCTTTTGCCACTGTAGGACTTCTCACCATCTGCGCTAGACGTTCTGCTCGTTCTGTGTCTGTACCATCAGCACGTCAGCCCCTTAGAGCACTCCTCTGCCTAGACCAACACCAGGCTTGCACCAGGCGCTCGGGCATACCGCGGGAACAGTACAGCCTTCCACCTTCCGCCACCCTCTCTCGCCTCTGCTTCTGCCTACCTGGGACCCTTGTTTCTCAGGCTCACATCTCCCAATCTTCTCTCTGACTCCATCTACCCCCTGTCTTGAGTCCCCTTTTCCTGCACCTCCCTGCACCTTTGACTTCCCCCCTCAGGGTCTCCCCCTGCCTCTCAGACTCTGGGTCACATCACCCCCCAGCCCCCCATCTCCCCATGTCTCACCCTTCCCTTTGCTGTGGCAGACGAGCCCTGGGGTGGGGTGGGGGTCTGGGAGCTCTGTGTCTGATCCCAGACCACACCCCGTCCATGCAAGGTGGGGTGGGGGACAGATCACACGCACTTTTCCAACTGTATAGCCCAGGGAAAAAGTTGCTCTCTGCCTCTGTTCATTGGCTAGGATTTTTGTGCTCCCACGCAAATGGAATGGGGCTGTTCTACGTCTCCTGGAAGAACTCAGCCTTTCAGTGGGAGCCTTCCTTCGGGCACTCTGGCATGTTGTCATGCAAGCTGCATTCCCCAGCACTAAACCCTGTGGGCTCCATTCCACAGGCTCCTCCTGGCCACCCTGTGTATTAGCCATTTTACAGAGAGGGAAATGGAGGCTCCAGGCACCCAGGGCCACCCAAGGAGTCCAGGAGTCCAGGACATTCTACCATGAGGTCCTGGGAGCTGGGGCCTCTCAGACACCAGCGCCCACCCCCCCTTCCCCTCCCAGGAGGGCCACACTCCCTCCCTCAGTGCCCTCCTCCCCCCACACAGAGGATTCTCCCCTTTGGGCCTCTCTCAGGGTCACCCATTTCCTGCCAAGAGTGGGCAACTGAGGTGTGGGCTTTGTGGATGGCGGGGGAGGAGTACAGGGGAGGAGGGGGAGCAGATCTGTCCCCAGGATCCCGCAGGACCTCTGTCCATACCCACTGCGTTCAGGGCCAGCCTCAGTTCATAGGAGTTCATGGTTCCAGAGGCGTCCTCATCGAACTTGTCAAATGTGGCCTGGGCAGGGAGGTATTGGTCAGTCCCACCCCCAGGCCCCTAGGCACCCTGAAGGAGGCTGAAAGTGGGTCTTGGAGCCAGAGAGCCTGAGTTCCCACCCACCTCCCTTTCTTCCTGGCTGCCCTGTGCAAGCAGCTTAACCACTTTGGGTGTCTGTTTCCCATTCGGTAAATTGGGAATAACAGTACCAGCAGTAACAAGGGTGTTGTGAGGACAAGGTGATATTCTGACCACAAAGGGCTTAGTGAGGGCTCAGTGAACAGTGGCTTACCACTTGCAGTGTGGGGAGACCTGGGACCATCTCCTCACAGGGATCCAGAGCAGGGGCGGGGCGGGGAATTATCGCCTCCCAGTGATAGAAAAGTAGAGGGACAACAAAGGGGTGTATGGGGCAGGGATATCCCACCCAGATGCCTCCAGGTTGGCGTGGTGTGGTCAAGTTCCCCTTCTCCCCGGGGGCCCTGCTAACCCACAGAGCACCTATGCCCATGTTAGTAAAGGTGCCTTTCCCTCCAGAAGGAGGTGCCCTGCCCAGCCCCCATCTTACCTGCCACTCCAGCAGGTGGCCCCAGAGCTGCTGGAAGTGGTACAGGTCGAGGCTTCGCCCATGCTGGGGTTGCGGCATCTGGTTAAGGTCCATGTCCCCAGAAGGGAAGAAGAGGCCATCCTCCCTACCTGGGCAATGCCCCCATCATATACCCCAAAACGCTGCAGCAGCTGCTCCCAGGTCCTGAGCCCGATTTCTCTGGGAGTCCGTGCGTGGGCCCTGGCTACGGGAAAAAAAAAAAAAAAAGGTACTTTCTGCGTACCGGCCGTTAGCGTAGGGATTATTGTTATCCTCAACAATCGTTTCTGAAACTGAGGTGCAGAAAGCCACGGGACTGCTGGAAACTAGTAGAGCTGGGATTTGAACCCAGGCACGGGGCTCTGGGTCTGTGCTCAGGACAGTTACACTTCCATAAAGGAAGATGGGCTTATACGTGGCCATGACCTTGGCCACGGGTCCTATCACAGAACCCACAGGTCCGGCTACAGGGGAGACGCCAGCAGGCTGAGCCCAGGGTTCCCATGGCCTGACTCCCAGAAGCATCGTGGATTAACACACATGGGGGCTCTGGAGTCCACTCTTGGTCCCCAACTCACCAGGCTCCAGGGCAATGCTTAATAAGGTCTGGAGCTGAGGGGCATTGAGTTCTTCCTCCTGGTAAGGAGAGAGCCGGTTTGTGAGCCTGCACTCGGGCAGTCATTCAGCAAACAGCCCTGGGCCGCCCAGACAGTATGCTGGGTGATGCTGGGGCACAGCAGGGACTGAGAGGAGCCCAGGCCTGCCCTCTCAGAGCTTCTGGTCCTGGAAGGGAGTGAGACCTGTCCCCAGAGTGGTCAGGGCTGCAATGGGGAAGCATTGGGCTGTGGGAGCCCACAGAGGACAAGCAGCTGACCAGCCTGGGGGAGGGTCAGGGCACGTTGGAAAGATAAGGCCTTAGCCTGGCAGGGGTTGTGAAGGGAGAGAAAGCAGTCCAGGGGGAGGGTACAGACTGAGCAAAGGCTCTGAGGCAGGGAAGAGCTGTGAGCATTTTGAGAAAAGAAGCTCATGAGATTTAAGCACAGACAGACTGAGAAATCAAAGCAAAATGAGATGTCTAGGATGAGGGAGAAAGGGAGGGAGGGGTACATGGCGAGGGTAGGGGAGGGAAGGGACCCCCTTAGCCCTGCCCCATCTCCTCACCTCTCCTGCCAGCTCCTGAAACAGCTGCTCCATCTCTAGCTCCAGGGGAACGTAGGGGACCTGTGGGGTAGATGGTGTTTAGTTCTGGCCAAGAGGACCCCAGCCCCCCAGCACACACACACCCTCGCACCCCTTCCCAGAGCAGCACCTCACCATGAGGGCACGCAGGTCGACGCTGATCACATCATCTATCTCCCTGCAAATTACAGACAGGAGATGAGGGGAGGGGACTGCTCACCCCACGGCTGGGGATATGGGCCACGCGGGGTCTCAGCTGAGGCTCGGGTGGGGTCTAGGTGGGATCCTGGGGGCGCTGGGCTGACCCAGGCGCGGGGCAGGGGATCCCGGGGCGGAGCAGGGGATCCCGGCTCACACTGCGGTGTGGCGGCGCTCGGAGAACACGCGCAGCGTGAAGTCGACCTCGTCGCCGGCGGCACGGGCGGCGCGGGCGGCGTGGGGGCGCTGGGTACCACCAGATAGTGGCCGGGGCGCAGGCGGCAGCGGTGGCTCACGTCGCGGCGGGCACAGAAGGGCGAGCGTTCGGCGCGCAGCAGGCCCCGCAAGAGCGCGCGACTGCTTGGGGAGTCCCACAGTCCCAGCAGCTGGGGGGCAGGGCGGCGTGACCACCGCCGTCCAAGTTCACCCCACCCAGCCTCCGACCCACTGCATCCTCCACACCGCCCTGTCCAAACTCACTGGTCACCCATCACCCCAAGCGCGTCCCAGGCCCCCAGGTTGTCCCAGCTGCTGGGGCTGGCTCAGAGATGGATGGAATCTGGGGTCCTACCTGATACCCACCTCCTCTGGGATCTGTAAAAAGGAAGAGCAAGGGGAGTCAGGGCTAGGCAGAGGCAGCCACCCCTCAGAGTCCCCCCGCTCCGGCTCCCTCCACACCCCTCCCTCTCTTTTCTTCCCATCCCACCCCTTCTCCAGCCCTTGCCCCAGCCCCTCCGGACCCCTCCCTCCCATCTGTGCCCTCTGCTCCTTGGTCCCCTCCCAGATCCTCAGCCTTTCCTCCAGCCCTTTCTCTGTCTCCTTTCTGACCCCTGACCCCTCACCCCTCTACCCTTCTGACCCCCAGCCTCTCCCTCTGCGCCCTCCCTAGCCCTTCAGTGTCTCCTTGACCCCCACCTCCGATTTCCTCAGCTGTCTCCTGACCCTGACCCTCGGCCCCCATCCTCTACCCCCTCAGATCCCCCCTTTGGCCTCCTGCACCTCCATGCCTCTGTGTTCCATTGCCTCTTCCAGCCCGGGGTCCCACCTGGAGCACGTGGAAGCCCACGGTCAGGTATGTGAGGCCCTGGGCCCTCAGGCGCCGCCGGTTGCGCTGGTTGGGTGACAGAAGCACAGTGCATTTGGGAGTGCGCCCCCCAGTGGGGGCCCCGCGCCCCTGCTGCCCCCCAGCCCTCCCAGGGCCCCTTGTCCTCCTCGTCAGGCTCCAGCAGCATCAGCAGGAACTGGGGGTGAGCCCAGAAGGTTTCTAGTAAAGGACAAAGAAACAGGGTTACCCAGCCTGCCACGGCCCCCCCTTGCTTGCCTTCAGGGGCCCCTCCAGGCCTCACCGGCACGAGGCTGGCCCCGGCCAGAGTTGAAGCCGCGTACCCAGTGGCCTTGGAAGGTGTGGATGTGCCTGCTGCCTCCAGCCGGGCTGCGGACCAGCACCTTAGGGCTCAGCGAGCAGACCTGGTTGGTGGCGGAGTGGCAGAGGAAGTCCTGCAGCTCCATCCTGGACGGTGGCCGGCAGTCAGACCCTGGCCTGGCCCCCGCCCCAAATAGCTCATGACCCCCCAAGTCACAAAGCCCCTAAATTCCTTAAATATCGCCAAGTACACTTCAGTCCCCCAAATAATACATGTCTCCAGAAATGACCCTCAAATTAGAGCCCTCCAGCTCCCTCAGATTTCTCCAAGTCCTCAGAAATGCCCTACGAATAGCCAAGATCCACAAACTCCCCCCAGATATGGTCAAATTGCCTTCAACCCCCAAATATCAAGACCCTCAGATTTTCTATTACCAGTAAGTATCCTTCAGCTCCTCAATATTGCCAAATCTCAAGAAATGCCCCAATGTCACCAAGCCTCCCTCAACTGCCCTAAATATTTCCCATCCCCCTTCAACCCTCCAAAGATTACCATGCTTCCAAGTTCACTAATGTCACTGCTAATTCTAATTCGACTCCCCGAAATAGAACCCAACTGCCGGATTACCACAGACACGGACAGTTTCTCCCCGTTAGGACCCACCCGCATGAACTTCTCCCATGTCCCTTCAAGCGGGACTTGCCCCCTCCCTGACCCTGCTGGCCTGGCGCCCCTCCCCGAAGCAGACCGGGGACCCTGCCCCACTCACCAGAACTCACCATCCTCCTTTTTCACCAGCAAGGCATCTCGCCACTCAGCGGGGAGCACGTCCCAGCATGGGCATCTGGGGAGACCGAGGTGTAAGGGGTGGGCAGGTGGGACCGAGCCACCCACCCACCCCAGATCCATCCCACCTATCACTCCAGGCCCCAGGCCACTCCACTCGGCCCTGTGGGCTCCGCAGCCGCAGCAGACACACGTTGGTGAAGCCCCGTGACACCTAAGGGAGACGTGGTCAGTGGGGGCTTGGTGCTTGGACACCCCCTGCCAGCCCACCCTGGGGGTTCCTCACCTTGTGTGTGCCTGTGATTGAATATGCATGTCCCTTCACCAGCCCGTCTTCTGTATGGTACTCGCCCCGATCACTCTGGGAAGAGGACAGGACAGTGAGCCATAGCAGGGGACAGGGCTCCCCTCTGCATCCCCACCTCCTTTCACCAAAGCAGGAGTCACCCAGAGCACCTAACTGAACGGCACCAGGCTCTGAGAGGGGCTGGGAGTTGGCAAGTGAAGGCAAGAGAAGGAGAGAGGCAGATGGAGACAAGAGACCAAAACAGATTTAAAGAGGAGAGACATAGGACTTCCCTGGTGGCGCAGTGGTTAAGAATCCACCTGCCAACGCAGGGGACACAGGTTCAAGCCCTGGTCCGGGAAGATCCCACATGCTGCGGAGCAACTAAGCCCGTGTGCCACAACTACTGAAGCCCGTGCTCCTCAACAAGAGAAGCCACCGCAATGAGAAGCCCGCGCACCACAATGAAGAGCAGCTTCTGCTCGCCGCAACTAGAGAAAGCCCGCGTGCAGCAACGAAGACCCAACACAGCCAAAAATAAAAATAAATAAATTTATTTTTTTTAAATTTACTAAAAATAGAAATAAAGAGGAGAGACATAGAGACACGGGGACAAAGAAAGATACAGGACAGAGAGGAAAAGAGGTGGAGAAATGCAAAAGACACTCAGTAACTGAGTAGAGTATTAAATAAATGAATGAACGAATGAGTTAGACTGACTCAGTGAATGAATATGTGATTGGGTCACAGATGGACATATGACCCAAACTGAGCCCGTGGAAAAATCAGTCCTGAGACTTTTGTTGAAATTCTCAGAAAGAGGCACTTCTTTTTTTCACACACACACATCCCCCGGGGGCAGTAGGAGGAACCTGCAGCTGTGGGGCCCACTTTTGCGCCCATGAGAGGAAAGCCTGCCTGTGAGTGAATCTAACCCAGAAGCAAGAATAGAAAAACGCATTCACAACAGCCACTAAGCACCTGGATCCAGCTGTGCCTGAAGCTTAATTAGTCATGAGAGCAAATAAATGTCCTTTTGACTTGCTGGCATTAGATTTGTGAGAGACAATAAGCCAACAGTGAAAGCAGAGGGGAGAAAGACACAGGACACCGCCCCTCTCTAGCTGTGACTGCACTCTGGTCCTGGCGGGGGTCTTCCTGGGAGTCTGACTCTCTCACCAGGGCAGTGGCTCCCACGAGGGACCCCTTGGCCAGGGCATGGCACAGTGTAGGGAAGAGGCCTGGAGGGTCCTGCCTCAGGTAGAGCACCTCGCCCACACTGCCTGTGAAGTCCACGAAAGCCTCATTCATGTGGCCGCCTCACATCACCTCATAGGAGCCGTGGAGCCTGTGGAAGCAGGTCTCGGGTGGGGTGTCTGAGGTATGGGCGAGTATCTTGGGCAACCATGGGAATGTGGGGGGCCTCTGTCTCATGCTGTGAGGTCCCAAGGGCTGTCCCCCAAATTTGCACACTCTTAAGTAGGGTGCCCTTGGTAAGCCCTGAGAAATTTGGCTGGTGGCTTTTGGGGCCACCAGGACTGCGTGATTTGGGGGTCACAGAAGAGCTCTGTCAGAATTCTGGGCATCCTGGGGTCTGTGTCTGACACTTTGAGTCTGTGGGAGATGTCTGCTTTGGGGGGTGATCCCTAGGGGGTTTGTCAGGGATTTCAGAGCTGCAGAATGGGGAAAAGTGAAAATTTAAGGGTCCCAGGATTACACCCAATATTTTAGAGGTGTCTTGGGTTTCTCAAGGGATCAGGAGAGATTGTCTGAGGTTACAGGTCCCCCAAGGGGATTACTTAAATCTGGTGACACCGGGGCCTGATACGAGATTTCTGTCTCCTTCAGAATTAAGAGTGTTCAGTTGGTATCTAGGAATATTTTGTGTGAAATATCCATGGAGGGGGACTTCCCTGGTGGTCCAGTGGTTAAGCCTCTGGGCTCCCAATGCAGGGGGCACGGGTTCAATCCCTGGTCAGGGAACTAAGATCCTGCATGCCACAAGGCACGCCCCACCAAGAAAAAAAAAATCAGGGAGGTGTTTATGATTTGGAGGTCCTCAGGCGATGGTATGACATGAGGGTCCTGTGGGCTGTACCTTGGTTTGAGATCTTTGGTGGGGTGTCTAGAGGATCCCAGAAGTCGGGGGTGTTCCGGGCATCCCCTGTGGCTTGGGGCCTGCTGGCTGGGACTTGGGGCTGCCCCTGGTGGCGTCGGGGTCCTTACTTGGTGTAGGCCTTTTCCAGGAGTGGGTCCCAGAACTCGTTCCTCTGATCCGAGCACACGAACATCAGCTTCCCCTCACGCACAGGCAGCCTGTCGTCCACCACGACGTCCACCCAGCAGGGGAGGGGCCTGGGCTCAGCTTCCCACCTCCAACCCTGCTGGGCCCCAACCTCTGACGCCTGACCCTGCTGTACCAGTCAGGAAATTACAGCCCCATGGGGACAGTGTCAACTATGAAATCCATGTCACCCTGGGGGAAACTGAGGCATGAACAGAGGAACCGAGCTTTACCTGGAAGCGGAAGACGCCTGCGTAGCCATCTTGGAAGCCCTGTCCCGGGGAGACCACCTGGGACAGGAGTCGTGGGTACAGGGTGATGGAGGCAGCGGCTGCAAGAAACCAGCTGTTACCTGGCAGGAAAGGCTGGGATTGGGGGAGGGTGGAAAGAGGGAGACCGAGGCACCAGGAGAGGAGAGCCTGAGAGGGAGAGGGAGGGGCAGGGACAGGGCAGGGGGAGGCTGAGGGCGGAGCTGTCGGGGTCCCCACTGCAACCTGCCAGATCTGGGGGCTCAGCATGGGTTCAGTGGTCTCACCCAGACTCTCCTGACACATGTCTGTTCCACTCATGTCCTCACAGATGAACTGGGGCTTAGCGCAAAACTCCTGGGGGAGATGGGGGAATCCAGACTTCAGCCAGGAAGGGGAGGGAAGAAGCAGCTGGGGGGTCAGATGCCCGGGCTCCCTCCTGCCCTCGCGGCTCTGGAGTAATGAGCGCCTCCAACCCCGTGAGAGGCTTGTAAAACCTGTGGGCAGCCGTTTGGCTTCCCTGGGCCTCCCCTGACCCAGGATTGCTGAACCTGCTCTGAGCTGGTCCCACAGTGACACCTCCTCCCTCAGACCAGGAGCCCAGCCCCCAGCCTCCTTCCTCAGACCCAGGAGCCCAACCCCCATCCACACATTACATGGGGCCTCTTCCATTCCACCCCTTTGGCCTTCTCCAAGTCGGGCCCCAGCTCGTCATAGCGAAGGGCATCAGGGCCAGCAGGGAAATAGGGATCTCGGAACAGGATCCCCTCATCCAGGCAGGCTGCTCGGAACAGGATCCCCTCATCCAGGCAGGCTGCTCGGATTGCTTTGTAGTTCTGGCCCCGAGAGGGCTTTGGGCCCTTGGTTCCAGGCCCTGCCTCCTGGTTCACCAGCTGGATGGTGATTCTCTTGCTGCCACACGTCATCCGGACACTGTGGGCTCACAGGCCGGCTCTAGGCCCTTTAACCTCCTGAGTCACGGGGGTGGGGCCTCCCCTCCATCTGAGCCCAGATGGGGGTCTTTAGGCAGAGAGGAACCTTCCCTCGTTAATACTGATTGATGGTTTGGGGTGCCGGGGAGCAAGGATGCCTCTTCAGGGTTTTCCTCCTCAGGGCGTGGGGCCTTCAGTTGTGGCTAGGGTAGCAGCTTAATGGGCTTGGCCAGCAGCAGGAGGGAAGGTGGGCAGAGCTGAAGGAGGACCGGCTGCTGCTGTGGGAGTGCCTAGAAGGAGGTCAGTGTGGGCAGTGCATCTCTGCCAGCTTGTCCCTGCAGACCTCCCTCTGTGGGGTTGAGAAGGGCAGGGGTGGGGAGAGAGGCATCTTTTTTTAGTGCCTTTGATCTGCCTTTTTTATAGCCCGCTTTATCCTGGAGGGAGTTATCTTTACTGCTGTCTCTCTGTCTCTCCATCTGACAGTTTCTCTCTCTGCCTGCCATTGTTATCTCTCTTCTCTATCTTGACCTCACTGTCTCTGTCCATCTCTCTGGTCTCCTTTTGTCTTTCTCCATTTTTTGTTTATCTGTATCTGTATCTCTCTCTGTATCTCCCGCTGTCTCTCTCTCTCTCTCTGTTTTTTTTTTGGCCGGGCTGCGTAGCATGTGGGATCTTAGTTCCCAACCAGGGATCGAACCCACGCTCCCTGCATTGAAAGCATGGAGTCTTAGTCACTGGACCACCTGGGAAGTCCCTCCATCTCTCTCTTTATGTCTCTTCCTGTGTCTCTTTTTCTCTCTGTGTCTTTCTTGTATGTGCCTCACTGTCTGTCCCTCTCCATTTTTCTCCCTGTCCCTGTAACTCCTCAGTCACCCAAAGTGGGACCCCCATCTCTCCCCTCCCCGACAAGGCAGACCTCAGCCTGGTCGCCCCAGGCAGAGCTGACCATGGAGGGGCCGCTCTGCACCTACCTGTCCTGGGCTGGGGCAAGGCCCACCGGTGACTATGACACCCCATCCTGCCCACCTGTGGCTCAGGGTTCGGTAGAATAGTATTTCCCCAAAAGGATGCTGTAGCTGATTCTGGTGGTGGAGCGGCTGGAAGAAGGACCTTGGTTCTTGTCTTCTTTGAAGAAAGAATTCAGCAAAGAGACAAAGATTACGAAAAAGATAAAAGCGTTTATTAGAAGCAAAGTACACGTGGCAGAGCAACAGAGGTTGCACACAATAGGGGCAGCTTAGGTTGTTTTATAGGGGCAATTTTCTGGGTTGTTTTTCTGACCAATCATCTCCATATTTGGTCCTGGTGTGGGCGCCCATCTCTCAGCCAAGATGGATTCCAGCTGGCATCTTCTCCCTCCTTTTGCCCTTTCCCTAGACTGAGGGCCTTTTCTGCACATGTTTTGGGCTGGGAAATCCACAAGAATGCGCCCAGTCAGGGCCCAATACCTCCGCTGGTATCCCATCTCGAAGCAGCAGGAGACCATCTGCAACTGCTCATCCGGGGGCCTATCTCCTACCTCAAATCCCTCCTGAGAGACGTGGACTCAAAAAAATCTTATTGGGAGGATGAAGGGCCATGGTTCATCTTCCGTAGCTTCTTCAGGCTGACATTGGGTTCATAGACCCAACTTAATTGCGGCCAGGGAGCTCTTACCTTGCCTTGTTAGGGGCCCCAGGGCAACTTCTGTTATTCCGGCAGGACTGGTTTCAGGCAGTGGATACAAACCCTGCATCACCATCATCTTGAATTGCTGTAACCTGGAAAAAGCAAACGTAACAAGCAGTTTAAAAAGCAAGAGCTGAAGATCAGCCTTCGAGTAGGCCCTTGCTTTTCCCATTGATCTGCCTTAGCCAGGGTCAAGATAAAGGGCTGCCCTAGGCCCACCCTTAACCCTAATATAGCCCCAAGGGAGCCCAGAAGGTCTCACCCCAGTAGTAGGGCAGGACACTCAGGAACAACTAGAAAGGCAGGTGAGATCAAACTCTGTTCAAACAGGCAAGCGAGGGGCCCAGGGAAGTAATGCGCTCAAGGCTTTCTGTCAACACCAGTTAACTGTGCAACTTTTAGAGGAAAGAGGCCCAGCATGAGAAATTAAGACAGAATAAGTGGCTCCCGTATCAATTTAAAAACTCCATCTTCTTACCTGCCACATCAAGGACCACCTGGGGCTCCTCGACAGAGATGGACAGCTCGTGAGGGGGCATGGGGGAGCCGCCAGAATCCCTGGGACCGCCTCAGTTGTCCAGCATGGCCATCTGGAGCAGAGCCGCCTTTCCCCTTCAGGCCTGAGGGCACGCCCATCTCCAGAGACCCGTCTCTTCGCAGACTGCGCATGGCCTGGGGGCGTTCCTGGCAGCTGCAGGCCCAGTGGCCAGTTGACTTATACTTGAAGCATTCCCTCTTGTTGGTTTTCCCTTGAGACTGATGGTTGAAACTCCTTGTCCCCTTTGGGTTGCCCTGAGGTTCCCAGGCATGGCTGACAGCAACTGTTACCTGTTTAGCTTGAGCCTTGGCCTGCCTTTTCTCACACTGAGTTCTCTCCTCCTCCTGAATTTGATCTCGATTATTAAATACCCCAAAGGTCACCTCTAAGCATTGGTGCATAGGGGTTTGTGGGCCTAATTGTAACTTTTGGAGTTGTCACCTAATATCTGGGGCAGACTGACAAAATGTCTCAGCAGAGCTTGACCCTCGGGAGTGGAGGGGTCTGTGTTAGTAAATTTTCTAAAAGCCTCCACAAGCCGTCCCTGAAAGAGAGCTGGGTTTTCTTCTTTCTCTTGGGTCACTTCTCTGACCTTTTCATAGTTAACTGGCTTTCTGATGCACTTTCTCATTCCTTCTTCTTTTTTTTTTTTAATATTCATTTATTTATTTGTCTGCGCTGGGTCTTAGTTGTGGCATGCGGGATCTAGTTCCCTGACCAGGGATTGAACCCGCACCCCCTGCATTGGGAACACGGAGTCTTAACCACTGGACCACCAGGGAGGTCTCCCCCATTCCTTCTAATAGGCATTGGACGATGTGGTTCCTGGCCTTCATTCCCCCCCCAGGGAATTATAATCCCAAGTGGGCTCCTGATTTGGGACTGCGTCCTCACATCACAAATGTGAGGTCGGTCCCTGGTGAGCTGATCAGCGTGCCCCTGGACTGCTGTCTAAATCCTGTGTTTCTCCTCATGGGTACAGCTGGTAGATAGTACTATTTGGACATCCTTCCAAGTTAAATCAAAGTCCAGCGTTAGGGGTTGAATCTACTAGGGTCTTCAGAAAATCATCCCAGCCTTTGTTCGCATTGGACTTGAGTCAGAAGAAGGACACATGTACTCTGGTTGTGCCTTCGCCATTTGCCACTTCTCTAAGAGGGCATATTCTCCCTGATCTTGGGTGATAGGAAGTCCCACTATGGGTTACCTCAGCAGGACTAGCCTTTTCATCCTGGGGTACCGGTGTGGATAAAAGAGCATAGGGAGGTAGGATTGGGGATTGGTCAGGGGGATACAGAGTAGGAGAGGCTCAGTTTCCTCCCTGAGAGTGGAGGGTGGGTGTTTAAAAGAGGATTGTCTAAAATGGAGGAAAGTACACATTGAAGAAACAAAGTACGTGTGGCAGAGAACACAGGCAAACTCAGAGTGAGTTGCAAGCAACAGGGGTGGCTTATGTCGCTCATATAGGGACAGTTTTCTGGGTTGTTTTTCTGGCCAATCATCTCCATATTTTGTCCTGTGGTGGGTGCCCATCTCTCAGCCAAGATGGATTCCAGCTGGCCTCTTCCCCCTCCTTTTGTCCTTCCCCTAGACTGAGGCCTTCTCTGCGCATGTGTTGGGCTGGGAAATCCACAAGAATGTACCCAATCAGGGCCCAATGCTCCCGCTGGTATCCCATCTCAAAGCATCAGCAGGAGACCAGCTGCAGCTGCTGAGTCTGGGGCCTATCTATCTCCTACCTCAGAGCCATCGGAAGGAATGGGAGAAATAGGTTTCAGGTGGCCAAAACTCACCAGTTTTTATCCCCACAGCCCTTCCACACTCAGCAGGGGGGTCTCCTGCCCCAGCAGAGCCTTGTCTCCTCTGTGATACTAGATGTCCCTCAGCCCTCTGGGATCTTTCCCTCCAGATGGACCAACAGATATTGTCTGTGCCTCCTGGCTGTGTGGCCACAAAAAGGAGGTTATAAACAGGTTTTCTTCCTATAGAATTGCAAAGACCAACCCTCCATGTGAGGCAGGTGACAGGGTTAGGAGTCAGAGGGCCTGGGTTCAAATCTCAGATCTGCCACTTAGAACTGTGTGTCGTGGGCAAGTCACTTATCCTCCCTGTGCCTCAGCTTCCTCATCTTTACAATGGGGGTAATAATAAGACCTACCTCTGGGTGTTGTTGTGAGAAACATATGAGTTGATATGTGGGACATGTTCAGAACAGTGCCCGACACACAGTAGTTGCTCAATGAACGTTCTGTGTCATGACTACGTCCTGTGATCCCATCTATGGTCACCTATCACCACCGGCTCTGGCTGCTGTCTCTGCCATTTCTACAGTCACTTCCACCATCCCATTATCTGTTCTCCATGTTCTCACCCCGCGAGGTCACAGCCCTCTCCCCTTTATTTGCCCCAAAGTACCACTAACAGTAGGAGGAAGCTTTTAGTAAAACCTGACATCTCGCAATGATGTAAAAATCCTGTCAGATGCCCTGGGCTCCTACCTGCCCCTTCCCCGGCCCCTCCTGCAAGTCCCCTCCAGGCTGCTGCTCTTCCTAGCTGCCTGCCGGCTGCCATGCTTCGGGGCTCTGCTCACAACCCACAAGCAAGTGTTCTCTCGATCATCACTCCCCACATCTCTCCTTGAATCCGGAGTCCCAAATATGCTTTCCCCAGCCAAGGTAAGAAGAACGCATTGATGTTACTGTAGTAGATGCTTTGTGAGCCCAGCACCCCCATTATGTTTTGGGGACCCACGGGCCCCTTATTCTCAAGCCCTGTGGCTCTGGTAGGGCTGGCCCCTCCCTCCAGCTCCAGGGAAGTGCATGTGACTCAGAACAGCCAATCAGAGCACCTCAGCCCCTGGTCACGCCCCTCGGTCACACCCCTTGTTCGGTACCTGGGAGTCAGGACAGGGCTTCTATTTCCCTGAGGCCACTAAGCGGACGGCATGTAAGCCCCGAGTGGCTCAGCTCTACCTTGGCCGTGTAGTCCGGAGACTACTGCCTGAGAGTGAGGACAACGCTGAGGGAAGCAGAGCCAGTGACAAGATTCCCGCGAGCAGACAACCCCTCAATGGGGTGTGCTCAAAACCAGACTTTTACATTAACGGAGTCAATAATTCTCCTCTCTTTTTCCCATTTATTATTTTATTTATTTATTTATTTATTTATTTATTTATTTATTTATTTATGTCACTAGCAACCAAAAGAAACCTTCCTAATTCAGTTGGCATGATTTCTGCAGCGGTGTGCTAGCCGTAATGTCGAGGACATCAATTCCCTGTGGAGTAGGGAATCCTTCACTGTCATGGAGTAAGGGGTCTGGTGCCAGTTACTCGGCTTCTACTCCTGCTTCCTTACCTAACCAGCAAAGCAGAGTGTTCCTGTTTCACCAAGTTAAGGCTGCACTTGAGCCAAATTAAAAAACACATTTTTTTTTTTTTGCCTGAAATGCTATCATGAAAATGAAAAGACCCACCATAGAGAGCAGGTATTTGTTACACATATAATAACAAATGCTTACTATTTACCGAGCACTTGCTGTGACAGTGCACAAGAGATCATAAATATGATCTGGCAGCTATAGCAAAGACCACAGACTGGGGGCTCAAACAACAGATGCTTATTTCTCAGTTCTGGAGCCTGGGAGTCCCAGATCAGGATGTCAGCATGGTCAGGTTCTGCTGAGAGCTCTCTTCCAGGCTTGCAAATGGCCATCTTCTTGGTGTATCTTTCCATGGCAGAGAGAGAGCTCTGGTGTCTCTTCCTCTTCTTTTTTATTTATTTTTTTTCATTTGGAAGGTCTATAGTTTTTCACTATATTTAATTCTATGTCCCATCTGTTATTTTTGTGTGTGTGTGTGGGATCTTAATTCCCCAACCAGGGATTGAACCCAGACCCCGGCAGTGAATGTGCTGAGTCCTAACCACTGGTCCACCAGATAATTCCCTCTCTTCCTCTTCTTATCAGGGCACTAATTCCATCATGGGGATTCCCCACCCTTATGATCTCATCTGAACCTAATTACCTCCCAAAGGCCCCCACCTCTAACTACCACCACATTGGGAGTTAGGGCTTCAACATACGAATTGGTGGGGAGGGGTACAAACATTCAGCCCATAGCAAAAGGTAAGGTTTATAGTGAGCCCATTTTACAGATGAAGAAACTGAGATACAGGGAAGTGTGGTGTTGTGGCCATGCTCTCACAATTGCACACTCAGGATTTTAATCTGGTGGTCTGGCTTGCTGATTATACTATACTGCTTCTCAAAAGGTCAGTATTCAGAATATACAAAGAGCCCCTGTAAATAAACAAGTTGACTCAATAGAAAGCGGGCAAAAACATGAATAAGCAGTTGCCGAATAAGTATATGCTAATATATGCATATGCTAATATGCATATGCTAAGGAAATGCTAATTAGAACCATATGAAATACCATTATCCCACTAGATGAGGAAGAAAGTTAAGAAGTCTGAAAATACCAAGTGTTGGCAGGGATGTGGAGCAACAGAAGTGCTAATGGAGAGGTGTAACTTGGTACAAACACTTTAGAAGACAATTTGGCATTACTCAGCAAATACCTATGCTATAACCCAGCAATTCCACTCCCAGGTATATGTATCCTAAAGAAACGCATGTGACATGTATCCCAGGAGACATGTTCAAAAACGTTCATAGCAGTATGGTTTGTAATAGCAAAAACCTGAAAACATCTCAAATATCTTTTGTCAGCAAAATGAGAAAATGGTGCCATATTCATACAAGGGAAGACTACACAGAAGTGAAAACTGGATGAACAGCAGATACAGCATGGGTGACCCTTAGAAACATAATGTTCCGTGAAGAAGCAAGCCTCAGAAGAATACCCACAGTATGACACTGTTCTCTAAAAACAGTACCTTTTGTTACAGAAAATTTAAAACACAGAAGCAGACTGAAGGATATAATGAACCCTCGTATCTTGATCAGCCAGGCTCAACAATTTTTAACTCAAATCCAGCTTCACTTCTACCCCACCCCTCTTGTATAATTTTGAAGCAAATCCCAGACATCATTTCATTTCCTTAGTAAATATTTCAATGTATTTCTCTAAGATAGAAACTCTTAAAGAGAACCATAACCTGAATACCATTGTCACACCAAGAAAATTAACAATAAGTCCTTAATATCATCAAATATCCACATTTCCAGTTGTCTCATAAATGTAATAAAATTATTAGTAGTTTATTTGGATCAGGACCCAAATAAGGTAGATTCACTGAAGTTGACTGACATGCCTCTTAAATCACTTTTAATCTGTAGGTTTCTTTTTTCACCTTACGGAAAATGATGAAAGTTTACTAGATTCTTATACACTATTCAAACAAGGGTGGAAACTGTCTAAAATACTTTAGTCAACACTGCAAGCTACCAATTTCATCAATAACAGGCCATTTTTAACACCCACTATGTTAATTATTAATAAGGCACTCAATATGCAAATGAAAAGCCATTTCTAACTTTCATCATGCTAATTAGTGAAGTCTCTGGTGTTTCTCAAAGATAGTTGAAGCCCTTGAGGTAATTGCCGATTTGGCTTTTGATCAGATGCTGGCTGACTCTTCTGGAAGTGTGTATTTCACCTTAGGCCAACTGATGGCCCCTGGAGTTTAACTTAAATGAAACATATATTTAAATCGCCCTGTGTCTTAGGGTGAGTTCCTTAAAAACAAACTCCAAGGGCTTCCCTGGTGGCGCAGTGGTTGAGAGTCGGCCTGCCGATGCAGGGGACACGGGTTCGTGCCCCAGTCCGGGAAGATCCCACATGCCGCGGAGCGGCTGGGCCCGTGAGCCATGGCCGCTGAGCCTGCGCGTCCGGAGCCTGTGCTCCGCAATGGGAGAGGCCACAACAGTGAGAGGCCCGCGGACCGCAAAAAAAAAAAAAAAAAAAAAAACAGACTCCAAGGGACTTCCCTGGTGGTCTAGTGGTAAAGAATCTGCCTGCCAATGTGGGGGACACAGGTTCAATCCCTGGTTGGGGAGCTATGATCCCACATGCTGCAGGGCAGCTAAACTCGTGTGCCACAACTACTGAGCCTGCGCTGTAGAGCCCACAAGCCACAACTACTGAGCCCATATGCCACAACTACTGAAGGCCGCGCCTAGAGCCCGTGCTTTGCAACTAGAGAAGCCACCACAATGAGAAGACGGCGCACCGTGGCGAAGAGTAGCCTCCGCTCACCGCAACTAGAGAAAGCCTGAGTGCAGCGACGAAGACCCAACACAGACAAAAATAAATAAATACATAATTTAAAATAAATAAATAAATAAATTTTAGAAATGCTGATAAAAATTTTAAAATGTGTATGAATACAAAAAAGACCCACAACAAAGTAATTTTGAAAAGAACAATGTTGTAAGACTTATACTATGTGATTTTTTTTAATAGACTTTTTAAAAAATAGATTTTATTTTATTTATTTATTTTTGGCTGTGTTGGGTCTTTGTTGCTGCACGCGGGCTTTCTCTAGTTGCGGCTAGCAGGGGCTACTCTTCGTTGTGGTGCGCGGGCTTCTCATTGCGGTGGCTTCTCTTGTTGCGGAGCACGGGCTCTAGGCGCGCAGGCTTCAGTAGTTGTGGCACGTGGGCTCAGTAGTGTGGCTCGGGGGCTCTAGCGCAGGCTCAGTAGTTGTGGCGCACAGGCTTAGTTGCTCCATGGCATGTGGGATGCCATGGCATGTGGCATGCTCCATGGCATGGGCTCGAACCCATGTCCCCTGCATCGGCAGGCAGATTCTTAGCCACTGCGCCACCAGGGAAGCCCAGTATGTGATTTTTGACTTACTAGAAAACTACAGAAATCAGGAGTGTCATATTGGCATAAAGGTAAACAAAAAGACCAAGGAGTTAGAAGACTAGTGAGGCCAGAAATAAACACACACATATATGGTCAATTAACTTTTGACAAAATAGCCAAGGTAATTCAATGGGAGAAAAGACAATCTTTTCAACAAGTGGTGCTGAAATAGCTAGAAGTCCATATGGTAAGAAGTGAACCGCAACCCTTACATCACACCATACAAAAAATTAACTAAAAATAGATCATAGACCCAAACATATGTGCTAAAACTATAAAACAGCTAGAAGGAAACATTTTTAAAATTGTGACCCTAGGTAGACAAAAATTTCTTTTTTTTCTTTTTTCTTTTTCTTTTTGGCCATGCTGAGAGGCTTGCAGCATCTTAGTTCTCGCTCCAGGGATTGGACCTGGACCTTGGCAGTGAAAGTGCCGAGTCCTAACGACTGGACCGCTAGGGAATATCCAAAGGTTTCTTAAATAGGACACAAAGGCACACAGCATAACAGAAAAAAAAAAAAAACCTGATATGGTGGAATTCATCAATTAAACACTTCTGCTCTGAGAAAGGCACAGTTTAAAAAATGAAAAAAAATTCGTCTTTTGTTTTTAGTCTGTGTTTACATAGAGGAGAATACATATTACAGATTCACAATACATATATTTGGCAAAGGACTATATCCAGAAAATATAAAGAACTCATAACTCAATAATAAGAAAACAAACAATCTAATTAAAACGGGGGGCTTCCCGGGTGATGCAGTCATTAAGAATCTGCCTGCCAATGCAGGGGACATGGGTTTGATCCCTGGTCCAGGAAGATCCCACATGCCGCAGAGCAACTAAGCCCACGTGCCACAACTACTGAGTCCTCATGCCACAACTACTGAAGCCCATGCACTTAGAGCCCATGCTTCACAACAAGAGAAGCCACCGCAATGAGAAGTCCGTGCACCGCAACAAAGAGTAGCCTCCGCTCGCCGCAACTAAAGAAAGCCCGCGCTCAGCAACAAAGACCCAGTGCAGCCAAAATAAATAAATAAATAGATATATCTGAATCACTTTGCTGTACAGCAGTGATTAACACAACACTGTAAATCAACTATACTTCAATTAAAAAATTTAAAAATTTTTAAAAATAAAAAATATTGTCTTTCTATAAACGAAAAAAAAGTATCTCAGAGAGTCATTTTAAGGATTGAACAAATGGGTAGCACAGTGACTAACACATAGTAGGGACTCAGGAAATGTTAGCTAAATAGGTATATAAATATATATATTCCAGTTTTCCCCAAAATGTACAATGTAGATAAATTATTATAGAAAAATGACTAGAAAGAAACACATTAATATATTGTGTGCTTATTTCAGAGTGGTAAAATTGTGGGTGATTTAAAAATTCTTATTCAAAACCGTACAATAAGTGTGCATATATTTTCCTTATTTTTTTATGCATATATTTTCTAATAACAGTGGAGATTAAAAAGGTAAAAGCTTTGGGCTGTTGTAGGTAGGTCCAAGGAAACTCACTGAAGTGTAGTTTGTAGGTAGGAGATGATGTGACACCAGTAGACATCCAGCGGTTCAAGTGACTTTAGTTGTGTTACTCCTTGCAGTGGAGTCCTGGGAAGCCAGCAAAATGAATGAAGCAGTATATATATCTCTCTGTTACAAAAACAGTCTCAGCGTAGGAAAATGCAGCTGATTTTTGTGTGTTGACTATGTGTCCTGCCACTTTCCTGAATTCATTCATTCAAGTTTTAGCAATGGGGGGGGGAGAATCTTTAGGGAATTCTACATATAAGATCATATCATACATTTATGATATAATGTATATATATATTTCTTGAAATGACAAAAAGTTTTAAGTACAATATAAACTTCAGTTTTTTCTTGAACGATTTATGAATAAGTTGCCAACATGCTGCCTCTTTATCTCCAAATAGTTTGTATTTTGTATAAATAAGAACATTCTCCACTATATACACGGTAAGACAGAGGTGAAAGTCAGGAAATTAACACCGATGAATCATTACCATCTAAACGGCAGAATCCAACCCCCTCTGTGATTGTGCCAATAGGGCCTTACTTTCCACTGTATTTTTTGAAATTCGAACTGTATAGTATATTATCTTTACAAACATTTTTTAATGTTCAGTAACTACATGAAAACACACATAAAATAAAAATTAATTCATTTAACAATGAGCCCTGGAGTCCCAAGGGATGCCAGATTTTCTCAGGTCTCCGCAGGGGACCCCTCATTCCACTGCCCCCCAGAAACATATTCAGAAGGGCCAGCATGGGGAAAGGTAGTTATAGGCGGTTTGCAAAGTACAGAAAAAGGTCCTGAAAGGGCTCGAACTGGCGCCCAGGCTTGGTGGTCCCACAGGATTTTCCACCTCTCTTTAAGGTGAAACCAAGGAAAACAGGGCCCTGCTCCTGCACCGATTGCCAAGATTGCAATGTTGGCAGCGGCCAGGAGGGGGAAACATGTCACTGGTTTCGCAAGGTTCCAGGCCGAGAAACATCTGGCAGGGGCGCGGCTCCGGACTTTCCAACACATGGTGCGCTGCTGGCACGCACCTTCCACCCCCCTCTCCGTCCGCTGCTGAGAACCACATACGATGCGAGTGCCTTGTGGGTGCGGGATTCGGGGGCGCTCCCGTGGTCTGGGCTCCTCTCCCACGAGTGGCCTTTTAGGGACAACCAAACCACCCCCCTGAAACCAGAAAATCCCCACATGGCACTCAGGGCTGACTGGGCTTCTGTATGTACCCCGCTCCCCGTTCCCCCTCCAGAATCCCTCGGGTAGGGCCGGGGTCGCAGGGCCGTTGAGTGAGCCGAGGAGGAAGAAGTGTGAGAACGGCGCGCCGGCGACGCCCTGATTGGCTTCCAAGCCCTTTCCTGCGCCACCTGTCTGCAGGCGCCGGGAGGCCGGCGAAGCGAAGGAGAAGCATAAAGCCTCGGGCATCGGCGCGGGGAGCCGGGGATTCACGCATCTTCTCCGCGAGGCTGCGGTCTCCAAGAGACCTGTTTGCAGACGTACCGATTGGGGGGTCCGTTACACCCATGGAGCGGGCGCCAAGGGATGGCTTGGGCCCCTGCAAATTCCCTAAAGTCGGCCCGCACCGCATTACCACCTGGCTGCTTCGCAAAGTGCTGCAGGGGGGCAAGCCAAAGCCCCACCCCCGCCAGATCGTGACCCTCCTCAGGCCTCCAGGGACAAAAAGTGCCCTCGGAGATCCAGGCCCGGACCCGCCCCGGCCACGCAATCGCTGTGTGACCCTTAATCAGTGTCTTCACCTCCCTGAGCCTGCTATCCTCGTCTATATGAAGGAGACACAGACACACAGGAGGCGCACAGACGAGAGGCTGAGACTTTATTTGTCACTCAGGACCCCTGTGCCCCGTCCCCAGCGCTCAGAAGATCTTCACCAACTCCGGCTGCACGTCCCCGCCCACTTCGAACCAGAACGCGCGCTCTGGTGAGATCCGGTAGCTGTAGTGGTGGTATTCCGTGTCCCCGATCACAACCTGCAGGGGCGAGGAGACCCGGTTTATGGTTCCCCAGGCGACTGCGGGGTCATTCCCGACTCGTACCCACGCTGCGTGACCTCGTCACCCACGCAACCCCGCATTAAGGAAAAGGGCTGCTCTTGATTCTAAGCCCTTGCCGAGAGGATTCAATGGCACGGGGGTGCTTCTTAAGCTTGGGCGGTGGATGTGGTCTCCACGGTGCCCGCGTCCACCGCCTCACTGTGACGCACAGATTGAAAGTGGAGAACGGCCTGGGTGGTGGAGGGTCTACAGCGACCACTCCCTGCTGGGACTTATTCTGGGTTCTGTCTCCCAACCCATCCATTCCCCTGCCCCAGAGCCACTACGTCAGGCGCCAGTGGACAGGGAATAGGGTCCGGGATGTCCACGCCTCCCCGCTGGACACCCACCCTTTGGGCTCGTGCTCTCGCGTCCTTGTCACCGCCATACGCCTGCCCTCTAGTGCGCTTGCGCCAGGGGAGGTGAGGGACTGGGGACGCCGTGCCCAGCCTTGGCCGCGCCTTTGCTCCCCACCTCCGACAAGGGCCTTCCTGGCCTTGCCAAGGGAAGAGACCTGGGTGTTGGCGGCCACCCCTGTGGCAGAGACGCACCTTGAAGCCTTCTCTTTTGGCAATGAGGAGCATATCGAAGGACTCCCCACGCTGGAAGGCAGGGCCAAAGCCGAGCTCCTCTAAGCCCCACTCGCCGCACTTCCGGGTGTTCAAGACCACCGAGGATTCATCCAGCCGGGGGTTGAAATGCAGGACGATCTCACTGTCTGGGTCGTCACTGCACAGCAGGTTTATGTAGAACCTGTTAGGTGGCGGATAGGAGGGGGCGTCAGAGAAAGGACTTACCGATTGCCGAAGCACATCCAAGTCCACAGGGACCTGAGAGCCACACGCCAGTGAAGGAGGGGTGGTGGACTGGAGGCCAAGGAGCCCAGATTCCAGGACATCCAGAAACCAACTGAGGACCTGGACACACATCCACCCAGGCAAGGGTCACTGTACTACGGCCTGGGTCTCCCGCATTTCCAGAGTCTGGGAGTTGCCGAGGAGTCATGGTCCTGAGACCGGGGTGCCTCCGATCCCCCAATTCCCAGAGGGCCGGGAGCAATGCCAGGGACCCCAGTATTCGCAGGCATCGTAGATTCCAGAAATCCTGAAGCTCCCGACCCAGGAAGTCATAGGTTTGATGGCTGAGGCCTCCCAGATGCCCAGGGCACCTCTGACTCACAGGCTGTGTTTCCACAGTGGCTTCAGACTCAGACTGGAAGTCTTACTATAAGGAAGAGCCTTGGATTGCCCTGGCAGATTCTCCCAGATTCTTAGAAGGTTGTAGGGACCCCAGGTACACTGTCCTGGGACAAATGAGTAAATACATCAGATTCCAGAAGGTGGGAAATAGCTTGGAGATTCCAAGATCCTGGTGGGCAAAGCTGGCCTGGGGCTTGTTCTCTGGGCTGTAAGAAGTGGGGTCAGCTGAGCCTGGAGACCTCCCACCCCATGATGCACATATGGTCACCTTATCTTTGATAAAGGAGGCAAGAATATACAATGGAGAAAAGACAGCCTCTTCAATAAGTGGTCCTGGGAAAACTGGACAGGTACATGTAAAAGTATGAAATTAGAACATTCCCTAACAGCATACACAAAAATAAAGTCAAATGGATTAAAGACCTAAATGTAATGCCAGACACTATAAAACTCTTAGAGGAAAACATAGGCACAATCCTCAATGACCTAAATCACAGCAAGATCCTTTTTGACCCACCTCCTAGAGAAATGGAAATAAAAACAAAAATAAACAAATTTAAAATAAAGAATGCCTACTGTATGCCAGACGTTATATACATATATGAAAATTAAATCTTCTTTGACAACCCTTGTTATGTAGAAACTAATCAACCCCTAATTTATAGATGAGGATATTAAGAACCAGGGAGCTCTATACCCAGAGCCTACATTCCTTCCACTGGGCTACATTTCTTCAAAAACAGGCATGCATACACAAGAGAGAGCTTCTCAAGGTGTGAACCCTTTTTTGAGTCTTTTTTTCAAAAACTTCTTGATTTTCTTCGTTTACTCGCTTTTCGTCAGATGTTACAGACATGCTAATACATGTATAATTTTATAGCTTTTCTGCTTCTCTTTTTCCATCAAAATCATGATGTTGAAATGTATACTATCATTTGAAGTCACAGAGTTATGCTAGTCTCTGTTTTCTTTATCAGATGCTATTCTTTTTAGTTCTTAAGGCAGTATAATAGCCTTGTAGACTGTTGGGGTAAAAGGTTTTCATTTCGTTTAGTTCAGTCTGGGTAGCTTAGGATGTCAAAGAAAGAGGTGTCATGTATACTATAGATACATATTTTCATATTTTTGTTCTCAGTCCAAAAGAAAAGGAAACCTCTTCAGCTATTCAAAAGAAATTCACTGTCTTTATTAACTATAAACAATGGTAGAGAGGAATCATCAATTTGGATATTAAAAGGAAAGCAACCTTATGATTACCAGTAGGGAGAAGGAAGGAGGGAGGGGCAAGATATGGGCATGGGATTAAGAGATACAGACTACTATGTATAAAATAGATAGACAACAAGGGTATATTGTATAGCACAGGGAAATATAGCCAACATTTTGTAATAACTTTAAATAGAGTATAATCTATAAAAATATTGAATCACTATGCTGTAAACCTGAAATTTATATAATATTGTAAGTCAACTATACTTCAATTTTAAAAAAAGAAAGGCAACCTTGTGTTGACCAAAGAGTTGTAGTGAACTTGACATGGTTAACCTAACTGACACCTCAATTCAGGTGTGAGTATTACCACACCCTAAGTTATTTACAGCACATCTTGAACAGATAATGGGATGGCCAGGGAGAGGATATTTATTAAAATAAATAGCATCATATCACAGAGAGAAGTTTGGGGATTAGTACTATTTTTTTACCATCATTTTTTTTAACTCCTTTTCAGGGCAAAACATGTGTTTGAATGGTACCTGACGTGGCAACAAAAGACAAAAAAATCAGTGAAGAGGTGAATCAAATTGTTATGGGCCAAATTGTGTGCCCCACAAATACATATGTTGAAGTCCTAACCTCCAGTACCTCAGAATGTGGCTATATTTGGAGAATAGGGTCTTTAAAGAGGTAATTTAAAAATGAGGTCATTAAAGTGGGCCCTAATCCAATATGTCCTTATAAGAGGAGGTTAGGATACAGACAGTATATGTGCACTGTAGAAAGACCACATGAGGACACAGCAAGAAGGCAACCTGTTATCTGCAAGCCCAGGAAAGAGTCTTCAGGAGAAAACAAACCTGCCAGCACCTTGATCTTGAACTTCCAGCCCTCAGAACTGTGAGAAAATTAATTTCTGTTGTTTAAGCCACGTAATCTGTTATATTTTATTATGGCAGCCTTAGCAAATTAATACACGAATCTTGGAAATTTGTTGGAAAATATGCCAAAGAAGTAGCAGTAGCTATATTGTACATTTTTGTATTTGCAAAATATTTTTTTATCTCCAACTATTTCTTAAAAACGAAGCTCTTAAGGATTTTATCTACAATTTTTGACCAACAAGCCAAAACAATGAGAGATTTTTGTGGTGAAAAGACATTGGAATCAAAGACAGAAGACCTGTGTCTGCGTTTTCACTCTGCCACCACCTGGAAAGTTCTGGGCCAGATACTGGGAGGGGATAAAGTTAAAAAGACGATACAAGGAAAATGAAGAGAGATCCTGCCTTCAAGAAGCTCATAGTCCAGGAGAAGAGCCAGATAAGTGGATAACTACAAAACAAAGCCAAAAACTAAAGTATGTAGCCCAAATAAAGAGTCATGGGAACAACAGGTAGAGTGCAGTGCAATGATAAGCCCACGCACTGCAACGAAGAGTAGCCCCGCTCACCGCAGCTAGAGAAGGCTCGAGCACAGCAATGAAGACCCAGAGTAGCCAAAAATATAAATAAATAAATAAACTTATAAATAAAGACATCTGAAAGGTATCACAATCTGTAAAACGAGAGACTGGAGTCATCTCTAAAGTCTTTTGTAAGTACACAGTTCTATGTCTCTGAAACCCCTCTACTGTAAATGACTTGGGTAGTTAATAACAGTCAGAATGTAAAGTCAAAATACTTGATCAGATATGCTATGTATAAGCTTTTTGTGATATTCCAGCTATAAGCTTGCAAAACTGCTGGACAAGTCAATCAAGCCTCCTGTCAAGACACTGTGTGTGTGTGTGTGTGTGTGTGTGTGTGTGTCTATCTGCCTTAGGAGTGATGTGGAGATTTCATTTTCATAATTAAAATAATTTTGTAGTAAAAATAATAGTAACATTGATTCAGATTTAGTCTAAGCAGTGGATGCAACCTCAAGTTAAATTGTCAGGGGAACAGAATGTATCTATCTTATTCTCCATCACAAGCCCAGAGCCTAGTGCAGTATCCAGCACGTAGCACATATTCAACAAATATTCTGTCAGGTCATATGTAAAACTTATGGGGAGAAAACATCTTGAAAATGCAGCTCCAGAAATATCCTAATTTATACATGTCCAGCAGCTGGATGAATGTTTTAATGAGCAGGTTGAATGGATTTGACATGAGAAGATTTGGGTTCCAGGGCTTTCCACACTCAATAGTTGTGTAATCTACACTGTGTCACTACACCTCTCAGTCTCCCTGTCGTTATTGGTCAGATGGGGTCAGTGATACCAAAACTGCTATATATCAATGGATTGTTGTGAAGATAAAATAAAATAATGTGCATGAAAATTCCTTGAACACAAGGTGAGAGGAATGATACAAATGCACAGTTAGGTCGTCTGTATGTTGCAAAGAGTCCCACTGTCTCTCTTGCACCTCAAGTTCAGAGATACAGTTTGACTTGTACTTTGGAGACTTCAAAGGGACACTTAACTTTAAAAAAAAAAAAAAAAGGAAAAGGTGAAAAATAAATAAGAATGGCTTGAGTTTAGAGAAGTCAGAAGTGGAAAGTCCATTGATGTCTGCCCCAGCAAGATCTGAATTTGAACAATAAGTCCATCCCATTCATAGAACCAGCTAAAAGTAATTCGTTTTTCAATAAATCCTCATTTCCAATATTCTGGATGGCCTCTGGCAGAAAATGTTATATAGCTATAAAATGTAGTCATCAGGGCCATTTTAAGAGTTTTGCCTGTCCTAGCTACTTAATTTTGGAAGCTGCATCTTACATTATATCAAAATTAAAATGTACCCACATCCCATATTCAATATAACTCAAACACAACCCTAGATGAGTTGAATTGTAGTTGACTGGCCAACATAATACTATACTGATAAATGTTTAGTAATTTTCATTTTACCACTTTCATTCATATTTTGAAGGCAGTAATTTTTTTCAAGCCTCAAATATTTTGAGTAGACCCTTAAAAAACTAAACTAAACTAAAAACCCAGGCTCTCAGCCCATAGTGGTAACAGATAAAACAGCCCTGACTTTCATAATTGTACAATTAGTCACTTCGTGTAATTGCACTGGATTTTGAAAGAGAAGGGAAAGTCTTCACTCACTGTTTCCTAGTAATCTTTGTCCACAAGTCTATTTTCCCCACCTGCTATGTTTGCCTAAGACCAGTCATTTGTTACCTGCTAGTTCCAATTGATTTCCTTTGCCTTTGCCTCCTTTAGTCATGAGTGCAAAGAACAGACTGTACGATTTATACCGGCCATCCAGTACCAATCATTAGATAACGAGACCCTTTACTGAAAGCATTTAGAGTAAAACAATACTTTCAGTTTACCTTTGCTTTCATTTCCTTCTTTGTTACACTAGGTTCAGAGCGAGGCCAAAAATGGTATCACAAGGCCTATTTAGACATCCAAGCAAAGAATGCTAAGTCACTCTAAATAAATCCCTCGGCTCCAGTAGAATTTTACACATTTTCAGGTGCAAGTTTCCAACAACATTTGGGGTTTTGGTTTTCCCCTTGTCTGCTTCAGACACTGTCTTTACATATAAGGGGAAATGAGTCATATTAAATTATTCTCCAGCAAATGTCCTATAAAGCCATATCTAAGTCATCCTGTTTGCTAATAAAAAGATATTTTTCCTCTGAAAGACACAGGGATGGACCATGCCCAAAGACTAATAGCGGAGTTAGACAAACCCAAAGTCGTTAGCTGGTAGGGGAATCTGAACTTATGGCCTTTCTTCAAGTGGGCGGGGTAGGAAGGGAGTAGCAAGGATCTGTCAGCCTTGAAAACTCAGGCTTGTGGCAGGGATGCTGGGAACTTCCTGTGGTTACTAAGAGGCTACAATACCTTGTATAGATGTCTTGGTAATTATTTTCTAAAGTTGGCCCTGCCCACTGGCTTACCTTAGCTAGTAGTACATTATCAAGACCAGTATCTTCCAGAATTCTACGATTCTAAGATCTATTCAGAAGAAATAAAGGTCTCTTCCAACAAATGTGAGGGGGAAAACGTCCATATTTTAAACATTGAGCTCAAGTTGACTTCTGTAATTTGTAACTCCCAGTCAGATTTCCTGATTTACTCACCCGATTGGACTCAAGGTCTCACAGACTAATTTCAACATTTGCCAAGGTGAATACAATTAGGTAGGCTGGTCTGCCATAAATCCTAAAGCCAAATATGCATGGTTTTGAGGTTTTCAGATTATTTTATTTAGGATCTCTGTTCATTCTCCTGGATTAGTGCCTACATATGTAAATCCCTACAAGAGTCCAGCATAAAAGGTAAATGAGGTGTCAGGCAACAGAGGATGGTAAAGATAGGGGGACTGGAGAGGCCGTGCATCAATCCACAGGAGGCAGTTACCATTCAGCGATGGTTGACTGATGCCATGAAGAAAACTGGCCTGGTGTGGCCAGATAGTCTGATACTTCAAAAGAAGTAAGAAGTTTGGATTTCTGTGTGAGGTTCCCCATTTTGTTTGTTTGTTTTACACACTGGGTTAACCTAGCCTGTATATATCAGCAACTCACATGTAGTCCAGGGGGCCAAGAGTTTGGGACCTGGTAATGGATCCTATTTAATTCTGCCACTTTGGCATGAATAGTGGTGAAATTACCACTGCCATTCTTTTGTTTTCATTGTTTTATTTAGCCTTAGCTGATCTCAAAAAGTTACTTAAGTATATTCAACAACAAGGAAGTGTGGGAATGAATAACGATCTATGAAACAGCAAAGCAGGTGTCAAAGTCACAGACACACACGCACACGCACACACACACACACACATACACACACATATTCTTTGTTAAAAACTACCAGAAAAACTTTAAAATATGAAAATTCATTGTATGGATAAATTACTTCAAACTTATAGATTACAAAAAGTCCAGTTAAGCTATGCATCTATTTCATCTGTTCTCTTTACTATTGGATTTTAAAATATGTGCTCAGTGAGGTGACCCTTATATCAAAGACTACAAACAGTGCTTAAAGATATGCAGCACCTTCTTAAAGAAACACACACATTCTTATAAGCACAATTAAAAGGGGAAAGGTTAAAGGCTACACTAGATTGTTCTATTCTGTGCCAAGAGTCTGCTCCAGCTGCAACTAAATAGTGGTTCTCAGGCTTAATTAAATAAAGACCCGTGTAAATTCTAACTGTTTACTATGTGATTAGAACTTCTCTGGGCAAAAAAAAAAAAAAAAAAAAAAAACTCATATTTGATTTCCTTGTTGTCTGCACTTGCCCAAACGCTTTACCCACCAGGTATGTACTGAAGCTGTGTAAACTCAACATTTTTCTTTTGGAATCAAGAGTAAGATATAAAAGTTTATAGAAACAGTGCAACCCAGTTGTGGAAAACTCATTTTATGTGAATGAAAAAAAAATAGTCTCTATAGTTACAGCCGATGTTGTCATGAAGAAATTTCTCCCAATAACACTGAGAGCAGTAGTTCTTAAGCTTGGTGTAAGAATCATCTAGGGCACCTGTTAAAAATACAAATACCCAGACCCGTCCCCAGAGGTTTACTGTGACTGTGGGGAGTACCCCCTAAGGGATCTGAATGCTGATCCAAGGACCACATGTGAAGAAGCGCCAACCTAGAGAAAAATCCTGCTTCCAAGTTGAACATAGTAGTGCTATTATCTGAATTCATTTTGGGGGGAAAATGGGTTTATTCGTAATAAAGGGGAGTAGCAGGAGTAGCCTCTTCAATTATACCTATTCTTCAGCTTCAAGCTAATCAACTAATAATTTTGTTTCCTTTAATATTTTTAAAATTCAGTGTATTTAAATAATGACTATTATGTGTCCTATAATATTGTTAAAATTCAGTTCATTTAAAAAGTACACAGATTCTGAGATAATGTACAAAATATACAGTCAAAATTTTGATATTTGCAAAATCCTTAGGAAAATAAGCACACTTTACAAGCAAGCAAGTATAAATGCATAATTCAGTTAGTTTTTCTTTCATTTGTCCTTGGCATTGATGAAGAACGAATTAGCTTCTCTCCTTGGGTGCCTACCAGAAATAATAGTAACAAGTCGAGCTTTTTTTCCCCCCCTCGGTAATATGTTCCTTTGTAGATAAGCACTGTGGAGAGGTAAAATAATGTCTTTTAAAAGTTTACTGTTTTCCTGTTCTAAGATGTAAATGATAGGGGAAGGACTGGGAGCTATTTCAGAAATATTTATTCCATTGAGACAATGGATTTTGGTCATTAGAAGAAAGAATCGTGGACTGTCAAAATGAAACAAAAAATTTTGCTTTTTTCGGAACAGATTTTGCTCTACAGCAAGTTTCAATACATAGAGTGGGCACACCTTCTCACAATAGTGTACATTATTGTCTTACAGAATGAACTGAGGGTACAGGTAGACATATTATGGAAAAAGCTTTAATGATGTGATGCAAATTTTTGAGAGAGGAGATGTTTTGATTTTTAAAGAATTCAATAAATATAACGATTGAGTTAAGAAATGAGTTTTTCTTGTTTTTGCTCTCAAAACTATTCAAACAATTTATTAATCTCCAGTCTGTTTCATCAATCTTTTATGATGTGTTACAAGGAGTTTTTCAAATTTAAACTTCATTACCTCATTTTATAGTTATAGACCCTGACCACTATAATTCTTGGTTTTAACTAGGCCATGAGGAGAGGAATGTATTCATTAGGTAGTCCAGTGCTAGAAGCCTATAGTTTAACCAAGGTTAAAACAAATAAGATGCCAACGTTCACAATTCCAAATAGACTCAAGAAGCTGAAAAATTAATTTAAAAACAACATAATGCATTTCTATAATTATATTAGTTTGCCGCTGTTTCATCATTTATGGAAATGATTACTGCAGAAAGATGCAGCAGTCATTGTCTTTTTCTATATCTAGAAAGGAGACGTAAGTGATTCTTAGCAGTAAGAAGTTATTTGTGCTTGGAACTCCTGTGCCACAGCTTCTTTAACTAGCTCCTAGGTAGAATTCATTAATTTTTATTAACAGGGAAAACATTTGTTCCCGTGACAATATTTGCATTGCCTGAATGATTTTCACCTCTGGCACAAGGTGTGCTATCGGCTCATACATCACCCGATTACTTGGAGAGCAGAAAGACCCTCAGTCATTAGTGAGTGAATTAAAGATGATCTTAAGAGCTATTAATCACAGTGACAAAAGCCTTAATGTTTCTGTGACCCTAGTGGAGCCTGGGGACTCAAAGGGAAGCAGAGGGAGAGAAAATGGAAACATATGTTTTCTCCAAAATAACCTACCTTAGGAGAACTGTCAAAGAGAGAGTCACATCAAACTAAGAAATTCTGCCAGCCACTGGCCCCTGGATTATGTGTCTATTTATCTTCTTGTGAACCCATGTTTCCTTTTAAAATATATGTTTCTTGTTATAGACAATTAGAGAGCCAAAGCCATTGTCTTTTGTATTTTTAATATCTCTATGTAAAGTGTATTCAAAAGGACTTGTACTTCTGCTAAACTACCTTCCTTGAAAAAATTCAACGAAAATTGTATTCAGTCTGCTAACCATGTAAATCAGGATAAAAACAAGCAGACAATAGCAGTAAAGCACCATTATAAACATTAATTCAAGCAGATACCATATTCCAATAATGGACCAAAACGGTAACGTTATTAAGTACTACAGTAGGATACAACACTTAATCATTCTTCAATATATCCGGCTCTATTCGTCTGGATGTTTACAAGATTATAATGGCATCAACTCCACTGTTAATAATATAGGCACTTGCTGGAATTTCAATTATCTTTTGCAATATGTTGATGTGAGGAACAGACTACAACTGGCTATTTCCGAATATGGTGAGAAGATCCATATCTCCTTATTTGTATGCATGTCTTTGTTTACGTAGCTGAGGTAAAAATATTGCATTGTGCTCACATCTTGTAACTGGTTCTGCCTCTATGATAAAAAAAAAAAAAGGAAATTCTAGCTAAATGTTTTTCTACATGTCAGTTTCTCTGATGTGATTTAGATTAGCAAAAAGTATTGCTGAAATTACAGTTTTCTCTTTTTAATATTGATACCAAATGGCCACACATAAAAATTTTCTTTCAATTTTCAGTGCCTAATACAGTAACTAACACATAATCGGGGCTCAATCACTACATGTTGGCTGATTGAAATAGATAAATAAATAACATTGAAAAACAAATATCATTGTGGATAAGGAATATCAAGAATTTTCAGAATTTTTATTTATTCATTCTCAATAAACTTTTATTTTATAGTTTGACTAAAGAGCCCAAATCATCAGTTCAACTGAAAAGCATGAGCTTGAACTACATGAGATTATTTTCTTATTTATTAGAAAGAACATTTTTAAGCATAATTATCTTTCTGGAACCATAGAGAAGATAAAGGAAAAAATTATATAAAATTAATTTGCTGTAAAAAAAACATTTTTTAGAATAATTTAAAAGTTCCATGAGAAAAATAAAACCTCCTTAAGAACCAATCCATTTTTGTATTCTACTTTACCATTTATAGAACCCTATGAACTAGATTTCATTATTTTCCCCCATCTCCCAGATGAGGAAACCAAAACTTAAAATATTAAAGTAAAACTTTCCCCAGTGTCACAAATCTAACTAAGGGGCAGAGAACGCCAGGTCTTCTGGCTTCAAATCCAGTTCTCTTGCCATTAAACTAAGCTGTGTCAAATGCAAAGAAAATATCTAGGTTAACACAGAATCAATCTTTGAAATTTGGTCTCTGATAAAGCCTACTTTCTACGCAGGAAGTCATACTATTAAAGGCTATAGGTGACATCCAAATACTAACTTCTTTGCAATTATTAGTCATAAAAAGAGAAAAGTTTAGGAAACTCATGTCAGATCCACTGATAGAATATCAAAAATTAGTGAACAAAATGTTCATGGAAGCACCTTCTTTAGTAACCACACAGATTCAAATTACAACTCTATCCATTTAACAGAATCAAGCTTTCTGGAATGTTATTCCTGGGGACAAAAACCTTTTTTATTTAATTCCCTCTTCTCCCCCTGCAATCCCCAGCAAATAAGAGTTAAATAAAAATGAAAAGTATAGATTTACAGAGAAATCTGTTTTCATTTGGCATTTTTCCTTCTCCCCAGGCACTAAAAGGAGATCCATTATAATCTCAGAGTAGAGTTCAACACTCAGGAGATTGGAACTTTTTTTCTAAAAACAATTGAAAAATTACTGTTGAATGGTTAGACTTCCTAAGATTTCAGCAGAGCCTAATTGCAATGTCATATATAAAGTGACAAGACACTCATAACCATTTCATCTCTTAAATGTACTAAAGAGATGTGGTACTCATCCAGTCGCTCCAGAAAGGTCCAGGACACGACTAATTTCTACTATTTATTGAGCATTTACCATAAGCCAAACACTAATTTCAGCACTTTGCTTATGTTAACCTATTTAGTCCTCATAATAGCCCATGAGTTACATATTACTATTATCCCTATTTTATACGAAGGAAACTGAGCAGAGATGTTAGGTAAATTAATATGTGATGAAAAAGCCATGATTCAACGCAGATAGTGTAGCTCCAGAGCCCACACACTCAATTCCTAAACTATATACCTTCTCACTCTGCACTTCACCCTGTAATAGCTTCCCAAATATAGGATAACAGTAAGAATAGTTTTTTAAAAGATACATTCATCTAAATCACAAATATTCAAGTTCCTGAGTCAAAAATTGACATTCAAACATTTTCAATTGCAACAGAGATTCAGGAGCAAGTAGTTTATAGCAGAGATGGTCTCAGGAAACACAGGGAGAGAAGTAGGAAGAGAGAGAAGCCAGAAGTAAATAAAGGGTTTGTTATCATGTGAATTACCACTGAGAACTAAGGAAAACTGTGTAGATCAGCATGGCTGAGGTGAGGAAGCTGGGGGTTTTGTCCACCAATTCCCATCAGTCATTTGTTGAGAGCTGATCCCAGGGGATGCAATTCCTTGAACTTCTGACCTGCCCATGCTCAGACCCAGCCTACTCAGGCAAACCATTTGGAAGTCATGGTTAGCCTGCACAGAGATGTTGAGGGGACGTGGATTGGGCACTAGCCATCTGTAGCGCTGGCCACAGCCAGCATATGAAGAAGAGATACTTCATACACTTCTCGTTTTCCTGCTCCAATATGCAGAGTTTGATCTAGTAATTAAAAACCACGTGTGCTTGGCAAACAAAATAAAATTTTTATTACTCCTCTGTCCATATTACTTACTAATTCATTCTTTTCCCCAACAAAAATTTATTGTGATCTTGAATCTAAGTTGGGTGCTGGGGGCAGAGATTAAAACATAAATTAAAAACACTGTCAAACAAGACATAAAAATTACTAGCCATAAAAGCAAAGGCTGATAAAAACTGACTACATTAAAAGGAAGACCTTCTGTTCATTTAGAGATAGCATAAAGGAAGGGGGGGGGGAAGAAAAGCTACAAACTAGGGGAAGATATTTGAAAAACATGTAATTAACCAAGGATTAGTATCCAGAATATAAAAACAACTTCTAAAACAATTAAGACTAAACAAAAACCCAATGGAAAGATAGGCCATAGCCATAGACATAAACAGGATTTCACTAAATAGGAAACATAAAAGGTCCATAAATATATGAAAAGAAACTCAATCCCTTTAGTTATCAGGAAAATACAAAGTAAGGTGATAATAAGATAGTATTTTACACCTCCGAGATTGACAAGTAGGATAATAGCAAGTGGTCTGAATACGTAAAGAATGCAGGAAATCTTCCCCTTTGCTGCTGTGTGTGTGTAAACTGGCACAAGGACCTTAAAAAGCAATCTTGTTCTACCTTGTGCTATCCCCTCTGACACAGCAATTCCACTCCTACACATATACTTTAGAGAAGTTCTTGCATACACTTATTGGAAGACATGTTTGAGACTGTTCTCTTCAGCACTGCTTATATCCCCAAACTGCAAACCCAAAGGTCCATTGCAAGAGAATGCATAAGTAAGTTGTAGTACAGTCTTATCAGAAAATAGTATACAGCGTGAAAATGAGCAACAGGGATGAACTTCGAAACAAAATATTGCATAAAGAAAAGCAAGATTCAGATTATTTTCTTAACTCAAAAATAAAGCAAAGCCAAACAATATATTGGTAATATATATATAGGCAAACCCCCACATTTTTAAGTAGGGAAATGATAAAGGTAAGATTCAGGGGAACAGTTACTTCCAGAGCGAGGCAGGGGAATTGGGATAAGGAAGATGCACATAGGGAGATACGATAATACAGTCATGTTTCACTCCTTAAGTTAGGTGGTCTAAGTTCACGGGTATTCATTTGACTTTTATGTTCTATTACTTGTACATATGTTACATATACAGGCATACCTCGTTTTATTGTGCTTCACCTTATTGCTCTTTGCAGATACTGCATTTTTTACAAATCGAAGATTTGTGGCAACCCTGCATCGAGCAAGTCTATTGGCATCATTTTTCCAAGAGCATTTGTTCACTTTGTGTCTCTGGGTCACATTTTGGTAATTCAGTGTTTCAGACTTTTTCATTACTATTATATATGTTACTGTGATCCGTGATCAGAGATCTTTGACGTTACTACTACAACTCACTGAAGGCTCAGGTGATGGTTAGCATATTTTAGCAAGAAAGCATTTTTTTAGTTAAAGTATGTATTTTCTTTTAGACTTAATGCATTGCACACTTAATAGACTATAGTGTGAACGTGACGCACAGGAAACCAAAAGATTAGTGTGACTCATTTTATTTCGATAGTGCCTTTATTGTGGTGGTCAAGAACCAAACCCACAATATCTCAAAGGTGCGTCTGTATTATGTTACATACGTTCTTTTCCATGTATCAAGTATTACATGATAAAGGATTACTAATTAAGAAAGTGATCGTTGACCGTCCATAGCTCACAGTCCTGTGGGGAAGTCTTCTTGCGGAAATGCTAAGTGCTGTGATGGGAGAATCACGACAGAGGGAGTAAGGAGTCCAGGTGAGGGCAAGAAGGTTTCATGGAGAAAGCCTTGAAAGGTGAGCATGATCAGTTGAGTGGAGGCAGCAAACGCGTTCTAGGCAGGGGAAACCGAATGAGCAAAGGATTGACAGAAGACTGAAGCCTGCTGACATTTAAGGTGCTGAGACGGGGTGAGGTGACGGGTTGTGGAGGAAGATGATACTCCAAATAGTTTACTATTGAGTGAATGACGAGATCTGGATTCTTTTACGGCAAGGCACAATTCTCACATTTTTAAGGGGACTTCTTACCATTGCTCATCTTTTTAGGGATGGACCCTATGCGGTCTAAAACTCCTGATGGAAAAACCACTTCTGGTTCCCACTTCAGACTGGTGGGGTTGAGAGAGGGGGAGGAGAAATTAAACCTGTCCGGCTCCTTCTTGCTGCCAGTTGTTCACCCCAGACCTAAGGGTCAAGTAATTGCCTCTAGATTTGTAGAGAAAGTCATGCTGGATGGTCTCACCAGGATTAAATGCCAGGATCATTGAGAAAATTTCATCCCATTAGAGGCACAGAGGCCAGACGAGCCCTCTATTTGTGGAGCTGACTATGCCTTCTGTACACAGGTAATTTCCCAAATAGTTCAAATAACTTGGAAGGGCAGAGAGTGCACACTGACAAGAGGAATACAGATGACAACGCATCTGATCATACTGGAGCCTGCCCTGTGTGGCCTGGGAAGTGAAGCGGCCATTTCCCACACCAGTTGGCATCACAGTTTAGTCTGGCACCGTGGGCAGACAGATAGGATCCACAGCTCTCTAGGAGAAGTCCAAGGCATCCACGCCCTGGACAGAACCTTCCCTCGGAAGGAGTGTGGCTAATATGTTCACATTTCTATGGTGTTTGACAAAACATTTTGTAACAAATAAAAATTATACAGTGATAATGAAATCTATTACCGAGCAATACTTCCAGTGTTTATAGTAAAATGTTTTCATTCACCCTCATTTTAAAAACTTTGAACCAATTCAAACTTGTTATCACACTCACTGACATACATTAGTAAGAATATGTCCATTTCACAAAACCCAAGAATTCTATCTCTATCAAAAAATAGAAAAGCCTATGGGAGACAGACCAGGGTTTATTTTGTGTATCTTTAGCAAATTTGAGATCTTTTAATGCAGATAACATCATGGTATAATTTCCACATAGAAATACTTTTACTTAAATTGTTCCAATGGATTTGTCTGAATTTATATCAAATATACATAAGATTTTTGGTAGATGGAAATATCAAGAATAAAAGTTGTTTTTAAGATTTTTCCATCTCAGTTACACTTAAGAGTCATTTCCATATGCCATTGAAGTTATACTTAAGAGTAATGTTATACTTAAGAGTAACTTCCGTATGCCATTAAGGTATGAATCTGAGAGTTTTAATCTTCCACTTTTGTTTTCTAGTGAGCACAAAGGATATAAGAAGCAGCTACTACTAACAAGCTATAAAAATCTGTAGTGCGTGGGCATGTCACCACCCCAGTTAGGTGGGAGTGCTAATTTAATTTCTTCCATGCCAGCAAAGGAAGTTTCAGATGTTTCATGTCATATATTTATATGACTTCCATTCCCATCATTCCACTAAAAACCTTGCTCTGATTTTGCCAGCAGTCACCATCCCATCCAACCCAAAAACTTTCATCTTTTTCATTCTCCTGTTTGACTGGGCTTATCTCCTGTCTATACTCTCTGGGAAGACAATGAACTTTTCCCCTGACCACTGTTTCCCCACCTACAAGAAATCATATATTTAGGAGATTATAGAGACAGTGACCACTAACATTTAGTGAAAGAAAATCAGTCAAAACAAATAAATAACAAGAGTTTCCTAAAAGTGAGATGACTACAGAAGAAGATGCAAAGCCAATTGTGGTGGTCTCTCTTCCATTCCTGGACATAAGGGGTTCCACAACCCTGGAAAACCCATCATCACTGAGGTCTTCAGTTTTTTCCATTTGCAGTTTTTGACCCTGAGTATAAAATTGGTCAAATGGCCTCGTGTCTTTATGGCCCTAGTAGATTTCTTCATATTGCAGCTATTTGAATGCAGGTCTGTATTCTTTACAACACTCCCACAGGACCTGGTCCAGTGCCTTGTACTCAATAGGTAGTCAGGAACTACCTGCTGAATTTAAATGAGGGAACCTCTTGAAAGAGGACGCATTCCCCCACAGTGTTAAAAACAACTATTCACAGTAAGTTTGTAAAGATTAATTTTCTAGTCACAATATTTGAAAGTATGTACCAGAGCTGGGATTTCTCTCCTCCCCATCTGCTTGGAAGTTTCTTGGTGTCACACAGAAAAGAATAAATTGCAAATGGAAGGAAACTCCATCCTGGTCTCTCCCCTGTGAGCAAGCACCTTGACTCTCTTTGAAACGGACAGCATTGAAGGCTCCATTCATGCCGCCCACATTAGGCCCTTCCTTACACTCCTCTGTGGTCAAATAGTTGTTAAAAACAACTATTCACAGTAAGTTTGTAAAGATTAATTTTCTAGTCACAATATTTGAAAGTATGTACCAGAGCTGGGATTTCTCTCCTCCCCATCTGCTTGGAAGTTTCTTGGTGTCACACAGAAAAGAATAAATTGCAAATGGAAGGAAACTCCATCCTGGTCTCTCCCCTGTGAGCAAGCACCTTGACTCTCTTTGAAACGGACAGCATTGAAGGCTCCATTCATGCCGCCCACATTAGGCCCTTCCTTACACTCCTCTGTGGTCCAACAAGGGAAGACCTATTCTGTGCAAGGCACTGCACGACTTTGTTTGGCAGGAAGGGAAAGGGGAAGAAGTGCAGCCCCAATCTCCCCTCAAAACTAATACTGTAATCTAAGCAATAGATTTACCTCAAGTAATCATGTTTATATTGTAATATCTTTGCCCACCTTAGCTGCTCAGCACACTGTTAAGGCCCGGGGAAGTAAACAAACAAACAAAAATACCCACTTCCCTTGTGTGCCCTCAAATAGTTGAGGCTAAACCTGACTTCCGTTCCCATCATTTCACTAAAAACCCTTCTCTGACTTTGCCAATAGCCTCCATCCCATCCAACCAAATAACTTTCATCTTCTTCATTCTCCTGTTTGACTGGGCTAATCTCCTGTCTATACTCTTCGGGAAGACAATGAACTTTTCCCCTGACCACTGTTTCCCCACCTACAAGGCTGGGTCTGCTGCTTGCCCTGCTTACCCAGAGACCCAGCAGGCCTCCATCTGGGCTTCTCTACCAGCGATTCTTCCCTGCGGGTGGAGTGAGAGAATCTAGCTGCTCAGCAAAACTCAGTTGTCTCTGAAGACAGAAGAGGATTCTCAGTACTATATATTTAGCTCAGCTTTTCCCCCTCTCTTGTAGTCAGTGAGCCCTTTCCATTCACAAATACAGAGATCTCTCTTACGTGTGGAATCTTGAAACAAAACAAAACAAAAACCCAACAAAAACAACAAAACAAGCTCATAGGTACAGAGAACAGATTGGTGGTTTCCAGATGTCAGGGGAGTGAGGGGTGGGAGAAATGAGTAAAGGGGGTATACATGTATGAAACAGAAAATATAAATAAAAATAAAACTAAGAAGGTAATCAGAAAAAAAGACTGATCCCTGGTAGGGAAATGATCATTTTAGCTATACCACTGCATTTGATGTTACAGCAGATAATCTGTACTCTAACTAATGATGTATTCTTTATAACTGTCTCATTGAATCCTCAGCAAAACTAAATACCACGCTGTGTATAAATGCACACAGCCAGTAAGTGGCCAGGGCAGAATTCATACCCAGATCTGTTTTACTCTCCGTAAATGACTGATCATACATTTTGTGAGGATAGATTTTACAAGTTTAACTTGTGTTATGAATCTAACTATGTCTCATGTCCCGCCAAAAACATGTACAATAAATAAAGTTGAAGAGCTAATACACGTACACAAATATAACACTGGAAGAAGTGAATAAAGGAAAAAAAGTAGAGAAATGTCTTATAATCTCCCAAGTTTTCATTCCCAAACTCACCCTCTTACAGGATTCCCACATCTGCACCTCAGGACACTTTCCTGTGCTGATAGATTATGACTTTGGAAACACATTTTAACTTCTCCCTTGCCCCAGACTCTCTTACCCAAGTCTACTTTCACATCCTTTTAACACTTCCTGAAGCATCATTTTGATCATGTCACCCTCGCTCTCAAATCCTGTGGGGACTCTCAGTTCCCACATCAAGGAAGAGACCCCATAAACCTTTACCAGAGGCTTCACATCACAGACCATCTTTCCCCTCACAGACTCCAATACACCCCCCCCCAAACTTCCTGAAAGACACACACGCTCCACAAATAATGCAGATCTTCCCTATCAGCCACCTTGCTCTGAGTTCATAGCACAACGCTTGTTAAACTACCCTCCCCGTTCTTGATAATTTACTAAGTGGGCATTGGTTCTGGGTGCTGTGCTTTACCTTTTGTGTTCATTATCTTAAACCCTACCCTTCCATACACTGTGAGGTCAACAGCACCATCTCTGCTTTGCAGATGAGGAAATTAAGGCTGAGAGGGTTGCCCACGATCACACACCTGGTGTCAGAACCAGGATTTGAACCCAAGTCTGGCTGACTCAATAGTGCACGCTCACAGGTACTACACACTACTGTCCACATGCCCATCAGGATGGTACATGACAACATGCACTCTGTCCATGCTGTTGTGGTCCACTAATACAAAATTAATTAAACGTATTCTTAAATTCCCCAGATGTTTTTCAGCATGATTTTGTCAGTCGATAAACACTCAAAGGTCTATAAATTTTTCATGTTCTGAAAAAGGGCCACCATACTTTAAAAGATTGGAATCCAACTCCCTCATTTTACCTAGAACCTAGAATTTGGTTGGAAGCCTCCTCATCCTCTAAGATTCAGATGAAATTGCCTTCAACCACCCAGTTCCTTGACCTGTGACAGTCCAGAACCCTACACAGCCATGTCTACCAATTCCCGGCGGGGAAGAATTAAGTCTTCTCATTGCCCTCTGCCACCCACGCTTCAAAGTTCTCCTGGTCCACCCCCACCCTCCCCCACGCTGCCTTCCTGTAAAACTCACCCTCTCATTCAGTTTCTAGAAGACGGCCAGTCAAATCAGGCATTTCATGAGTTTTATTTGATTAAAGAAGGGAATAGGTTAAGATCACAGCAAAGAAGAACTACACAGTATTGTAAATCAACTATACTTCAATGAAAAAAGAAACCCTATTAATTAATCAATTTCTAATTTAAATGTTAAAAAAAAGATTACAACACGGAATGTGTGGTAGTCCAGTTTGAGGTAGTCAAAGAAAACCAGAACATCTTTCTCACTGATTCTGTAACTACATTTTTTTTTTTTTTTTTTGCAGTACGCGGGCCTCTCACTGTTGTGACCTCTCCCGTTGCGGAGCACAGGCTCTGGATGCGCAGGCTCAGCGGCCATGGCTCATGGGCCCAGCCGCTCCACGGCATGTGGGATCTTCCCGGTTATAGGGCAATTACTACATCCCCGGCACCATGTTAATTCCTGGAAGTAAAACAGTGAAACAGACATTGTTCCTGTCCTCAGGGAACTCACACTTGGAAACAGACCACACAAACAGATGATTACTGTACAAAACGATGAGTAGGTGTTCACAAAGCACTCAGGGAAAAACTAAGAGGAAGAGACCACCTTAACCTGGAAAGCTGGGGAAGGCTACACGCCAGAGCTACAATTTTAAATAATACCTCTTCCGTGAAGATTTTGCCATTTCCAGACATCTGAGTGAGAAAAAGTACATTCTAGGCAGAGAAAAGCATGCATGTGGCTTACATATTAAAGGACCGGTGAATAGTTGCATATAGATGGAGTATAAGCATTAAAAAAGGATGCAAGATGTGAAGCTAAAGCAATAGGTCTGAGGCATATTATGGAAACCCTTTTCTGTGATGCTATATGGTTTGGCAACTAGGAGTCATGACATGATCAGATCTGTATTTCGGAAAGATACGTGGAAAGTTCTTGGGTGAGAGCTAGGAGAGGAGAGGAACCAGAGGTTATTACAATGGTCTTGGTAACCAATGGGGAGGTGATATTTAGGTCATCACTGGAACCTGACTCACAATAGATACTCAACAAATGTTTTTACTTAATTGAATTTGTCTCACTAACATCTTGCTCAAATATAGTGAGCAACTGGCCTTGATACAGTATGTTTTAAAACACCATCTACGGGCTTCCCTGGTGGCGCAGTGGTTGAGAGTCCGCCTGCCGTTGCAGGGGATGCGGGTTCGTGCCCCCGTCCGGGGAGATCCCATGTGCCGCAGAGCGGCTGGGTCCGTGAGCCATGGCCGCTGAGCCTGCGCGTCCGGAGCCTGTGCTCCGCAACGGGAGAGGCCACAGCAGTGAGAGGCCCGCGTACCGCAAAAAAAAAAAACAAAAAAAACACCATCTACATTTTGAATATTGAAAATGCTCAGGTACCTGATCAGGGTTAAGATGACTTGGAACTAACTGAATATTTATAGGTCATGTATCACATACTAAGCATCCTCTCTACATTACCTCATTTACTCCACACAACAACCCTTCAAGATAGTATTTTCACCATTTTACACAAGAGGGAAATGACGTCAGAGGAATTAGTGAACTAGGGGTAACACCAGAATTGGAATTTGATGCGTGCCTAACTTCAAAATCACCTGTAAATTCTGGGTATTATGGCAGCAAAGGTCACTGGTAAAGTCACATTCTCCTTGATCATATACTTCAGAATAGGATTCACAGGAATGAGACAAGGTTGTGGATGAGAGATCTCTGGCCTAGGAAGAGAAGTTCTGATACTGGTTCCATTTTTTACTACCTACGGCAGCAAACCATAGTGAGTTAGATATAGTCATAACACATTGCATAATTCCAATAAGGCATTCACATCTCAACTACTCTTGATTATTTCCAATTCAGTAATAGATCAAACAGACCCACTGGTGGGCTGGGGGAGGGTAGAAAACTCACTTAACTCCTAAATACCATTAAATATTTAATAGTATTATCAGGAGGTAATGCCACTTTCCATAATACATTTGGCTTCAGGTACACTGGAATCCAGACTTCTGACATCCCCATACACTGATAAATTTCTGACCCTGAAGTTTTATTTGAGTTCAGATCTCCAAAATCTCCTTAAGCCAATCTACCAGGAACAATGCCTGTCAACAGAGAGACAGAACATCATCCACAAAGCCTTTAAAGTTTTAAAAACAAAGCCAAAGGAAGCTCATTTGGGAAAGGTCTTTTCTTTCTTTAAGATGAGAGATGGAGCACAAATGAAGCATACCATGGTAAATAGGAACTGTGCTCCCTTGCAGTCATGCACTATAGCCATTAAGCCTTAAGGTCTTCAGGTACCAAGCAATGCATATGATAAATTTCTCAAAAACATCCCAGCCATAACATAGTTCTTGCTGATTGCTCATTTACCCATAATGCATGCTGTCATAGCAAAGCCTGACAAATGACAGAGAAAGCTCAGGTTATTTTTTACACTGACTGCCAAGCCCCTCACCTCAGATTATTCATTTATTAGGGCAATCACTGAGGTCTGGGTACTTAATATTGTTTTCACCAAATATGAAAATGATCTACTTGCCTATTCTTTAGTTCCTCCTAGGGCAAGCCATTTATCACCAGCTCAGGATAAATGACTGCTTCATTATAGCTATAATTTATGAGGTGTTAGAAGTAAAGAGCCACGCCTAGAGACTTAAAGCTTTAATATGGATTAAAATAAGATAATCAATCAAGCTAATACAAATTTTTCGCTCAGCATTATTTCTTGTTTTGAAATAGCTTAATAATTTTGGAGGGGAGGGGGGATTTTAAGCCATGTTGAATATCTCATTATCCAATAACATGCATGTGTATCTGAGGCAGTATGTAAATAGATATAGGATGAGATACTACCAGGAAAAAGGAAATAAAACCATGCCACCAGCTGTGATTGACCAAAATCCTTATTTTCCTTAATGGTGTCTGATAAACTGGAGGTCAAGGAGTTTGAGAAGCAGGTATGAACTTAAGTAGCCTCTTCTCTCCAATTTTCTTATTTCTCTATAAGAATACCGCAGAAAGATCATGGCTGCTTTATTTTTCCTTATTCTCCCTACAACAAAGAACTTACTCTAGGGAGAAAAGTTATGTTTCAATAACATTTCAACAATTTTGCTTTTTTTTTATGACTGAGGCAGGGTTGCACAACTCATAATTTGGACAAGAGCAGCTTCTTGCTGTGTCTAGGGAATAAAGAGTATTTCCCTCTGACATAGCATTACGGTCTTAGATTTTTTTTCTGGTTTGTATCTTGATTTTATGGTTATTAAGCTATGCCAAAACAAATATTATTTCTAAATTATGTGTCATGCTCAAAACACTAACATAAACCTAATTGACCACTTGAGCAAAAACCTTTGAAGACTGTATGGGAAGTTCACAATTTAATGCTTTAAACACATACCACCGGGAAGAAAATCACCACAAGATTTAACAAATAAGCAGTCTAAAGCCAAAACACAAAGACGTTAATTAAAAAACCCTCCAGAAGTTCTTGCCATTTTCCTAAGACCATGTTCCTTGCAGGTGAGACAAATGGGCCCCAGCTGCCTCCAGGCAAATCTTGAAGGATACTTCCAGCAAGGCCTGGTGACTGGAAACTACTCAGCCTTGAAATTAACATCCCTAGGAAAAACCTTTTCCTCCCCCCTCTAGACAACGGCAGCTTACATCTTCGGGACAAAACAGAAAAAAAAAAAAAAATGATGACAAAAAAGGGGGCCAGAGAAGACAGCTGAAGTCACGCTGTGTTCTTCTGAAGGCCCCTTCATTTCTTACTTCAGAGAGAGCATGGAAAACACACTGATCCTGATAATGGCTTTGATCAACGTGGCCAATCTCCCCACTTCCTTACACACACGTACTACAGAGTTTACCTTAAAGGAGTGAAAGCTGGGACTTTCACAAAAGCTCTGTGTCAGGAGGTGTGATTACAAATGAAGCCATGAATCTGTGTGAGAAGAAAAGGATCTTTCACAAGCTCATAATGGGAACTGAATGCAAAAGTCACAGAATTGTAACCCAGAGTATGGCAACCTGTGATATAAAATAGTTCCACCTAGTGCAACTGTTTTCCATTCAGTATTATTTCCAGCAATAAAAGCCTCTGAAATATCAGACTGGTTTAAATTAAATTCCAACCTAGATCTTTGTTAGCTAAAGGGACATTTTTCAATCTGGTCATTTTCCCCCACCTTACATATAATTCCACAACAGCACTTCAACAGGGATAAAACAATTTAAGCTCTGAAGTTGTTCAGTGCATGTGTGCATGTACTTTTCATGCCCTATGCATTTGGACAGAAAATGATTCCCTTCTCTCTGTCTCTCTTACTTGGACCTTAGAGTTGAGATGGTTTTTTAAAACATGAAAATGCAAAATGTAGCGTTCACAAATGTACAGCATCTTATTTTCAACATAAAAGGTACTAAAAATATATATGTCTGGGCTCCATGTATAAGGAACTCTGCTTGTAAAAATAAATAAGTTTACTCACTATAAAAATACTCACCATCTTAGCTGTGAAAAGCCTTCCAGTGGTTATAGAGAGAAAGGAAAGCAGGTAGAAAACCTTGATTTGACTGTTGGGTCTTTGATTTGTTAGTTACATATTTATTTGTTTGTTTGTTTAACACTGTCTATACCTCCAGGTACTCCACCATCCATGTCATCAACTGTGGCAAATCTCCCTTCTCTTTCTCACGCCTATTTCTACAAGGTTCCTGATGGTGAAGGAAAATATCCTAGGTCTTGGTGAACAATGTTACAGTCAATTATATCTTGTATGCTACACTACATGCATATGTCTCCTTTGTGTGGTATCATTGATTATTATTGTAATTTTTATTTCTGTGTTAAATATAGTGGGCACAGAATACTTCAGTAGTGAGGTACACACAAGTAAGTTATAGAAGACATTGAAAATGTTTTAATGTAAAAACAAAAAAGCCTCGTAGGCATATTGAAAATAAACATGGTTTCCTTTATGGTGGGGCATAAAGCACCATCATTAACTGAAAATTCAGAGATGAAGAACTACTTTTTTCCTTTACATTTGCTTCCCTGTTTACGTGACGAAATTTTCAAATTATTTCTCCTCTCAGAGTACTAAGGTGTCCAGTAGTGCTTCTTTATACATGTGATTCCTCAGGGTGGATGCTCCCAAAGAAGAGTTATGAGCAATGAAATCTTTGAACGGATCAAAGCTTCCAACAGGAATCTGATCAGAGGCTTTGGTAAGCCACGTCACCACAACTCACGCACATGTCCGACCACACAGCCTGGTAGGCTGCCGGAGCCAAGCTGCCTCCCTCAAAGGCCGGGTGCTAGAGGGAAAGTGTGTATCTGCTTCAGAAACACAGACCAGTTCCTCATTTGTAGAACAACAATGGTACAACAACTTCAAAAATTAGTGTATGGAAAAGCCCTTGTTAAAGTGAAATGCGCGACATGCACATATGACGGATCAGTGTTGCTGTTATCATCATTTCTCTTTAATCACGTCACTCATCTTCATGAGTGGATCCGAATTTCGAAAACATTTACACTGAATTTGAATTTAGTTGATTCAGTTGAAGGATACCAATCGAGCACCTACCATGTAGGGGAAAACAAGTGCTAGACAGAAGGGGATGTGTATTACAGAGGTTAAGTCCCTGCTTTCTAGAAGCTCACAGTTTGAAACAACTAGAATGTGGTTCTGTGTTGGCTTCATAGGGGCCAGGTTCCCCACAGGACGTAGGACTGACCAATAACTGACTACACACACTTATCATATGTGTGTTGAATGAATGAATGAATACCAAGATACCTCATTTGCCTGTTAAGCCTGGTTATCATCCTTATTTTCATTATCTACTGAAAATTCGATGTGAATATTTCCATTTTTCTATAAGGTGTGAAAAACAATATAAAAATCATATTATTTTTAATAAGTTAGTCCTAAGAAAAAGCAAAGGTAGGTACATACTTTTCTATGGATTTCACTGCCCTCATCATTTCTTACATAGCTATACACAGGCTCTTAAATGCTAGCTTTTTATGGGAAACTTCTCAAATGCAAACAAACATATTTCACTGAGTAAAATCCTGACATGACTGGAATGAAAAAATAGTAACTTAGCTGTAAACTGCTAAGTTACCAATTAGCTTCTTAAAACAATTGAAAGTCACCCAGAGCCCTCAATACACAGAGGTGGTTAATTAATTAACATTAGATGTGATTAATAATGAGTCTTGTTTAATAGCAAATATCTGCCTGCAATGGCTGCATGACAGAACAAAAAGCCTTCAGAGAGCGAGCAACTATATTTATCCTGATTGTGTTTGGGATTTTAACATGTTTTGTGCAGGCTGACAAATGGCCTATTAATTATCTAATGTTGTCTGACAACAACAGCTTGATAAAGATGTATGTTTTTGAATCGCTGGATGGAAACTGCTGGAGAAGAGCCCCAGAGGGGGCTTGCTGTCCTAAAACTGGGCTCCAAGCCACAGTGACAGGCAAGACAAAGCCCTATCTCCCACCACAGCCTTCGCAGATAAAATATGACTTGGCATTAGGGACATTTTTTTTTCTTTCAGAAAACTGCTTCTGCAATATCTGATTAGGAAAAGGAGGAGTAGGTCTTTACTAAATTGGGGTTAAGGCATAATCAATATCATATATGGAACGTCTGGACTATTCTGCATAAACACAGGCACTTCATATTATTAAGGAGTCTATAATGCCGAGGAAGCATATGGCAGGACACTGCAGCTCTCTCTATTCTTTTTATTTAGAAGTTTATCTTCCAACCTGTTTGACAGCTGCTCCTAAGTGGTTTCACAGTGCCAAATTATTTTTATGATTGTTTGATGTTTTATTCTCCCATTTCAGTTAATGAGATAGGATCCCACAATGGCCATAATTCAGGGCTGTCAGAACTAAAAAGCATGCTTGTGGCAAGAGAGCCTGATGGTAAATAAGGCTAAAAGCAAAGGATAATAAAAAACTCTGTTATCAGAGTCGCCTTTGCAATCAAAACTTGTTGGGGTCAGAGCCTTCCTTTCTTTGTGTGGCTTCTGGATGTTCCCAACCCAGTGCAAGGTCCCTGTCCACCCCACTCCATCATCCATTTTGACCCTGCAAACAAGTCCACATCTCCTTGGAAAGGCATATGAGGAAGAATATTAACTAAGAAATGTGAGAAGGTCTTAAGGATATGGAGTGCTATATTCTAATTAAAGGGCTTGTGCACCATTTATGGTGCCAAGCGAGTAATTTGTCATACACTGTAAGAGAGAAATCCTCCAACAAATAACCTTTACAAGAGTCTTGAGAACAGCTTCATAATTGAAATCCCTAATGGTTTTGCTGGGAACTTTTATTAAGGTTTGAGGGTTTGGTTTTTTTTCCCTCTCTCCCTCAAGAGTTTATAGCAACTTATGGTTATAATGTAGCAACTTTCTTTCAGAAAAGGAAGGCTTTTTTAAATTATATTTACAAATGCCGTAAGCATTGGCAAGGCCATTTCTGTTGATAACCAAAATACAATGATTTTCCAGAAGAAAACAGGAGCCTTGTTCTGTTTTGTCCGTGTGTTTATTTTTGCTTTTGTTATCCCTAATGCAGAAAGAAGCTTTAAGAGAGATGCTACAAAGATAACCTGAATTTGGAATTATTTTATCTTACACTGAAGTTCCCAATCTTTACTTGACTGTGACATGACCCCTGAAAATGTGACGATCAAAAAATTCAAAGTCACTACTAGACTGAGTCTGTTAATAGAAATTATTATTCAAAAGTTCAAAAAGGGAAAAGCTACCACTTTCCTAAACAATATTTCTTTCTTCTTATTACACATTTAAAATAATGTTCCTTCATAGGCAGAAAATAGCATGGCAAAAACTCAAATAACAGTAAGTCCCATAACTAATTATAAAGCCTGACATGCCTCATGCAGAAACACTCCCCGATGAGTACCACAGATTGGCTGCTTTATAAATATTTAATGCTTGCCAGTAACCCCGGTTTTTCTCTCACATCTAAGCCTAAATCATTTGTCTCCTCTTACAATCAGCCGTGTCTATGTGGTGTCATCATGTCTGAACAAGTCTGACTTACTGCATGTTTTCCAGGATACAAAACTCAGGACATGACACATCTCCATAATGTGAATGGAACAATTACACAACTGAAGAGGAGTGGAGAAAAAAAGAATTTTAAATGAGCTAAGTGTCATTATAAGGTTAGTTCCAGAGAACTCAAGTCAGAAAATAATGACTAGTATTGTCAACAATTATCAAAGAGACGGCTCTTACAATCCTCTTCCAGTGACCTTGAATTCCCTTCTGCAACCAAATAAAGTTATATGAAGATCAGCCCCACTTCCCCCGCCCTCAGTTTAGGGATGTTCAGATCCTTGCTATCATAATATGTATCTCCTCATTTATAATGAGCCACTTCCAGGGAAAAGTGTGATGGTCTCTAATCAGGGCTCGTAATGGATCTTGGGTCATTAGGAAAACTTGGACAACTAAACCAGTGGTTCCCATTAAAGGGATCTTAGAAGGCGTTAAAGGTAAAATTCCTTCTCTGTGACTCATGAGCTGTCACCGACCCTGAACTCTCCTAAAGCCACGAGTATCTCTATGAGAAGGACTCTCATGGTTCCTGAGCATCCCACGGGTGAATGACATCACCTCAAACACCAGAACCATGTCTGGCAACTCCCAGAACTGTAAACACACAAACAAAGCCAACAACAAGTCATGGGTGAGGCAAATACCCTCGGGAGAGCTCACGTACCCTGACGGTGCTTGGTGTACAGCCTCTCCATCCATCTTGAGTATGAAACTCAGGAAAGCCCAAAGCGCTGAGACACCAGCACGTCCACTCCACCCTTTTAGCGGGTTTGGTTTGTCCATCATGAATGTTGCTCCCATTGGCTTAACTTGACTAATGTTTGTGAACATAATTCCATGTGTTCGCTAGAAGAGAGCATTTGAGCCTGGTCCAGGCCAGGGGCTGCAAACTGGTGGCCTGTGGGCAGTCTTTGGCCTACAGAAGTGTTTTCTGTCATTCCCAGGGTTTTTCTTCTCCTTTAAAAAAAATGATTTTACTTGTCAATGTTTAACAGTGAAAGGATTTTACATGAATAAAAATCAGATTCCCAGCTTCTTGAAAATTTGTAACATGGAAACATGAGACCCACACCCTAGGAGAGAGACAAGGGAGGGAGCACAGTTCAGACATCACAACCATTCTCAGATCCTCCATAATCCCTACGTGACTCTTTCCTTCGTTCATATTTCTCACCTCACTCCTGCTCTTGCTTTTAAACAATACGCCAAATCTAGTCCAAATTTCCTCATTGCACAAAATAGAGGTCCAGGGGATTTCAGGGGAAGAGATCAATGTCACAAAACTCATTTGCTGAAGAAGTGGGTAGTGGGTTTCAATCCCCCGCCTCCTAGTTGCCAGACCAAGGCAATTAATCATTATATATTCACCAAGGCAGTCACGGCCTGTTTTCAAGGAGCTTGGTACCTAGCAGGGCACAGAGGATACATTTGTAAATGGCTGTAATAGGGCGAAAAGTTACTCCTGTCGCGGGTAAAGAAAACATAAAGTGCCATGGACTTTCAGCATCCACACCACTTGGGAGCTTGTTAGAAATGCAAAATTTCAGGTCCACCACAGCAGACTTCCAGAATTGGAGTCTGCGTTTTAACAAGCCCCACTCCACGATCCAAATTCTCTGCTCTGGGGGAAGGGCTTCACACCATTTCTGAGTTTTCATCAACCACTATATAAGGTTGGACCCTCATGGCTACATGGTTCTCTTGGACCCTGTGCCCACCGTAACACTATGGACTGAAAACATAACCAATGTCGGTAACAAACACAGTAGGATACTAAATTGGAATTCTTCCTTCAGCCCATAGAAAGAAGAGTCCATGGACGTTCTCTGTGGGTGTACTTTTGCAGCGTGAAAAGCTAAGGACTAAAACCAGAAGACACACAGGAAGCAGGCAGGAGGACTTCATGTGGGGCAGATCACCGGCAGGATGTCTGAGACAAAAGTGCATCCAGGAAGCTGGGCTGTCTGCTGTCCAAGCACCCAGACCCAGAACCAAACATTATTAATTACTCTCCAGTCCCTCCAATCACATCATGCTTCAGCCCCCTTCACGCCTCTACTGCTGTTCTCCACGGCCGGAAGCAGCTCCCCTGATGCAGCCCTGCCACATGTCTGACGGTCCCTTCCAGGCACCTCTTCCCTGACCAGAAGTGCAGGGATCTTCACTAATTTATAGCCCGTACATGGGGTATCACTCCGGAGAGGCTACTGGTCATTCAAATCCCCAAGAGGATTGTTTTCCTTAATTTAGAAACTCACAGGGCTTACTTTTGAACTACAATGGTTTTGTTGGGCTCTCAGTACAGAATCTCAGCCAAAAGATTGAAAACTAGATCCAGAGCATGAAGATAAAATGATGAAATAAATCAGTACAGTACATAAAGAAAGATGTCCTTTGGAATATAAGCGGGAGAAAAGGACAATGACCTGAAAATACCCAGCTCCTCTTGTCTGGTTATATCAGACCAATTTGTATGTGTGCAGAGAAACAGGATATACATAAAAGCATAATATGAGAGAAAATGAACCACAGTCTTTCCTTTGGCTCCATAATTGTGTTTCAGACATAAAAATGAGACTATCCCCTTAAACAGAATCTCTGATGTCCACGTTTGAATAATAGATGTTCCCAATTATTACTAAAAGTGTCACCTCTGAAATACGAGGGCCACATACCTGTGAGGCCATCAGCCTTCCAGGCACACACTGAGGATCTGGAATCCTTGTTTGGTTTTCCCTTGTCTTTCCTCCCCCTTGAATGAGAGCGAGCGTCTCTGGCATTGTTCACAAGCATGCACAGAAATGTGATGTAACCTAAGCTAGGTTTTCAGGTGTTCCTTTTTCCAAGCACGAGGAAAGAAAATAGATGACACCACAAGTTTAATACTAATTGATTTATTACCTGCCTAAGCAAATCCTGGGCAGCGCAATGGCAGGCTTGGACTTAAAGCAAATGATTTACAAGATAATGTTTGACTCTGAGAAAGGGTAATCAGACCCAGATACAATGGATGATAGGATAATTGAGAAGAAATAAAAGAGGATAAATTGCCATGTGCTAATGAGTTTACAGGCCCTAATGGGAAGGACATCAGTTTTAACACTCAGGTTATGAGCTGGGAGCAAGTCTTTTTCTCCATCTACGCCCCCACCCCCTTCAACTGCTGCAGATGTAGTGCTGAAACAAACCAAGATTAATGGTATCCCACTCATTTACTTAACCATTCTTTACACCTCAGACAGCTTCCTGTATTAAATGTATAGGGCTCTGGTGCTTATTTTTTAAAACCAACTTTACTCCAAGCAGTTCCTGTCAGCATATGCCACTTACCCAACATGGCCTGGATAGAAATGGTTTTGGCTCAACCACTTGGGCAACAGCTCTTCTGCCTCCAGGGTCCCTGGGGGCCTCGGAGCCTGATGAGTTGATGCCGTTATCTGCAAGCCTTTTGGCCTCACGGAGAATATTCCAAACCATTTATGCAACCTGGGTGCACTCACACTCGGAAATGGTTGCCCGAGCAGCAATCACGTCTCGCCCCATGATTCATTTTTATATCTCGCTCACCCGCCATCCCACATCACCAGTGAGGACCGGTGACACTTTATTGGTATTTTTGATTACTGCTATAGCCATCTGAATTTTTCACAGGATGTGGGCCTCTGGTCCAAATGGAGTCACACACTGTGCTAAGGGTACAGGCTATAGAAAAATAAAGGGGCAGTGGTGAGCCGAGCTTATTGGGAAGTAATGTAGAGCAAGGCACCTCCTAGGAGACTGAGAACCTATTCCCTTGTAATGTTTCCACCAAATGAAGTTTAATATGATGAATCATGGAGCGACTCTGACACTTCTTCGCCTCGCAAAAAGGCAGCTCAAGTGACGCATTTAAACATGTCTGAATGATGACTTGATTCCCTTACACAAAAGCCAAAGGAGCACATATCCAAAAGGGCTATTTCTATCTGTATTGGGAAGGTTGCTTGAGCATCTCACATTTGCTTGGAAAATCTGAGGGTTCATTTCATGTTTCCTGAAGTGATGCCAACCAAACCAGACTCTTCTTCTTCATAGGAGTTGATTCGATGGTATAGTTAGATCATAAATCATAATTCAGTGATTCCTACTCAAACCGTAATTATTCTCCTGACCTGGTACTTTGTGGAGCAAAGTTTTAGGGATGATTTGAAACTGACAACCCGAAGACTTCTGCACCAAGCAGTGTCACTGTGAAACTACAGGCAATATTATTTTTCCACTCTGTACATGAGATTTTAGGAACACCTGGCTGTTTCTAGTTTCTGACACTAGTAAAACTTCACCGGTTCATTATAATTTGGAGAAACCAGTAAAATCATCTTAAGTTTGTCATACTAGTTTATACTTTACTAAGTACTTTTACCAGAAAAAGTGACTGTATCGTATAGGAAGGCTCTTTTTTTTCTGTTCTTGCTGAAAATATCTTCAGTAACATAGAAGAATTTGCTCAGCCTAATCAATAGCTGAGATTCATTTTAATGAAGATGATAACTATTTATGTAGAAGTGGAGGAGTCTAACAAACTCTTCAGGCTTGGCCTTCCCCTGCCTTCCCCCTGCCCCCCGCTTCCCAGATAAGTTCTGCTTTCCCTTATCTTACAACTTTATACATTAATACTTTACATAGCAAACTTGTTCTTGGGTATACTTAGAGTCACCTCCAGTTCAGGCCACCCATTTTGGTTGAATTCTCACAGTTTCAGGGGTGCTCCATCCTATAGTCTCTGTGCAAAAGCTTCTGGTGCTGGGCAGTAAAGAAACATCTGAGATTGGAATCCATAAATTCTCTGAAAGACTAAAGATGATCATTTTAACCCTTTAGGCTGCCGTAGTCCTTTTCCAAAAACTTTAAGGATAGGTTTTCTCTCTGGTAAAGCTGAAGGAGCCCAATCTCTCAGGCAGATAAACTGAGTCTGAAGAGTTGTTCCGTGGTTTCCAAAGGTCACGTAAGGAGCAGAAAAGCTGGGAACAAATCATGGGCTCTCTGACTCCCATGTCCCCTTTGGGGACACTAGACAATACGGACACCCTCCATGAACTGAATCCAAAAATTGTAAAAGATAAGTTGCTTCCTTATATTGTTCAAAGAGGAAAAAAAAGAATAGCTTTCCCACAGAGAGCAAACAAATAGTGAATGGGCCTCTCTTTACCCTATAGAGTGCTGTGTGAGAATGTTATTTTTTTCTTATGTGAATTCTTAAAAAGTCCATTTGGATTGCTGCCTAACACAGAACACTTCAGAGCAGACCTATTTTTTGTCTAAACAATAGAAGTATCGGGTCATAGAATTTCGGAGTTGGAAAAGACCTTGGAGATTGTGGAGTTCAACACCCTCATTTTACAAACGAAGAATCAGAAAGATTAGGCGGCCTGGACATGTTTACAAGTCTTTCATAACAGAGGTGATTAAACAAATTACAAGGAGACTAAATCTATTTGTATGAAGGTTCCAATTATTCTAGGGAAAAAAGCATAAGGATGTGTTATCTGAAACACATTTATTATTTTACACGGTAAGACTTGACATCTGCCCTCCCAAAGAGTTAGGAAATCTCACTCACAGTGGATTCAGTGGCACTAGGAGAAATTGAATAATTATCAGTGGATTCCCCTCCCCCAAGGCCAGTCCATTACAGATTCCACAGATCCAGGTTTGGTCAATAGCTTAAAGAGGAAATGGAAGAAATTAGCAAGGTAGCAAAGCTTAATGCAACACAGGATGAAACTAGAAGAGGGTCAAAACATCCATGGAGGGGAATCAGATAACCTACAGGTAAGTCTAAGATATATGAAAAATCATGTTCCAAGTTCAGTTACCAGTTGGCCAGAGCCTTTTAAAAAATAATCCCTGTCTTTTATTGGGTTGCCTTCCTTGCCTTCTTATTCTCTCTCAGTCAGTAAACCTGCAGCCTTAGAAGCCGGCTCCTGGAGAAAACTAAAGCTCTTTCTGAAATAGACAAGCAGTTGCACCAAAAGGACATTCTCACGAGGACCTGGCATATTGATACTGGACACAACACAACTGTTTCGTTTAGTTCTGCTAGATTTGGAACTTTTACTGGTCCCCACTCCACCTCCCTTCTTTGCTTATTTCTAGGGAAATTAATTGAAAAACTGTAAAATGAGCCACTTTAAAATGATTCAAACTGTGGCCTCATCTGACTCACCATCTGGGACAGAAACAATGATGTGGATGGTTGTTCAAATAGATGTTTTTAGAAAGACATTTCTACATGAAAAAGATTTCAGCAAACACAAAGCTTAAGGTTGTTGCCCAGAGGAAGGTGATACCCATGACTAAGTTTTGGAGAATCCCAGAATTTTAGGACTGCAAAATCTGAGGCTCTGCTTCTTTATCCAGAATTTTTATTTTACAAGTGGGAAAACTGAGCTTTAGGTTTTCAGAGATCTGGCCAAGGTCATGAGTCGGTAAATATCAGCAAAAGACCCAGGCTTCTGGGTTCCCACTGCAGTGCTTTTTCCAGCAATTCTGAATACGCTCACACATATCTAAAAAGACAACAGCAGAACAACAACAAAATATTGCTCTCCATTTTTAAAAAGATAGGTTTCTGGAAGTGAGTGTATAAATTAATCACAGCTGTCAGTGGGTACAAATTTAACAGTAGCTAAAAACATACAGCTGATAAGGCTCGCTTTTAACTCCTAAAGGAAGGCAAGGTTTAAGGCATCCTATGGGAAGGATGCCTAGTTCCAAAGGGCTTACAGACTAATGGGGGCAGTGGGAAGCCTGGTTAGCTGATCTCACGCCAGGCCTTTACATCATGTGTGCTCACAAAAATTGTGAACTGGTACTTTTGTAGCAGAGTTACCTTCTAACTCTATCTGTGTTATAAAGCTTTGTTTTTCCTCTCCAAATTCACTACCAGAGCATGTAATCTGGCTCTCAATCACCAAACCCTGGTGGCATTCTAAAGAGCAAAGAGCAAATCTTAGATGTCTCTGAGTAGATTTGCCATGAACCCAAAGATCCAGTGAGAGACACGTTCTCCTAACAACTAAATCCTCTAGCTGGCGGAGGAGGTGGTGGACAACAGTGGGAGCCTATTCAATTGGACAGGCTTTCAATCAGTAGACAGCAGCTCAATGTACCAGGTTTCAAGCATTATGTAGATACAATTTTATTCTTACACCAAAATGCAAAGCTGTTGATGAGAAAATTGCACCTGTGCTGAATGATGGGCTTAATGTCAGACAGCCAGATGTTTCCACTCAGGGCTCTTCCCATTTCTGCCAGCAGGTGGAAGAGGAAAAAGAAGGCAATAGTGTTTTTCTAGACTAGGAGTTTCTTGAGTGGGAGGGTGTCAATTTTACATCATTACATCTTTAGCATCTACTATGGTGCCTGGCACATAATAGATGCTCTGTTTCTTAAATTCATATGATGGGACTCAAATCAGTTAATTTTCCTATTTCGTTTGCTGAAGAAAAAAACTGAAGACTTGAAATTTTATGGTCTGTTAATTCTATTTATCCGTATTACTCTGGGAAGACATCCTTGTGCACAACTGAGAATAGTCTTGGAAAACGGTTTGAGATTTTTTTCCTTTCAAATTCAACAAAGAAACTTGCTGCTATAAAGATGTTGTAAAGGTATTCTTTATTGGTAACTGCATATGCCAAATGCAAATATAGTTTTACATTCTAGAATTTAACAGAAAACTATTTTGAAAATGTCTTAAAAACAAATTTTTCCAGTGTCTAAATTATTTTTTATGCAACTTCAGCCCCCCCCAAAGGCAATTTTTAACAGCATGCTCATATATAAAACATATATACTGACTTTTTATTTAGTAAATCAGAAAGTGAGATATAAGGAGCTAGTTTTCAAAGCCCAGTTCAATAGGACAGAAAGTTTTCTTGTTGGTGGGCATGAAAGCTCATGTTCATCATTTAAGCCAATGGGGCACTTGGACAAATGCTCAATTCAAATATTTCATGGAAAGTGTGAGCACACATTTATATGCCTATGAGCATACAAAATAACACACACATGTAATTTTACAACGCAATTCAAGTATAAGGAAATGGACTCCCATTCCCAGGCATGGGGCATTAAAAAGGAAGCCATCCCACTGGGAAATGGAAGGATTAAGCACAGATTCCTGTGTGGCATCATTCATCTTGCTTGGTGCTCATGTGAAGACATAAAAACTCCATCTGTTCCCTAGGCACACTCAGTTTGTTGTTCAGATGGTTTGCTTTAAAGATTAATTTGTAATGGTTAAATTAGTTATTTCAACTGAAAAAGTGCACAAAATGGGGCTGGGCATCTGGTTTTGCTAAAAGTGTTAAGAGATATTTAAGCAGCTGAGTGTCATCCCTACTTAAAGGACAAAATGAACGGCAGTTAGATTCTGCTTCCAGATAGACGAGCCTCCATCAGCATATGAGTAGAAACAAAATAAAAAGAAGACAATGACTCTTTTTTCAACTCTAAGGTCATCCCCAGATACACTTAGACTTTTGACCTCGATGATTTAACCTTATCAGAAAATTTTCTTTAACTTGATCTGCTTTGATAGTACAACCTTAACTATTTCTGCCTGTCAAGTTATACATTGAAATCTTCTAATTTCCTCAATGGTCACTGGAGCTGGAGGTAGTTGGGAAGAGAGCAGTAAGCTGGCCTCCATTTCCTCTTAAATGGCAACTTGTGTCCTCATTGTCAGGGTGTCAAACCTCATATATATGCTAATTATATTTTATTAAGTATAATTTTATGAGGAGAATTGAAAATATGTGATGTGAAATGTTTTCTTCGTTCACCTGTTTTACTGCAAGTGATTATAGTTTCTGTACACATTTGACCAAAGAAGGACCCTACTCAATCTGAGGAGTTTCCATGAAACTTGCTGAGAGACACCCATGGAGTGGAGAGGGCCAAGAGAAGACCCACCAAGTCAGCCACAGCAGTCTGCAGAGCCAAGGCACAGGGGAAGCCAGAGCCGGCACATCCAAGATGTGACCCCACGGATCCGACGAGATCAGGTTTGTGCAAGTATCCTTACACACGTGCATGTTAGAGGTTTACCTTTGGGGTTTTCCTAACATATCCAAAACAAATAACTGAGACACTGGAAAGCAGTTTTCTGTTAAATTTTAGAGTGTAAAAATGTATTGCAGGGCTTCCCTGGTGGCGCAGTGGTTGAGAGTCTGCCTGCCGATGCAGCGGACACGAGTTCATGCCCCGGTCCGGGAGGATCCCATATGCCGCGGAGCGGCTGGGCCCGTGAGCCATGGCCACTGAGCCTGCGCGTCCGGAGCCTGTGCTCCGCAACAGAAGAGGTCACAACAGTGAGAGGCCCACGTACCACAGAAACAACAACAACAAAATGTATTGCATTTGGCATACGTGCTGAAATGTAAGGTACATCTTTCAAAGAGTCTTCATACATCAATATTCTTTTCTGGATTTGAAACAAAAGAAAATCTCAAACCACTATCCAAAATTCATCCTGGTTGTCCATAAGGATGTCTCACCAGTGTGGATTTCATATATTCTGCTTATCAGAAAGCACTCATTCACTGATTATTACTTTATTTACCCTTGTTCTTACTGCTATATAACTCATTTACCCTTGTTCTCTCTGCTTTTTCTAACTCTCACTGGATTAGAAGCTGCAGATTAGAAGGGTACTAGGTGAGAAAGAATGGGGGAAATTCTCCAGAGAACCAAGGGATTACTGTTCTATTCATTTAAATCTAGTAGGCTTTATGGTCATATGTATCACCTTAAATGGTATCTCTACTTCGATATCAATTTATTACCTACAGTAACTTCCCTCTGTTCACAGCTATCCCATTTCAGGTAAGTGAGAAAAAGAGCAGTCTACCACTGTTCAGTCATAACCATCAAATTTTCATCTATGTTGAGAATATAATATTCAAGGTTTCTTTCTTCCAGTAAGAAATTAAACACTAAATAGTTAAAATTTTAAGAGGTCCTCAGAGATTTCTTCTGCCTTACTGTCACTGTGTCAGGATCCAGATACCAATGTCAAGTATATTTGATATTTACCTTTGTATGTGGTAAATCTTACAACAAAATAATTAATCATATTAGAAGAAAAAATAAACACATTACTAACAAATGTCTTAGTTTAAGTTCTCATCTATTTGTACTGTATTTAAGTTCTCTCTGGTGTTTTAAGTTCTTTCATTTTTTGAGGCAGCCTTGTTTAAAGATTAAGAGCTTGAATTCTTGAGGCAAACTACCCTGGCTTTGATCCCAACTCTGTCAGCAGTTAGCTGTGTGCCCTTGGACAAGTTACTTAACCTCGCTGTGCTTTAGTTGTCACATCTGTACAACTAGGACAATAATAATATGTATTTCCTAGTATTGTTATGAAGATTAAATGAATCATTATATGTAAAGTGCTCAGAATAGTGGCTGCACATAGTAAGCTCTCTGTAAGTGTTTGTTATACAAATGAAATAAAAAGCTGAAAGACAATCATTGATTAGATTCCATTTGGACAATGCCAGATAAATGGCCAGCACTTTGCCTGTCTTAGATTATCATCAAAATGTGATCTCTCTCGTTTTACACTGATTTTTTCTCTGTGTGTTGACATCCATTTTAATATAATGACATCATTTCATTTCACTTTGTCCCCAGCTGTAAACAGTGCCATTGAACACTCGGTTGGGATTAATTTATCTTTCACATTCTCATATGGCTTTCTCAGTGTAAGAAAATCCTCATGATGTACTAACCAATTTTATTTCTAGAAAATTCAGTCTTGGAAATAAGTGATTTCTTCTAAGAATTCCCATTAAAAATTGCAAGCTCAATTACAACTCATCTGGCATTTTCAATGTTTTCTTCTTTGGCCTAATTATGGAATCTATCTTGATCTTCTGGGTTTGAGCTCATAATATTCTGAATATAATCTTTACACTTTATCTGATCCCATTCTAGGTAAAGGTCTTCAAAAATTACATCACTTAGGAACCGGGATGCAATCATGATATAAAAGCACGTGTCTGTACAAACTTGCGCTCTTAAAACTTGTGTCCACTTTATTTTGATCCTAAGTTGTATTTTGCTGCCATCTGAACACTGGACAGATAACAATTGCAGAATCAAGGTATAAAAAACAGGAGTAGAATAAAATCCCTAGCCATCATTGTTATTGGTGGCTAGGAACCCATCAGTCTAACAGGTAACTTCCAAAAGCCCAAACACTTGATATGCATATGCCAAATGGACTTCCGGCTGAATAAAGTGAATACCAATATTGGTATTTAGAAGTGGGTCCTTCTCATAGAAGCCTTGGTGCACACCTTTGACCCTTAACTGGGGTGCTCAAACATTGCCTGTGATGATGACTCCCAGTGAAGGCTCTGTGCTCTGCTTGGCTGCATTTCTATCTGAGTGCCAACAGCAAGATAAATGAAAGACTGGTTCACTGGAGTACTGGTGGTTTGGGGGCTATTGATTTTTGGTCCATTCTCTTTAAAAGTGAGATCTAAAAAGTTGACAGAGGGTCATTAATTTCATCATATACTTGTCGTCTCATCCATAACCAATCCAGGGTCTGAGTGTGCTTGTCATTCTGTGTTTGCACTTTATTTGTTTAGGGTGTTCTTGGTGATTCCACTTTTTTTTTTTTTTGCTTTTGTCCCTTTAAATAAAGAAAACAAGACATTCCCATCTGTGGGCCTTTCCTGAAATTGATTTGAGGATGAGAAAATTATAAACATAGATATACAGAGAAGAGACTTGGATAATAGGAAACATTTAAGAGGCTCGCAAAAGTCTCTGCCAACTGCCTTCTAACCTTGGTTTAAAAAAGAAAAACACATAAAATTCATCAATCATAATTATTCAATTAGCCTCCAATTGAATAAACACTTACAAAGGTGAACTGGTGGTTTGTTTTAATGAAATATTAAAATCCAAGTTGACAACATTCTTTTACGAAAAGCTTGTGGGTTCTTAATAAATGCTGTTGAAATGTATAAAAATAATTCATAGTAGTGACCATTAATTGAGTTTCTTTGGCTATAAGTTCTGAATAGGTCTACCAGTCCTTCGAGAAACACCAAACTGAGTTTAAGATATCATGAAAACATCTTACTGTTGTGATTTTACTGTGTTATGATGGCGGGTTTATTTTTTGTTTCTTTTTTAACAGGGTAAAGAGAGTTTGGCAGCCTCCATAATTATTATTGAAATAACCATCAAATAAAATCTTTAAGCCTGGCTGAATATTCAATGAGCTGTGTAAATCTGGAGTGCATGAAACAATAGCACAGGGCAAGAGTAGAAATCCAGGGGAATAAGCACGGCATTTTAGATAATTCTGCAGCAGCCATCTGAGACAGCGCTGTCCTACCTGACTTGTGACCTGGTCAATTCTATGGTATCTGTTTTGAAACCCAATGCAAGACGGCAAGTAAGGAAAGCAAAAGAAAATATGATTAAGCTCATGGGCCAAGGCAAGGAAATCCAGTATTAACAATATCACAAGCTGCCAGTAAATCTCTATTTTATAGGTGAAGAAATATATTTCTACTTTAAAGTGTGTTTTTATATACCCTTGACTGCCCAGCTAGTTAAACGACCAAGGGAGCTCTACATCATTTAGAAGTTAATCCTTCAAATGGCTAACAATTGAATGCCTCAGCTGTTTGTAGTTTCCTACCACTGGCTAATTTCATTTTTGTTTCATATGTTTGGTGGTAAGCTTTCATTGCTCACTGACACTGAGGTTGTAAGTCTAGTTAATTTAGTTAAGATGAGGCTGGGAATGTTCAGTTTTCTGCTGGCTACAACTAGACCTGGGAGAACTTGGAGTGAACACCCCACAAAGAAACTCAATGTGGAAGAAAATTCAGATGACCCAGGTCAGGGTCAGCTTTAACAACCATAGAGCTAGGTAAATAAACATCTTTATTTTTTTTAATACACCTTTATTGGAGTATAATTTCTTCACAATACTGTGTTAGTTTCTGTTGTACAACAAAGACAATCAGCCATATGCATACATATATCCCCATATCCCCTCCCTCTTAAGCCTCCCTCCCACCCTCCCTATCCCACCCCTCTAGGTCATGGCAGAGCACCGAGCTGATCTCCCTGTGCTATGTGGCTGCTTCCCACTAGCTATCTATTTTACATTCGGTAGTGTATATATGTCCATGCCACTCTCACTTGGCCCCAGCTTCCCCCTCTCCCACCCCCCATGTCCTCAAGGCCATTCTCTATGTCTGCATCTTTATTCCTGCTCTGCCACTAGGTTCATCAGTACCATTTTTTCTTTTTTAGAAATCAAAGAAGAAATAAAAAATACATAGAAACAAATGACAACGAAAACACAGCGAATCAAAACCTATGGGATGCAGCAAAAGCAGTTTTAAGAGGGAAGTTTATAGCAATTCAATCTCACGTCAAGAAACAAGAAAAATCTCAAATAAACAATCTCACCCTACACCTAAAGCAACTACAGAAAGAAGAACAAAGAAAACCCAAAGTCAGTAGAAGGAAACATCTTTAAATGTGCTAAGGCATCTGAGATCTGAAAATGTTTGATGCTTTGCATTATCTCAGACTCTGAGGTTGCTTTCTTTGGCCAATTCACTCCTCCTCTTTTAAGTTCAAGTTATTTTCCCGCAAAGCCCTTGCTTGAAATTGTAGTAAAGGGCAAACCCAATGGCCTTCATGTGCTTCTTACCACCAAAATCCCTAGATTTTTTTGCATCTACCTATCCCTAATGACGGTCAGAAAGAATGGATTTCCCCAAGCACTTGCTCTATCTCCCTCCACTGTCCCAGGGCTCCCTACACTTCTTTTAGCTGCCTAAAGGCACAAGGCTCCTTCCCATGTTCCTTCCCATTGGTTCCTCTTTCCTCTTCACCAGATAACGCCTCCTTTTCCCTTTATCTGAACACAGGCATTGCTTGCTCAAGGCATCTTTGCTAACTCTTCACACCAAGTCTGGTCCACTGGTCCCATATTCTCTCTCTTATGCACCCCACTGCATACTTAATTCTTCATAGAACTAAACAAGATTGTAATTAAACAATTAATAATGAAATGATGGAATTAACTTTTTAATGTCTGTCTTTCTCATTAGAATGCAAACCTCTGTGTAGCAGGACAATAGCTGTCTCATTCACTTTCCTATGCTCCAGGGCCTAGCTATACACTCAAAATTTTGTTGAATGAATGAATCCAATCCAGGATCAGTTACTTCACTGGCAAAATGGAATAAAAAGGAATCCTTGTTTCTTAATGTTGTTGTTAGGATCAAATGATTGAACAAATATGTGAAAAACACTTTATATGTAATCAAACGTTATACGCAATTATTGTAGTAGTTTTTGTTGTATACCTTTCTGACATATGGAAGCAATTTCTTGAAGGAATTTGTCAAATGATGACTACTCTGATCTTCCTTCATGCAGAAACAACCAGCTACTAGCTGGAGAAGAGTCCCACAGTGTCCCTCATCTACCTCCACATGCCTTAAGCAGACCATACCACCTAGGAATCTAATTTCAGACCTTCATCATTCCATATTAATCCTCGTCTTATTTAAGTTAAAAAAACATTTAGGGACACTGTAATAGATATTAAAATGTAAAGTTCATCTAGGACAAAACAATGTTCTGCCTAGAGGAATTTACATTCTAATAGTGGAGATGGACGTAGAAATAGGTCATTATAATTCCAGCCAAATTCTGTAATAGAAGGAGCCATAGAGTTCTATCAGATCATAAGAGAAAGGCACTAAACCCAATCTGGAGCCTCAGGAACGACTTCATGAAGTAAATGGTGACTGAGCTGACTCTTAAAGAATGAACAAGCTTCCCCAGATAAAGGTGGTAAGAGTGTTCCCAGCAGAACAAGCAGGATGTACAAGATACAAATGTGTGAAAGAGTATGAGGTCCAAATGGCCAATTGGTGGACTATCTATATAGGATCCAGTCTTTATCTACAACATCTCAGTATTCTAACAGTTGCGTAGGAATCTAAATCTGAGACGTGGTTTTATTAGCTAAAAGTAAAATTGCCAAAACTAGAATTGCCAAAGCCCAGCAAAATCATCTATGAATGACTTAAAATCAAAATCCCTACTCTATCATACCTATTATAGCATCAATTAAATGGAGCTGCTTTAAAAGAGCTTTTCTCCACAATAATTTTCTTTCTGAAAAACCAATCATGTGAAAGTATGAAAAATGTACATTTCAATGCTTAAATATGTCTTTTCCTTCTCCTATACAGAAGCCCTCCTCCTTTTCTCCCCTCCTGCAGTGCCCCCTTGCATTCATAAACTCTCTGTGTTCAGAGAGATACACATATTTTTTCTAAGAAGCCATTAATTTTTGAGTTTGAGAAATATGAAATAGACAACGTGGGTAATTTTTCACACTTAGAAGAATTTCCCCGTTATGTTTTGACTTCTTTTCTCACACAGCTGAAAAGAGATTAATAAAATTTACTTTTTCCATTAATTGGCTTCACAGATTGCCATGGGAGATGGTACCCAACCAAGTCAAACAAAACAGAAAATGCTCAAAGCACCCATTTACCCCCAACCAAGAATATATGTTCATCACAGCTAGCCTTCCCAAGAACCTGATAAAAGCCCAGGAGAAGTCAAACCTTACATAAATTGCTGAATTATCGTCTTCTCCAAAAGGTACCCAAGCATTAGAGAAAAATAAGTTTCCCTTTAAACTAAAAAAATTATCATTAGCCAACATGAGCCAACAAGCATACGTTTATGTGATTATATCACTTGTCAAATCATTTCATTTTTTTCTCTCACTAGTTTTATTATTTTTTTACATCTTTATTGGAGTATAATTGCTTTAAAATGGTGTGTTAATTTCTGCTGTATAACAAAGTGAATCACCTGTACGTATACATATATCTCCATATCCCCTCCCTCTTGCGTCTCCCTCCCACCCTCCCTATCCCACCCCTCTAAGTGGACACATAGCAGTTGGAACAATTCTAGCTTATTGTGAAGCTCTTCTAACTAGAAGGTGGAGCTTTGGTAAGACACTAAGTCACAGAAGGTGCACCCCAGCTATTGAAGAGACCTCCTTCTATTCAGTCATAAGAAAAACCAAGGGAAAAAAAACTTTTTTTTAATCCTGAAAACCTGTGAGATTATATTTAAACTCTGAGGTCTAGGGAGCGCTTACTTTAACATTCAGAAGAAATCCAAAGATTTGGATTTCGACTTATGGAAGAGAGGGGAAAAGGGGGTTCCCGATGACAACGAAAGCACAATCAGATCATCTGAGGTCCTCCTGACCAGTTATAAATGTATTCCTTTAATAACCTGTCGTTCCTGTTGAAGCTCACTGCTGGTGGGATAACACAGCCCTACAGCCACAGTCTCTACCATGGAGGGAGGGGTGTGGGTGTGGGTGTAGTGGGGGCGGGGCATAAAGCGCTATTCATCACACTGGCCCCCTCTACCCCCACCTATCCGTTCTATTCCCAGTCAGAGAAGAGAAATTCTGAGGGGTCGCGAGTCACGGCATTTGATGTGTAAGCTCAGTAAGTCACAAAGGAAGAAATACCTTGAGAATCTTCAAGGTCCTATTGCCAGAGTGTAAATTGTGATGAATCTGATGTACCTATCACCCAGGAACAGGGCGAAACTAAATATCACTTTTGGTTGTTCATCAGGGAACTTATTACGACCAGAGAAAAATGCCCATTTTAAAGATTTATATATTCAAATAGCTAAAGATGAGCCTGAGCCATTTATTTCTAGTTACAATAAGAAAAGCCTTTAAATGCCCAACATTTAAAAAATTTGTTCATGTGTATTTTTGCTTCAAATTTTCTCTTAGTTTGCCTCAGAAGTAGAATAGCTTTCTGCTTTAAATTCCAGGCTCCTATTCTGTCCAACTCACACCTAGCAGGCTTTCAATAAATATATTTAAAGGGAAGCAGATGTACCACTTAATCAGATAATGGAGAGCACTGATAAAACCAACACAAACTTCTCAGAAAAGTCATAAATTCTTTGGGCTCAGAATGAAACAAGGAGGAAAGTGCATCCCAACTGAGTAATAATTATTCTTTCTTGGATTCGTAAGCTCCCGTGGTACTGCAGCAAAGTGTCCAAGTTCTATATGTTAACCATTCTCCTTTTTTATGTGCCTCTAATTTCTGTTTTTTCTTTCCTCCTACCTCCTCATCAAAATACCTTGAGTCACATTTTTATAATCATTTAGGTGAACAAAGCACTTCTGTGTCCCTTTTATTTCTTTCTTCTGTTTCTTCTCCCCTAATTTTCCATTTATACAATTCACTCTGTTTAGTATTTTTCCTGATGGTTCCATTCATGTCTTCTATTTTCATGGTGGACTTTTGTTTATGCCCCCTTGGTTGTGGCAACCACACTTTGTTGCCCATGTGTCAGGAACCTTCAGTTTAAGATCTTCAGCTGTGTAGACTAGGGCTAGACTTCCTGTTCTCTGGAAGAAAAAAATGCAACAAAATACTGCCATGACTGCATGTGGAAGGGTTCTAATGGTTTTTCTCTCCCAATTCAAGAGATTAAATCACTTAAGGGTGCTTATAACATTGAATAAGAAAATAATGATAATAATATAAGCTGTAATGTTTATTTTTTTAATTGCTCAATTTATATGGAATCCTACTCCTTTTTCTTCAACCAACAAAAATTTCATGGGCAAGGTCAATGATAATGATTACAATTATGGTGAGGAAAATATGTCACATGTTCCCATATAACAATCAAAACATTTACTGGGCCCCTACTTTGTGACTGTCTGATAGCTATCAATATATAAAGACACCACCCAGATATCATGCCAACTGTCCAAGATTTTTAAATCATTGATGAAATGTAGGGAAGAGTTCATTAGGATCCAACAGTCAACTGGTTTTCAAAATGAGTTCCACAGCAGTAGTTCCAAATCTGTACAAGAATCAGAATAATCTTGGAAACTTTTTAAGAAATACAGAATCCAGGTTCCTGCCCTGAAACTTATGAATAAGGGTGTCTACAAGTAGACTCAAGAATTTGTATTTTTAAAACTTCCCTGGCGATCAGAATGATCACCCAATCTGTAAGTTGCTGTCTATCTGGTCTTCATTCTAATCCACCGGCTGGCCAAAAATACAACGACAGATAGATGAGGTCCCTGGCCACTAAAAAGAGAGAAAGGAAAGACCACTGTCTCCAAATGTTTCAAAGCTGGAAGTTGGCCAACACAATCTTGAGAACACTGAGCAGTCACTACCTTTCTGTTGTCTTTCAAGTTATGTGAGTGAAGCACTGTGTTGGACAGCTAGAAGCTATTGGTTTTGAGGAAAAGAGAGGGAAGCCAGGTATAGACATAGGAAAAAATATACACTTAATTGAATCTATAGGAAGGTTTTCAGAGAGAGCGGACACTCTTGTGTTTCTCCTCTTTTTTGTCTATAAGCACAACTCGACATGCAGATGGGTCAGTAGCTAAGAGGAGTGGGCCAGCTTTGAGAACATGGCCAATGATTCACCTTGTCACC
>NW_020185321.1:7721365-7918856 GCF_003031525.2 Neophocaena asiaeorientalis asiaeorientalis
GGTCTGTCTACACTTTTTCCATTATTTGTTAATGCCTATTACGCAGATGAAATGTTTCAGAGCGATCAAATAGTTGAATCTCACCTATAGGCAGGCCTTTGACCTCAGCCAAGCACTCCCTACAACTCAAGGTAGGACCGCTTCCAAGCAAAGCCACGATGGAGCCGTGTCCAGGCAAAAAGTTTCACAAATCACCAGCCTTCAAGTTGTTCCCAGATTCCAAAGGCTTAACGACCCACAGAATAGTACCCGATGACTGCTACTTCCCTACGGTTGGCTGTGTTTATTGGGTTAGGATATTCGATAGACTTGAATCTTGTGGTATAAGATACTGTACAAGAGAAGGGATGCCATCTCCTGAGCTGAGCCAGCTTCCTTTTTTGAACAGATACTTGCTCAGACCTTACTCTGTACAAACGGTTCATGTTGCCTCAGGCGCATGGTACCACACTGGGCCATTTTACAAGCTAGAGATCACAAACTAACCACACGTAGGCAACAGTCAGTGACGCTGAGCACAGTATGTCTGCATCTAGCATCATTCATTCAATGAATATTTGTTGATCACCAATCACATGCGAGGCGCTGAGCTGAATGTGGGGGACAGAGTGATGACCAAAACAAACGTAGTCCCTGTCTTCACTGATGTTTTAGCCAGAAAGAAAGGCAGAAAGGAGCCAATACCTCCCAGATAATTAATCATAATTGTGATAAGTAGGAGGAAAGATGTTGACAAAGCTTTAAACCAACATATCTAACCGAGGCTGGGGTCTCAGGCAGGAAGTGACAATTAATGTAAGATGTAAATAGGAATTAGGTAGGAATTAGCCAAACACATATGGGGTGTGTGTGTGTGTGTGTGTGTGTGTGTATAAAAAACAGAGATGGAGGAGACGCGAGAGGAAAGGAGAAGTCTAGTATTTCAAGCAGAGGTAAGAAGACCTTGAGGAGGAAAGGAGTTTTGGGTCTTGAAGCCAGTACGTTTGGAGTGTAGCCAACGGGGGAGAGAGTGACAAGGCCCAGACCCTGCTAAAGACGGTGGCCTTCACATACCTCTGCAATTAGAGAAAGCACTGCGAGTAAAGCAAAGCAGACACAGACTAATATGTCTGAGCAGCAAGGATACGATGATGAATTAAAGGTCTCATTTTCAGATTTCCTCTTCCCTCAAAAAAAAAAATGCTGCCTTCTTCTAGGGAACAAATTTAGAAGGCAGGCGCATATGATAATACAACCACTAAAAATCTTATCATCCTAAATTTCTTCTTCTCAATTTTCATGGCCTTTTTCTTACAGGGACTTCAAAAGCTCTTCACATGGCGGATGGCAACTAACATAAATGAGCACACAATTAAGTGTGTGCCAGGCAGTGAACTAGGCACTTTTTAAAATACATTTTAAAATTTTAATCCCCACAAAATTTTCAGATAAATCCCCCATTTTTCAACTGAGAAAACAGAAAGTAGGTAAATTGTACAACATCGGAGAACTACCAAGAAGCTTGAACCTTGGTCCATCTGTCTCCAAAGTCTACACAGCTTCCACAGTAAAGACAAAGGCCTTTTTCCACATTGATCCACCCACCAGTCAAACTGGAGTCATCACTTTAAACTCGGTATGAAAAAATACGGTGATGGTTTTATGGAGGTTGCCGAAGACTAACATATTGAAGTGTGAAGAATTCAAAACTAGTTATGTTTTGTTTCAGGCAAGCAAACACCTTCCTCTCCTCTTATTTTAACTGAAAGCGTTTCTTTGTCATATATACTGTTCCATGAATATCGTCCCCCATCCTGACCTCCACCCCAAACTATTGAGCTCTACCCTCTAGCTTGCCTCCAACATGACAATTTGGATTCTTTAAGGACTACTAGAGTGCGTCTCAGTGGAAGGGAAGATCCTTTATCTTCAGGAGGATGGTTCTAAGGTGTGTACCAATCTGGCCCCTTCCACGCTCTCTCTTCACTGCTGTGCCTCTTTCTTACCTGCTCTCAGCCCACTGCTCACGCCCTCCCCCTTCACCACTGCTTCTCCCGTCCTCCTCCAGCCCCTTCCCACTTTCTTTCCTTCTCATCTTTTTTTTTTTTTTTTTTGCGGTGCGCGGGTCTCTCACTGCTGTGGCCTCTCCCGTTGCGGAGCACAGGCTCCGGACGCGCAGGCTCAGCGGCCATGGCTCACGGGTCCAGCCGCTCCGCGGCATGTGGGATCTTACCGGACCGGGGCACGAACCCGTGTCCCCTGCATCGGCAGGCGGACTCTCAACCACTGCGCCACCAGGGAAACCCCCTTCTCATCTTTTTAATCACTTTGTCCACACCTCTCAGGTTTATATAAATAAACCTGCCTTCCATAGACATCACCGGCTGTTTTCCTTCCATCAATTACAGCATAGGGCCCTTCAGCGTTTCTCTGTTGTGCTTGTCGAGGCTGGTTGATGATAGGGCTTCTGTGCACCACAGAGGTGGATGATTCTTGTTCCTCGGAAAGGAGAGGAAGGAAGATGAGCTGTTTCTGAGACATGTGCAGGAAGCCTGTACTTTCCAGGAGGCTGCTCTGTGGAAGATGAAGGCGTGTATTTGTGTGCATGTGTTTTTTACTGCTGTGCCTGCAAAATGTCAAGGACAAGTAACTAGAAGGACTGCATCTTCTGGGTATTTAAGAATTCATGTGACTGGGATGGGAGTGGGGGAGAGGGATAGATATTGTTTGTTATTTGGTGGTTTTCATTGTTTTGCTTTGTTTTTGTTTTGCTTTTGCTATGCTCATTAACAACACATAGTACAACTTCTTAAAAGGTTTTTCTGTACTTCACAAGTTAACCCCCTCAAAAAAAATACACATTTCTATTATAACCAGGAAAAGCAACAAAATTTTATGAAAATAAGTAAATCCTCCCCCCCCAAAAAAATCATTACTTTAGGGTGGCAGAAAATATCAGTTAAAAAAAAAAGTTGGGGCTTCCCTGGTGGCGCAGTGGTTGAGAGTCTGCCTGCCGATGCAGGGGACACGGGTTCGTGCCCCGGTCCGGGAGGATCCCACATGCCACGGAGCGGCTGGGCCCGTGAGCCATGGCCGCTGAGCCTGCGTGTCCGGAGCCTGTGCTCCGCAACGGGAGAGGCCACAACAGTGAGGCCCGCGTACCGCAAAGAAAAAAAAAAAGTTGAAAACTTAAAGCTGAGCACAAATTTACTAATGTGTTGGTTGTTCGTGGTTATTAGCAAATTTATGACTTTCCGCTATATATCAAGACATGTTATGTTGGGTGTTATAAACAATTCTGAAACAGTGTCAAGACTGGCCATTAAAAAAAATTTTTTTAACCCTGAAAATTGTTCACGATGTCTGGAATACAATTTATCTCTTCCAAAAATTTGTTGTTAAATTATCCCAATGGCAAATTAATTCATATATAATATTATATATCACATTACGTAATTTATATATCATGTAATTGATTTATATATAATATCATATATATCATCAATATCTTTCACTGTTTTTTTGGACATTTCCCTAAGTAAGGCAATCTCTGATCTCTACCAAATTGTTGCAATGAAGGCTGCAATGTGACACGTGAGCTTTTTATCTAAATTTATACAGCGAAGGCAGGTTTCATTCTTAACTAAGTAAAAGTCAATCACTCTAATACCATATCTTAAAGATCTACCTCAACTGTGATTCCTGTGAAGTATTAATTGTTTTAGTTTGTCTGTTCTTTTTGTTACTTTTTTGGGGTTGGGGGGGAGGAGAAAAAATTTTTTTTAAATTTTTAACCATTTTAGGGGGAGAAGAAATTTTAAGCACAGTTCTTGAGATCAGATTCTGAATAGGGAATTTATTGACTAAAGAGAATATGCTCTCTCACTGGAAATTCAACCTTAATACTTCATACATACATGTCAAGTGCTTCATTACATTTTCAGTCATTGTAAAGTAGAAGTTTCTCTTACCTCCACCACTATTTTATTCCAAAAGAGAAGAAAAGAAAAACCCTAAGAATCAAAAGTCCAAATCTCACAGCCTGGGCTTCTCGCATTGGTAAGGGCTGCCTACAAAGGAAGCTCTCATGAAGAAACTAAGATGCACTGGGGAGTTTTAATCACCAGTGTCATTCACCACCGGGAGAAGCACTGCAGAACTCTCTCATTGAAGAGTTTACCCCATCTGCTAACAAGATGAAGTCATTCATCGAGAACTCAGTACTGGTTGCCTTCTTGGCAGTTCCTATTACTAAAAAAGCATTAGCTGAAATGAAAAGAGGAATTCCCATTAATCTACTCTGAGAAGACTCTTGATTTCTTATTTCTGGAGAAGCACACTGTGATATTTTACATGTTTTAGCCCTTGATATCCAAAACATTTAAATTGATAGGTCTTTTAAATCTATGGCCACGAACGGGGGACTCGCCAATATTTCTAATGGAAGTCTCCAAAAGTATACTACAATACATATATCGACTTCTTGTTTCAGTGAGTATCAAGATTAATTGTCCCTGTAAAAGTAAATAAATATTGACAGAGGTTTCACTTTGGTCCATATTTTCCACTCAGGTCAATAAATCTTTGTATTCACCTCAACTGAAGTCAATATCAAATGATTATTAATTCATGGTATACTCAACTAGCAGCCAAAACTACAACTTAACATAGAGAAACATAGTTCCGCAGACCAATTTATATTCAAAATAAATACATGGAGTGAAAAATCACTGAATTGTTTCATACATTTAATGGAAATAAAAGGACAACCTATGGTCACCAGGAACGTGAAAGAATCTGTTGTTATTCTATTCCATTCGTATTTGTCTAACACACAAAAAGTGATTCCTTTTATCTTACAATTTGACATTCTGCTTCTTTGCTTAAAAATCTCATTCCTGCTTCCACTTACCGGTGAGATTTGCATATAGATAAATATTTATATAATAAAAAATAAAAGGAAGAATAAGAGAGAAAGGAAGGAGAAAAAGAAAACTTTTAAAGGAAAGGAAAAAGAGAGAAGGAAGAAAGAAAGAGGAAATAGAGCTGAAGGAGGAGGTGAAAGAAGAAATTGGTGAGAAGAATTGAGATATATATAATAAAATAAGAAAGGAGAAGAAGGTAATAGAATCATGGAGAAAAAAATTAAAATATCACCACTGATTAGCTGTGTATTTTCATAAATTTCAACAAAAAGAAATTTATTTCTTTCCAATATTCTTCTCCATTTATAAAGATGCTTCTACCCAACTCAAATGTCTTAAACATCATAAATATTCTAGTTTTTCATTCAAGATGTAATATGCAAAAAGCTATTAACTTATATAAATAACTCAAAGAAAATTTAGAGCAAATATTTTTTACACAGTAAATTTAGGACAAGTTCTTTAAAGTTTTCAGGGATTGAGTCATCGCAGCTAATTATGGGAAAAATAATTAAATGTCACTAGCAGGCGGATGGTTCATCGGAAATTATGGCACCTTTTATTTCCTATGAAGGCACACTAACATTTGAAGACAAGCTGCTTGAATGAAATTGCTCATCAACACTGGAAATTGGCAAGCATATCAAAAGAGTTATTGATCTTTAGAGTGTTCGAACCCAGATACATTTGTAGTAAAGCAAGCACCAACTGAGACTGAAAACATAAGCTAGTTGATATTACCCAGGGAGGGCTTTACCCATTAACTGGGCTTTAAGTCCACATTACTGAAGCACTGCATTTCTGATCTTCATTGCTGCTCTTTTAAGTCAAAGCAAGGTTTAAAAATCTGTCTTTGCCTTCAAATTTTGATATTAGCCAAAACTTTCTGATTAGTGTTTATATTAACTAAGTACTTTATATTCAATAAAGTATTTTTAATGTAAATTTACCTTAAACATTGTATATTTTCTAAGAATTATGAGCCATTCATTAGCTGAATTTTACCAACCAAAAAGAAGTGATGGTAACATAGAGAAGAGGGTTACAATACAATATTTCTAGATGTCTACGACACTTCTCGGAATCAGTAGGAGGATTTTGGAGGTGAAAGAAAACTTGGAGATCATCTCAACCAACATCTTCACTTTAATAAGAGGGAAACTGGGACTTCCCTGGTGGCACGATGGTTAAGAATCTGCCTGCCAATGCAGGGGACACAGGTTTGAGCCCTTGTCCGGGAAGATCCCACATGCCATGGAGCAACTCAGCCCATGCGCCACAACTACTGAGCCTGTGCTCTAGAGCCCATGAGCCACAACTACGGAGCCCGCATGCCACAACTATTGAAACCTGTGCACCTAGAGCCTGTGCTCCGCAACAAGAGAAGCTACTGCAATGAGAAGCCCGCGCACCGCAATGAAGAGTAGCCCCTGATCGCCACAACTAGAAAAGGCCTGCATGCAGCAACAAAGACCCAATGTAGCCAAAAATAAATTAGTTAATTAATTTAAATAAATAAAAATAAAAAGAGGGAAACCAGAACTTCCCTGGCGGTCCGGTGATTAAGACTCCGCATTTCCAATGCAGGGGGCGTGGGTTTGATCCCTGGTTGGGGAATAAGATCCCACATGCCACGTGGCATGGCCAAAAGATTTAAAAATAATAATAATAAATGTTTTAAATAAATAAAAAGAAGGAAATCAAAGCAAGAAAGAAGATACTCAGCATATTAGTAGTAGAGACAAAATAAGAATCCAGTTCTTCTATTTTACTAAAAAGGCCACATAAACAGATCCACTTTCTTTGTTTTTCAGAACCTCCCAAAAGGCAATTTGGCAATGAAATACACAATATTACAAATATACAATTTTTCACTAACATCCCCCTACAGATATGACTTTGAAATATGTACGATTTTCAACTGAAGCATATGTTCAATTCTTTCTCCAAATGTATATACTGTCCCAGAGGCACAGTTTGATTTGGTTTTAAGTGTGGAAATATGAAGAACTTAGGAATACAAAATGATAAACTCTCCCTTTGTTTTTTAATTATTCTTTAAAAGCAAACAAACCAACTAACAAACAAAAACAAGACGATATTGAGCTGAAGGTTGAAAGCACTTCTCTAAGATTCCTAATTTGTCTTAAATAATAGCAAAAGCTAACCAAGGAAAGGAGGGCAGTTAATGATGAAGCAGCACGTGCAAAAGCACTGAAACAAGACAGGTCACAATATATTCCAGAAATTATCAATTCTTCAGCTTAAACATGAAGTGTCAATGAGAGAAAAGTGAGCACTGAGGTCAGAAATGACAAAGCAGGGGCCAGACCTTTTCAAGGGGCTGGAGTTTGTTCTATAGCTTCCTGGTAAGCCACCGAAGGATCAATATGATCTGAATCTTCTTTAAGAAAGATCATTTGACATCAGTGCTAAGGGTATGTGGAAGAAAATGATCCTGGATACATAAAGATCTGTTGAAAAAAAATTGATCAACCAGGAGAGAAAAGAGAACACTGGATAACTAACAGATTTGGGTTATAAAGAAGAAAAACGTTATCTCCTGAAATTTAGGCTTGTAGTAGAGGATGAGAAATAGGCTTATGAGGTCATATATGAATTCAGTCTGGAATTCCCAAACTGCAGAAACAAATGCAAAACTGCTCTGAAGCAGCATAATCTAAGTGTAGGCTCTACAAGATCCCCTCAGATAAAGGCTTGTGAAAATGAGCTCATAGCCCCAAATTACAAACCATACAAAAAAATATTCCTTCAGAAGAGAAAATAAGCAATCACAAGGAACTTCAGGATTAGACATAAACCAGTAGATCCATAGAATAATTTGAGACTATAAAATAAATTTATTCATTAAAAATGTAAAATAAGAATCTAAAACCAAAAGAAAGAAACAAGATATTATTTTTTTTCATGAAAGATTTTTTAAAGAAGCAAAGAGAATTTCTTGATTTTGAAAATATAGTTACTATAAGGAAAACATCAATAAATGAGCAAAACAGCAGACTGGAAACAAGTGAAGAGAGTAGAATGAAATGCAATGCAATATAGACCTCAGGAAATCCCCCAAAATGAATCATGAGTTGAAGAGAAAAATATAAAAGAAAAGCTAAGAGATATCAAGGATATAATAAAATGGTCTAACATAGGACTAGGACTTCTAAAATGGGTAAAAGATATTGGAAGAGATGATGACTAAGAATTTTCCAGAATTCATAAAAGACATGAATTGTCAGATTCAAGAATCACTAGAAGATCCAAGTAGAAAAAGTCAGAATAATTCCAGATCTAAACACATTGTAGTAAAACTATGGAGCACCATAAACACAAAACATATAAAGACAAAGAGGAGTTATTAGGGAGAAGTCAAAAAGCAAATTACTACAGAGGAACTACAAAAACCTGACAGCAAAATCCTCAACAACAGCTTTTAAAAATGGAATAATACAGTCAGTGAACTGAGAGGAAATAACCGTTTATCTTGATTTGTATGGTCAAAAAAACTATTATTTAGAAATGAGAGTAAAATATAGACATTTTCAGACAAAGGCAAATGGAATTTACTACTCACAGAACATTGCTAAAAGAATACTAAAAAATATACTTCAAGAAAACTTATACTGAACCCTGGAGGAAGGAATAGAACACAAGAAGCAATAGTGAGAAAATAAATTGGCAAATAACATGTACAAATCTAAATCATCACTAACTGCATCAGTAAAAATGACTCATAAGTACAAGGTGAAGCTAAAATCCTGGGCAGCAATTAGCACATAAACCGGGAGGCAGAGACAATCCAAGTTAACGTGTTCCACAGTTCTCATACATTTCAGAAAGGGGGTCAATATTATTTAATGTGAGACTTTATTAAATATCCACATTAAATATGTATTAGTGACTATTAAAAGAACATAGGTAAAACACAGTAGAAGGAAAAAGAACATTCAACAGGGAGCAAGAAAGAAAGAAAAAAAGAAGTAGAGGGGGAAAAAAGAAACAAACTAAAAGCAGGGCAAATACAAAACAGAAAATAACATTTATCTTATTTAAATCCAAGCAGATCCTTAATCACAATAGATATAAATGGACTAGAAGAAAGTGAAAGATAAATTTTATTTAAGTAAAAAAAATCCAGCTATATGTTGGATTTTACATATGTTCAGGAGAGATACATGCAAAAAAAAAACAAAAAAACAAAACAAAAAAAAACCACTCAGAAACTCCGGAAATAAGTGGATGAAAAAAAGACATAACCAAAAAGAAAGCCAAAGTGGCTATAGTAATATGGAACCAAGTAGACTTCAATGAAAAAAAATTATTCCCTAATTATTACAAAATGACAAAAGGAAAACTTTACCCGGAAAATACTGTATTCTGAATTTGTAGATATATAATATCTTAACCTCAAAAGCCATGAAGCAAAAATTGATAGACTTACAAGAAATAAATTGACAAGTTCACAATTTAATGACAAATTTCAGCACATCTCTCTTAGTAACTAATAAAGAAGAGACCAAGTTTGTAAGGACACATAAGATTTGAACAGCATAATTAACAAGTTTGATCTAATGAACATATACAGAGTCTGCATCCAAAAATTATTTTTCCAGCTCATATGAAGTATTTATAAATTTTGCAACATTTAACCATGAAAATTACAGCACAATAAAAAATCAGTAACAAAAATATAGCCAAACTCATAGGTTTAGAAATGTTTTAGCATATTAAATAATATGTGGACACAAGAGATTTTAAATGCTTAAGCAAATGCTATGAACAAATTTATTCCAATAAGTTTGAAAACCTAGACAAAAGAATACTTTCCTAGAAAGAGAAAACTTACTAAAGTTGACTCAGAAAGAAAGAACAGATCTGAATATAACTATTAAAAACTTGAATGTATGTATGCAATTGGATTGAATGCAATTTGTAACTAGTTCCCAAAATACTTCAACCTAGTATTAAACAGGATTTCTTAACAAACCACCAAGTAACCAGTAATCCCATCTTACAGAAACCATTCCAGAGAACAGACGGAGAAAGTGGCAAATCAAATAATTTTAAGTAAAAATATAGTGGGATATTTTATGAAGCTTGACAAACTAAAATCCTAAAATACATCTGGAGGAATCAATGACTATGTACATTGTAAGGAAGGTGAAGGGAAGATTTGCCTTACTAATATCAAGACTTAATATAAAGCTGTGGCAATTTTAAAAATTAGTGTTAGTGGCATCAGGATAAAGAAAGAGACCAAATGATCAGAATGGAGATCCTGGAACAGATCCATATGTTTGTGGAAACCTGGTGTAGGACAGAGTTGGCATTAAAAATGAGTGGAGGAGGTGACTGGTTCAAGATGGCAGAGTAGAAGGACGTGCACTCACTCCCTCTTGTGAGAGCACCAAAATCACAACTAATTGCTGAACAATCATTAATAGGAAGACATTGGAACTCACCAAAAAAGATACCCCACATTCAAAGACAAAGGAGAAGCCAAAGTGAGACAGTAGGAGGGGCTCAATCACAATAAAATCAAATCCCATAACTGCTGGGTGGGTGACTCACAAACTGGAGAACAATTATACCACAGAAGTCCACCCACTGGAGTGAAGGTTCTGAGCCCAAGTGAGGCTTCCCAACCTGGGGGTCTGGCAATGGGAGGAGGAATTCCTAGAGAATTAGACTTTGAAGGCTAGTGGGATTTGACTGCAGGGCTTCGACAGGTCTGGGTGAAACAAAGACTTCACTCTTAGAGGACACACACAAAGTAGTGTGCGCATGAGGACCCAGGAGGAAGGAGCAGTGACCCCATAGGAGACTGAACCAGACCTACCTGCTAGTGTTGGAGGGTCTCCTGCAGAGGTGGGGACAAGGACACTGGCAGCAGAAGTTCTGGAAAGTACTCCCTGGTGTGAGCCCTCCTGGAGTCTGCCATTAGCCCCACCAAAAGGCCTGTAGGCTCCAAGGCTTGGTTGCCTCAGGCTAAACAACCAACAGGGAGGGAACTCAGCCCCACCCATCAACAGACAAGAGTATTAAAGTATTACTGAGCTTTGCCCACCAGAGAAACACCTAACAATACCCAAGACCAGTCCCTCCCATCAGGATGCCTGCACAAGCCTCTTAGAAAGCCTCATCCACCAGAGGGCACACAGCAAAAGCAAGAACTACAATCCTGCAGCCTGTGGAACGAAAACCACGTTCACAGAAAGATAGACAAAATGAAAAGGCAGAGGACTATGTACCAGATGAAGGAACAAAATAAAACCCCAGAAAACAACTAAATGAAGTGGACATAGGCAACCTTCCAGAAAAAGAATTCAGAATAATGATAGTGAATATGATCCAGGACCTCGGGAAGAGAATGGAGGCAAAGATCGAAAAGATGCAAGAAATGCTTAACGAACACCTAGAAGAATTAAAGAACAAACAAACAGAGATGAACAATACAATACTGAAATGAAAAATACACCAGAAGGAATCAATAGCAGAATAACTGAGGCAGAAGAATGGATAAGTGACCTGGAAGACAGAATGGTGGAATTCACTACTGTGGAACAGAATAAAGAAAAAAAGAATGAAAAGAAATGAAGACAGCCTAAGAGACCTCTGGGACAACATTAAACACAAAACATTCACATTATAGGGGTGCCGGAAGGAGAAGAGAGAGAGAAAGTACCCAAGAAAATATATGAAGAGATTATAGTTGAAAACTCCCCTAACATGGGAAAGAAAATAGCCACCCAAGTCCAGGAAGCACAGAGAGTCCCAGGCAGGATAAATCCAAGGAGAAACACGTCAAGACACATAGTAATCAAATTGACAAAAATTAAAGACAAAGAAAAATTATTAAAAGCAACAAGGGAAAAATGACAAATAACATACACGGGAACTCCCATAAGGTTAACAGCTGATTTCTCAGCAGAAACTCTACAAGCCAGAAGGGAGTGGCACGACTATTTAAAGTGATGAAAGGGAAGAACCTACAAGCAAGATTACTCTATTCGGCAAGGATCTCATGCAGATTCGATGGAGAAATCAAAAGCTTTACAGACAAGAAAAGCTAAGAGAATTCAGCACCACCAAACCAGCTCTAAAACAAATGCTGAAAGAACTTCTCTAAATGGGAAACACAAGACAAGGAAAGGACCTACAAAAACAAACCTAAAACAATTAAGAAAATGGTAATAGAAACATACATATCGATAATTACCTTAAATGTGAATGGATTAAATGCTCCAAGAAAAAGACACAGGCTTGCTGAATGGATACAAAAACAAGACCCATATATACGCTGTCTACAAGAGACCCACTTCTGACATAGGGACATATACAGACTGAAAGCGAGGGGATGGAAAAAGATATTCCATGCAAATGGAAATCAAAAGAAAGCTGGAGTAGCAGTACTCATATCAGATAAAATAGACTTTAAAATAAAGAATGTTAGACAAGGAAGGACACTACCTAATGATCAAAGGATCAATCCAAGAAGAAGATATAACAGTTATAAATATATATGCACCCAACATAGGAACACCACAACACATAAGGCAAATGCTAACAGCTATAAAAGAAGAAATTGACAGTAACACAATAATAGTGGGGGACTTTAACACCTCACTTACACGAATAGACAGATCATGCAGACAGAAAATTCATAAGGAAACACAAGCTTTAAATGACACAATAGACCAGATAGATTTAATTGATATTTATAGGACATTCCATCCATCCAAAAACAGCAGATTACACTTTCTTCTCAAGTGCACATGGAACATTCTCCAGGACTGATCACATCTTGGGTCACAAATCAAGACTTGGTAAATTTAAGAAAACTGAAATCATATCAAGCACCTCTTCTGACCACAACACTATGAGAGTAGAAATAAATTACAAGGAAAAGAACGTAAAAAACACAAACACATGGGGGCTAAACAATATGTTACTTGGTTACAAATAACCAAGAGATCACTGAAGAAATCAAAGAGGAAATCAAAAAAAACCTATATGTTCTTGGATTAGAAGAATCAAATTGTGAAAATGACTGTTCTACCAAAAGCAACCCTCAGATTCAATGCAATCTCCATCAAATTACCAAAAGCATTTTTTACAGAACTAGAACAAAAAATCTTTTTAAAAAATCTTTAAAAAGTCTTTAAAAACTAGAACAAAAAATCTTAAAAGTTTGTACGGAGATGCAAAAGACCCCAAATAGCCAAAGCAATCTTGAGGGAAAAAAAAGGATCTGGAGGAATCAGACTCCCTGACTTCAGACTATACTACAAAGCTACAGTAATCAAGACAATATGGTACTGGCACAAAAACAGAAATATAGATGAATGGTACAGGATAGAAAGTCCAGAGGTAAACCCACGCGCCTATGGTCAACTAATCTATGACAAAGGAGGCAAGGATTTACAGTGGAGAAAAGACAGCCTCTTTCTCTGCTGAGAAAACTGGACAGCTTCATGTAAAAGAATGAATTTAGAACACTCCCTAACACTATACACAAAAATAAACTCAAAGTGGATTGGAGACCTAAATGTAAGACTGCACACTATAAAACTCTTAGAGGAAAACATAGGAAGAACACTCTTTGACATAAATCACAGCAAGATCTTTTTTGACCCACCTCCTAGAGTAATGGAAATAAAGTCAAAAATAAACAAATGGGACCTAATGAAACTTAAAATTTTTGCACACAATACAGCCACTATGGAGAACAGTATGGAGGTTCCTTTAAAAACTAAAAATAGAACTACCATATGCCCCAGCAATCCCACTACTGGGTATACCCTGAGAAAACCATAATTCAAAAAGAGTCATGTACCACAACGTTCATTGCAGCTCTATTTACAATAGCCAGGACATGGAAGCAACCTAAGAGTCCATAGACAGAGTAATGGATAAAGAAGATGTGGCATATATATACAATGGAGTATTACTCGGCCATAAAAAGAAACGAAATTGAGTTATTTGTAGTTAGGTGGCGGACCTAGAATCTGTCATACAGAGTGAAGTAAGTCAGAAAGAGAAAAACAAATATTGTATCTTAGCACATATATACGGAATCTAAAAAAAAAAAAGGTTCTGAAGAACCTAGGGGCAGGACAGGAATAAAGACTCACATGTAGAAAATGGACTTGAGGACATGGGGAGGGGGAAGGGTAAGATGGGACGAAGTGAGAGAATGGCATGGACATATATACACTACCACATGTAAAATAGATAGCTAGTGGGAAGCAGCCTCATAGCACAGGGAGATCAGCTCAGTGCTTTGTGACCACCTAGAGGGGTGGGATAGGGAGGGTGGGAGGGAGATGCAATAGGGAGGAGATATGGGGATATATGTATATGTGTAGCTGATTCACTTTGTTATAAAGCAGAAACTAACACACCATTGTAAAGCAATTACACTCCAACAGAGATGTTTAAAAAAAAGAAAAAAGCTTTTGTACAGCAAAGGAAACTATAAACAAGAAGAAAAGACAACCCTCAGAATGGGAGAAAATATTTGCAAATGAAGCAATGGACAAAGATTAATCTCCAAAATATATAAACAGCTCATGCAGCTCAATATTAAAAAAACAAAAAACCCAATCAACAAATGGGCAGAAGACTTAAACAGACATTTGTCCAACGAAGACATACAGATGGCCAAGAGGCACATGAAAAGATTCTCAACATCATTAATTATTAGAGAAATGCAAAACAAAACTACAATGAGGTATCACCTCACACCAGTTAGAATGGGCATCATCAGAAAATCTACAAACAGCAAATGCTGGAGAGGGTGTGGAGAAAAGGGAACCCTCTTGCACTGTTGGTGGGAGGATGGACATAGAGACTGTCATACAGAGTGAAGTAAGTCAGAAAGAGAAAAACAAATATCGTATATTAATGCACATATGTGGAATCTAAAAAAATGGTACAGATGAACTGGTTTGCCAGGCAGAAATAGAGACACAGATGTAGAGAACAAATGTATGGACACCAAGGAGGGTGGAAAGTTCGGGGGTGGGGGGATGAATTGGGAGATTGGGGTTGACATATATACGCTAATATGTATAAAATAGATAACTAAGAAGAACCTGCTGTATAAAAAAAAATAAATTAAATAAAATTTTTTTAAATGTAGATTAAAAAATAGTAAAAATTAAAATTGGAAAAAATGGTAAAAAAATTAGTAAAGATGAATTGTGTAATAAATAAAGGCAAAATACTTAGCTATCCATAAAAAAGGAAAAAAATGGAGCCTCATGTAGTAACCAAATTAAAAAAAAACAAAAAAAACCCAGAAACTCAATCATTACCATTAGGAGTGTGAAAGGTAAAATTCTAAGCTAGAATTAGCTGGCAAAGTTTAAAACACACATAAACCATTACCTGGCAATTTCCCTTCTAGGTATTTACCCTAGAAAAATTCTCATACCTGTGCATAAGGCAATCCAAAAGATATGTTCAGTACAGCGCAGTTTGTGATAGCAGAAAAGCAGAAACAACCCAGGTCTTTCTAAGAAGAGGGACAAATTAGTCAACTGTGATGTAGTCACAGAATAGAATGGAATGTTATACTGCAGTTAAGATGATTAAAGCTGTTGAACATTTATCAGCATGGATCAGTCTCAAATACAAAATGTTAAGTGAAAGAAGCAAACTGAAAAATGATATGCACAGTATAATACCATTCCTGTACATTTTAAAACATAGTAAAAGATCATATGTAGCTTACGGTGGATATATTCAGTAAAAGTACAAAAATGAATATGGAAATACTTTACCCAAACTCCAGGATATCAGAGAAGTGGTCCTCTAACTATATCTCTAAATTTTTATTTCTTTTACAAAAGAGAGATCATTAGCAAATATGCAAAATGTTAATATCTGAATATATGATATTTTTATCCTATTCTTTTTTCATATATTTGAAACATAATTAAAATAAAATTAATTATTAGGAGTATATAACATGAAAAAAGAAGACAGATATTTCCATTTAAAAGTCCTGCCCAGATCTAAAAAGCTCTCATCACAAGAAAAAAGTTTTTTGTAATTATGTGTGGTGATGAATATTAACTAAAAATGTGGTAATCATTTCATAATATACACATATATCAAATCCATGTTATACGTCAGTTATATATCAAGTTAAATATAAAAATTATAATTCTGCTCACATGAGGGTTTCCTGGATCAGGCCTAGAGTCACTCCAGAGACAATTGCTGACCAAACTGATCCACCAGGGCAAGCGTCCTAACCAAAATACCTGGTGTTTCCTCCAGGTTTTGTGGATATGGACCAGGAATGATGCTAGAAAAAGCATCAAAGGTGGTGATTTCCAGACCAGGATTTCAAGTATCAGTAGTTAAGCAAATTTTATACATGTACACACACACACATGCACATAGACACACAAATACCCACACAACTAACATCATTTCACAAAAGTAAAAGCATTATAAAAAAATTTAAATAATCTCATAATAACCAAGTCTTTCAAATGAAATCAATTTATCTTTATGAATAGCCATATTTTTCTCATCTTTCTCATTTTGCCTCAGAATAATGAAAACTTTCCAATAGACTAAGAAGAGATCATAAACCAATGTTTGGGGACTGCTTGTCTTGGGAACATACTTGGGCATTCCGTTACCAGCTAGAGGCCAGATTACCAACAAAACTAGCATTACGATAAGACACTTAGAGCGACCCCAGGGGGATTTCAAGAATTACATGATACATTTTGCTTTTCTTCATCAATTCTTCCAGTCTCATTTCTCAGTGAGAAACACTGGCTGTCCAAGACTAAATGTACAATATGCTATGAATCTCATGCTATTCATCTATTGTTAATTACAAAAAAAAAAAAAAAAATTTGTTTCTTTTGCTGGTTCAAGAAGTAATATAATCCCAAATGTTTTTGCTCTATCTTGTCTTGCTTATTTTTATTTAAATCAGTAAAACATGCACAGAACATACTGAAATATTAGGAAAACACTTTTATTTGGGACTAGCATCCTTAAAAATAAACACTTTTTAATCTTTCCAAGTTTGGTACATTACTAATATTGTCTTCAATTCTGCTCAGCACAGACATGCAGACAGTTTCCTGAGGTCAGTGACATGACCCCACTAACTTTGAAGAAGAGTTGGAAAGGAAGAGTTAATGCACAATGTTGAAAATAGATATGAGGCGACTTAGATTTTGCAGCCACATGGGAGGTAAGAAGGAATTAGCTCTTCATGAAAAGCAAAATACAGCTTAGTCAATCAATTCAGTGAGAACATCAGCGAAATCAACTGTGTGACAGGACAACCTGTTGGCTAAATAGGTCACTTTTCCATTCACTCCTGTGCCCAATTCCAAATCCATATAGGTTTAGCCAATCTCAGGACTTGTCAACCACAGAAGTTCATTATGGAATTTCTACTCGGGAATGACACATAAAAATCTTTGCCTTCAATGCATTTTCAATTTAGGTAGGAAATATAAAATAACTACTTGTGATAAGCACAGAGAGACAAAATGACATAAAAGATCAAGTTAAATATAGTTACTTAACACATATGTTTTTATTACTATGATTATATACTATGACCTACCTACAGTAATATTACTGGAGAAATAATAGTAAATAGAGTAACCACAGAAATTAATCCATATTTAGAAACATAAGCATATGTATTATATCTCTCTTTTCTTATTTAATAGAATAGAAAGCTATAGTTAGAACAATGTGCAACCTTGCTGTTCAAGCATTGAAACTTATATGAATATCTGTTTAAGGCACTACTTTCTATAATTTTTCCCTTTGCCTCCAATTGCATGGTATGCCATGCAATTCATTCATTCATTCATTCATTCAAAAAGATATTTGAGCATTTGCTGGGTACCAAGCACTGGGGCTCAAAACAGAGTTCACAGTTAAAAGTTAGAGTTTATTTGATCAAGTAGCATGCCTTATAAAACTTTATTCTAAATATCTGTGCAACACTATGTCCTTTTATTTTCCTTGTTGAACTTTCAGTTCTCACAAAACCTGAATGGTGCCTCTCCCTCCTCAGGCAGCACCGGAGCTCCCACCAGCAACAGAGCCAAGAGTGGCCTCCTCCACTTTGCAGCTCCCTCAGACTCTGATGATGACACTGATTGCACCCCATTCTGAGCAGTACAACCTACTCTTAAAAAAATGTGTCCTGGGTAAGCTCCTCAGATGGAAAATGATTTAATCTGTAGTAGCATTTGTATGAATACGGAAATGAGAGAGCATGTTAAAGAAGGCTTGACAGTGAGAATGAAGGAATGAAGAGTCAACTTAAGCTGTTGAAAGCCTAACAAGATAAAGACAGGCAGGAAAGAATCTCCTTAAATGTGATGAAATAAGGCCTGAAGGGATGGAACGGTAGAGAGATTGACGAGTATACACTTTGAAACAGAAGATAAATGTGTTCAACCTGACAGTAACATGTGGTTAAATTAATCAAAGGACCCATAGCCTTAAACGGTAGGAAAGAATACAGATTTATGCCACGATCATCTGTGATGGTAGGTGTGAAATTTCAAATAGATCAAAGAGGTGGAGCTTCTGAGACAAAACAGTTGTTAGGATTATACAGCATTCTCATAACGTGTAAACATGACCACTGACCATGACACGATCTCCTCTGCTTTCCCTGTGGTTCATTTTCTCCACTTTAAAATGTAAAACAGGAGATTAAGAACAGTTCTTATTACCCAAAGGGAATACTTAATTTTAAGCGATTTTGTTCTTGTGATTTTTAATGATGAATTTTCGAGGGGGAACATTTTCAGAGAGTAAGCCTATTGTTCAAATTAACAAGTTGACAGTTTACACTGCCCAGTTCTTCCTCTTGAGCTTCCAAAGGCATGATGCAGCCCCAGATACCAAGCCCACGCTTTGCCTGTCTTGATCCATGCTACTCTACCCTGCAGAACTGTTTCTCATAAAGTCAGATGCCACAAGTTCTGTTGAGGACACTATTAAAGCTGGGGACAGATAAAAGTATTTTCAAAACTTTCTCAAGGATAAGCACTAAAATAAATTAGCCCTTAGCTAACTAAAATGACCAACTAATCAGAACACCGCACTGAATATACTCATCACCGAAGTTTTATTATATACCATTGAGATCTTCTTCTTTTCACCTACCTGCATTGACTAAGTGAGAGCATTAATCTTTAAGGCAGTTATTCTTCAAAGGAAGATAGAGGATAGTGATGGATCCTAGAGCATCTGCATTTTGTAAAGACTCCCCGTGTGCTGATTCTGGTTCCCCTTACTACTCCAAACTTCCAACTGAGAATCACTGCCTTACTGGGAAGAAAGCTTTTTATGTATATTAAACTGCTCTACTTAGGGTGCCATTCACCTTCAACTTTCTCATTAAAAATAAATAATGATGAAAATATCAATAATGATGACAGAAGGAATGGAAGAGAGTCAATAAATGGCTGTAATGAGGATGAATCCTCTTTGCAACTCATATCTAAGTTAAATCCTTCCTGTTTAGTGTAGTCGCCTTTCTCCTTCTATGAGACAGATTTGGAAGACTTGGTCACCAGGCTTCTCTTAAAAGTCCTTCATACAGTTGAGGACCGTTATTAAGTCACCTCTAAACCTCAATACCAGTAATCCTAACTCCATTCATCTTTTTTCATCAGTGCTGTTTTCCAACCCGTTAATCATTTTCATTGCTCTCCCCTGGACCCTATCCAAATTTGCCACGTATCTTTAAGCTTCTGTGAATTATGTGACCAGTTTATAGCTTTGATAGGCCTGGATGGTGGAAAAGGTAGAATCTCATCACTACAGAATATAAATGTATATGGGGGCGGGGCCAGGGATGGAGGAGCAGATAGTTCAATTGTATGGTAAATTTCAACACAAATATGATGCTCACTTAAGTTTTTATGCCTTTGTGATTATTTCTAAACATACTATAATACAGTAAAATATTCTAAGTCACAATTAGAGTCTGTATTTTATATGGATGCCTTTTTAGTGCAAACCAGTGTCTGGTTCCTTTAGGGAATAGAAAGAAGGGACTACATTTTTCAAAAGGTTCGTTGTTTCTTGAGTGGAAATAGCTTTTTAATTGTAGAGAAGTGCTACTAGGAATCAAGTACCTGTGAAAGACGGAGAAGCCAGGGTATGTCCACTGTATCACCAATATTCATTTTTTTCCATGGCTTTTCCAAAAGAAGCTAAGCAGCCCCATCCTGACTATATTGGTAGTTTGAATACTGTTTTCACAGTCGGAACTCTAAACCAATCATTAGCAGAATCTCTTCAGTTTCAAAGCCATTAGCCAGCTTGTACTCACGGGAAGCAGTATGGCACAGTGGCAGTGATTGGTGGCCAACCACTTATAAGCTGGGAAATTTCAGCAAGGCGGGACTCCTCTTTAAGGCTCTGAGACAATAATAGGCCTACATCATAGAAGTGATGTGAGTATTTGGTGAGAACAGCACCTAGCACATAGTAAGCATAAACACACTATCAGAAAAGGAATTGACTACAGGTGCAAGTCATGAACATCAAAACCAAAGGGGGACACAAAAATCTGTTCCCTTGGATATGCGATTATTATGTGAGTGCCTCTTCAAACAAGATAAAGCACAGTGGTCATGGGAAAAGCAGAGAGCAAAGAAAATGCTGTCATGGCCAATGGCCGAATATCTCATGGACGAAAACACATCGGGGATCTGCAGAGTCTAACAGGAGTCAATTGGAATTCAGCAGATAAGCAGTTGCCTCTACACACCTTAAATATTCCCTTGAAGAGAGACACCACACCCATCTTTGGAAATATATTCCCATGTTAGAACCAGACGTGCATATGGAAATTATTATTATCCCTTGGCTGAGGGCTTCAGTTATAAAACATTTGTGGCGTTTGCAACCTAAAAGAGGGATTTTCTCAAATTTGCTAAAGCTGCCTCGTTTTTTGTAGGATCACCATTAGCCATACCTCATTTGAGATCAAGTGAATTGTCAGATTAACGTGTTTTTGCAGGAAGGTGATCCTGTTACTTCCTTAAAGAGCATGTAGCTCTTCTGAGGGTTATCGGCAAGCTGCCACTCCAGCTTCTCATGCCAATGCCCTTCCTGACTGGTCATTTCCCCTCAGGCTGGAGATAACCCTGCAGTGACTCCAAATTCTTTCCTTCGGTATCTGATTCCATCTCCATCATAAAGCCTCCCCCAGAACATGGCTGGACCTAAGTGTTTCCACGACTTGGTTCATTCCTAAAATCCCAATCTGACTTTTGGTTGAACTGCAGTGGAAAATCCAAATCAAGTGACAGTCAGAAGGAAAATAATGGCTTTTTCTTGATTCCATTTTCTAAACATACAGTAATGAACAATAAATATTTACAGGCAACTGTGACGACAACTGAAAAGTTTTCTTGGGGACCCACATAAAATAGACTATATTCCCTAAAACACGACCAATCATGCATAAGCTTTAAGAAAGATTTTGGCCCTCCACCCATTAAAACTATTACACAATTTCTCTCCTTTTCACTGACACTGATCACCCCCAAAAAAGAGTCTATGAATTCACATCACATTAAAATGGGCAGAATCTTTATTTCCTTGATCCCATGCAGTCTTTTGCAGCTCTTTCTCAGCAGCATTGCTCTCCCCATCCCGCAATTCATACCTTACTTCTCTGCCTCCATATTTCCCACATACAGTCAGCAACCAAGTCCTGCTGATTCTTCCCTTGTTAAGCTGTTCTTTCTACTCCTACTGCCACAACCTAGTCCATGTTCTTATTATTTACTTCCAGTGTTTCTTTTGCAATAATAGCTCACTAACTAGTTCTCAAAATTTTCAGTGTTTCTCTGTTACAATTCATCTTGCATACCTTTGCCAAAGTAAACATCCTACAGCATAATTCTGATTGTATCTCTTCACATTTTAGACATTCCAATGGCTCCCCATTATGTCTAAATAAAGTTTAACTTCAACTCATATGAGGCCAATGTGTTTGTTGAGTGAATGAGTAGAAAAATTCCACATGCAAGCTTTAGCAACTAACTTGCTATTTACTGAATAAAGTCCAAAAGAGAGGTTTTGTTTTGTTTTGTTTTGTTCTGTTTTGTGTCTTAAGCCAAGGTTCCCCATATATTGTTTGTGGCCTCTGAACTGTTTGAATCACTACTGGTAAATCAGCTGATAAAGAAGAGTTACTATTTTATGTCTTCTGCTGTCTAGATTTTAAAAATCTCTTTCAGATTTCAACTGACTATGCCCTTTATTTCTATTACTTAAGATATTATAAAAGTTTTCTCTATTGATTCTTCTTCAAGAATTGTTTAGTCTAAGGAAGTTTGAAGTTCAGGGGGTGCCAAAATATACAATTTGTCCCGATGATCCCAACTATTTCTTCTATTTCAGTTTAGTGTAATTTGAACATATCATATCCTGAATTAATAAAGAAGATTCAGTAAAAACATATTTTACCTTCATGGAAAATGTCTATCCAAAATAAAATTTATCTTTAAATCCCATGAAAGATAACAGACCAAGATGGCAGTGTAAACACATGCTAAAATTGTTCCTGTTCAAATATGAGAAGTAATGGATAACTATTTTTGAACTATTTGAAAGCACAAACCTGTTCAAAAGCAAGAAAGAAAGTTTTCCATGGCCCATTTAAAAAAAAGGAAATCTACAACAATAAAGGGTCTTTGTCTGGGTTATGGCCAAAAATGTATTGTAAGGATTGTGCTTCAGCATTTAGGAAAGGGCCTGAACATGCTCCACACATGAACCAAGCACCCAATTGAAGCCAGAGTTATAACTGCATTCCCAGCCTCTGAACAGAGGGTAAAATCATTTTATTCACAGTATCACAAGACCTGGTTCAACTGAGGCAACTGTGAATTTCCATATAGCAAGGAATGTGTTGAAGAAAATTCCCACTCAGGATGAGCTCTTAAAAACTAAATTCTCAAGAGAAAATCAGCACCGAAAGAGACAATAAGCTCAATAGAAGGGACAACTTACACAAGTAAATAGAAATAAATAAGCAATGCGAAAAGAACTTTTAAATAATGATGCTTAAAATTCTCAAAGAGGAAAATGAGGATTAACATCAATGAAACAAAAGTAGGGAATGAAACAGAACAATAGCTATGAAAAACTATTCTCAACTGGAAATCTTGGAATGGAAAATATGAAATAAAAAGTCCAATATATAGGCTAAAATGTAAACTAGATAAAGCTGAAGAGAAAATTAGTGAACTCCATTATGAAACTGAATAAATCTCACAGACTGTAAAGAGATAGAGAATGAACTAAAAAGAAGTTAATAGGTATGAGAATATATATATGAATATATACACAAATATATATGAATATATATACATTCAAACATATATTTACGTATATATGTATATATACCAGACAAAAGAGAACAGAAGAGAGGCAATATCTGAAGAGATAACGGCTGAAATTTTTCCAGAATCAAAAAAAGACATAAACACTTGAAAGAGTCACAAACAGTATCAAAAAAGAAAAATCCAAACCCAAAGACATTGTAGTGAAACTTCAAAAGATCAATGATAAAAAGAAAAATCTTACAAGTTTTCAGAGAGGAAAAGACAGATTACCCAAAAAAGAGAATAATCAGGATGACAGAATTGTCTTCTCAACAACCAGAGCTGCTAAAAGAGAACAGAGAAGCATTTTCAAAGTATCGAGACAAAATAACTGAACCAGGATTCCATATTCAGTCAAACCAACTTTCAAGGGAGAGGGCAAGAAAAAGATATTTCCAGACATACCAGAACTAAAATAGTTAACTATTCATGAATTATTTGCTGAAAGAAGTATTAAATTACATACTTGAACCTAGGGAGGGGAAAAAGGAAAGAATGAGATGCAAAAAACAGTAGTGAGCAAATAAGTCAGCAAGACATGCTGATACATCTTAAAAAAAAAAAAAAACTACAACTAACTTTCTAGAAAATAATAACAAGAGAGCTGCAGGTTGATGGCTAGGCCATGAGAGAGGTCAGAAGGATGTTCTAAAAAGTACAAAAGTCCTTATCTTTCATGGGAGGATGTTAGCAATACTAAATAGAGACTTCTTTAGAAAAATAAAAAATTATAATGTGTGTTAAGTATAGCATAGCCAGTAGAGGAAAAACAGGAATAAAAATACAGGTTTTCTAAGGTTCTCTCCCCAATCTTCTAGGGCCATTTACTATGGAGACAAAACATCTTAAAACTACAGACTTGACTTTACTGTCAGTAAAGGGAACAGTGTAAAATTTTGAAATCAGACAGCACTGTAATCAATCATTTACAGTTTATAGTTTTTAAAATAATATTTAATAATTTGACAATAGATTAAGGAATGAGGCTTAAAATAACTAAATAAAAATATTAGGAAAAACTACTTATTAGATCACAAAGCTCACCAATGGAAACTGTTAGAAGACATATCTGAAAGTAAAATAAAACTAGATAAAGGACCACACAATAAAAGTCAATGACACTGTCACTGACAGCGTCACTGACACTGGCTGTGTATTCCATGATAGCAGTGAATTAGGCAATATAATAGGTTCACATTCCTCTATCTTCTCTAAGTTTGATGAGTATTTTCTAATCGTCCTTTTAAAAATGTCAACAAGTCGTCAATTATTCAGCTTCTGCATAATGTACACAGATGAGAGCTGTTCATGTCTAAACCGATAGACAAAACTATATTTTAAAAGTATAGTGGTGGCGCAGTGGTTGAGAGTCCACCTGCCGATGCAGGGGACACGGGTTCTTGCCCCGGTCCGGGAAGATCCCACATGCCGCGGAGCGGCTGTGCCCGTGAGCCATGGCCGCTAAGCCTGCACGTCCGGAGCCTGTTGCTCCGCAACGGGAGAGGCCACAACAGTGAGAGGCCCGCGTACCGCAAAAAAAAAAAAAAAAAGTAAATACATATAGAGAAAAAACTCAATTCAAAATTAGAATTTTGAATACTTCAAAATAAAAATGGTATTTGCTTCTGAATGACATGATAGTGGATGACATTTTCTTTTCCAAACTTTCTAATACTCCCTATAATCAACATGTATTATTTTATATTGCTTTATCATCAGGCAAAATAAATGTTTTAAAATTATAAACTTTCCACATGAATCCATCTTTATAAGGATTCAATTGTTAAGCATTATATAATTTTAAAGAAAGCTTCTAAAACCCTATGTAATTCATCCAATATACAAGTAGTTTTAATTGTGTAGATATTAGGTTTAATTATTCACCTAACCAAAAGTCAACATGTAGCATAATGTGAGATTATATAACATGTTGCTTATAAAAAACAGGGCTAAATCTGATTATATAAACGAATCTCTTCCACTCACACATAAAACATTTGATAAAATAATAAAAGCCCAAAGGGACTAAAGAAAAGTTCTAATAGTCCAAGGAAAATCAATTTATTCTTCATTGAAACAAAAATTAAGTTAAATTTGGTCATTTTCCAGACTTTTATAAAATCAATGAATTTGTCCATGGAATCTTCAGGAGTATAATTTACTTCTCTTTCTGTTAAGGCCTATATTAAAGTACCTACACAATTAGGCCCCTCCTGATTCCATAAAAACACTCATTCAGAAGTGTTATTCTCAAATTTCCAATAATAACTGAGTAATCTGGAGGTTTGCTTAAAGTTTGAATATGCATGCCTGGGTCGGGTCAAGCATATTAATCATTCCATTCTACGTGACTGTGTATAATGTAATGAACATTAACAGACTTCCGATTTCCTGTATCTCATTTTTATTTTATTATACCACAAGGGCTAAAGACCAGAAAAGAGATGTCTAATTTAAAAAAAAAATATTGGAAAACATTGCTACTGAATTTCCTAATAAAATTACTAAAAGCATTTACACTCAAATTATAGTGATGATCTACTTAATATTTTTATCCTAATTAAAAAAAAGAAAGAAAGAAAAGTCTCTTATTAAAGGCCATGTTTTTACCCAGCTTTGGAATACTCATTTGGACCCTGCAAATAAAAACTTTAAGTGCCATTTCTACAAATTCCTATTACCGTATCTGGTTCAAGAAGCAAGTCTATTGTTAACAAGATGAAAACATTCCCACTTATGCCACTGGCAAGATTTTTAATGACCAGACTGGTCATTTACCTACTTTCATTGTTTAAAATCTAACAAAGGATTTACTCATTTTTGATGGATACCTTAGAACTCATTAGGGTTAGCTGGAGTTTCTCTGATCCTCAAAGAGACAAGGAATTCAGGATTTTAATTAGAAAGACTGGTTTTCATGACTATACTCAAACTTTTATTTTTTAATGTAAAATTATGTTTAAGGATATCATGCTATTCAGAAGTAACTAAATAGTATGATTGCTGGGTCAGCCACTTACAAATTCAAGGTCTGTATCACTAATATAATATCACTACCCAATAACAATAATACTACTGGGTGCATTAGACTTTACTAAGCATTACCACATATGTCACATAATGTAACATTCGCAAATTGTAGGAAAAGCAGCATCATTTATGATCCTCAGTTGACATCTGTTGTTTTCTTACAACCCAGGGCCTACTTCTCTTTCCTATAGTGCTCTGATTTCCTTCTGAGGATTTACCTTTTACCCATTGGACGGACATGGAACCGGACTCAGAAGCCCATTCCCTTCCTAGAAGTTGGCATGTTAACCAAGTTAGGCCAAACTTTGGGGTCCCTCCTGTGAATCTGAATCTTGAGCAGAGGAACAAAGACAGATAACCCTGTTGCTTCCAACCAGAGAACCCTGAAATACCCTTTTACACATGAAGTATCTGAAATGCAGAAATGTTAAGTGATTTTCCCAGGTTGTTCAATAAGCAAGAGAGTGGTGACCTCATGACTCCTAATCCAGTGTTCTTTGCACTCTGCCACAAAGATCAAGATGATCATACAATACTTCCTTTATTGAAGTATAATTGAGTTATAATATTATATTATCAATAGTTTTAGGTGTACAGCAGTTATTCAGTATTTTTACAGATTATTACTCCATAAAAGTTATTACAAGATAATTGCTGTAATTTCCTGTGTTATACAGTATATCCTTGTTGCCTATCCATTTTATAGAGTAGTTTGTATCTCTTAATCTCATACCCCTATCTTGCCCCTCCCTCCTTCCCTCTTTCCACTGGTAACCAATAGTTTATTTTCTACATCTGTGAGTCTGCTTCAGTTTTGCTATATACCTTCATTTGTTTTATTTTTTAGATTCCACACACAAGTGATATCATATAGTATTTGTTTTTCTATGTCTGACATTTCACTAAGCATAATATTCTCCAGGTCCATCCACGTTGCTGCAAATGGCAGAATTTCATTCTTTTTACGGCTAAGTAATGTTCCATTGTACATAAACCACATCTTCTTTATCCATTCATCTGTTGATGGGCACTTGGGTCACTTATGTATCTTGACTATTGTAAATAGTGCTACTTATGAACACATTGATGAGACTTTTTATCATGAATAACTGTTGACTTTTGTCAAATACTTTTTCAGCACCTATTGAGATTATCATGTGATTTTTTATTCTTCCTTTTGTTAATATGATGTATCACATTGATTGATTTGCAAATATTGAACCATTCTTGCAACCCTGGAATACATCCAACTTGATCATGGGGTATGATCCTTTTTATATATTGTTGCATTCAGTTTGTTGATATTTTGTTGAGGATTTTTGCATCTATATTCATCAGGGATATTGACTTGTAATTTTCTTTTTTTTTTTTGTAGTGTTTTTGTCTGGTTTTGGTATCAGGTAATGGACACCTCTTAAAATGAATCTGAGAGTGTTCCATCCCATTAAATTTTATAGGTATTAACTCTTTATATGTTTGGTAGAATTTCCCTGTGAAGCTGTCTAGTGCTGGACTTTTGCTGGTAGTTTTTTTTTATTATTCTTATAAATTCAATTTCACTTCTAGAGATCAGTCTGTTCAAATTGTCTGTTTCTCCTTGATTCAGACTTGGCTGCTGTATGTTTCTAGAAATTTTTCCATCTCTTCTACATTGTCCTGTTTGTTGGCACATAACTGTTCATAGTATTCTCTTATGATTGTATCTCTGTGGTGTCAGTTATTTCTCCTCTTTCAATTCTTATTTTGTTTATTTAGGTCCTCTCTCTTTTCTTCTAGGTGAGCCTGGCTAAAGGTTTATCAATTTTATCTTTTAAAAAAATATCTCTTGGTTTCATTGATCTTTCCTATTGTTTTTTTAATATCTGTCTTCTTTCTTTCCTCTCAGATCTTTATTATTTCCTTCCTTTGGCTGAATTTAGGATTTGTTTATTCTTCTTTTTCTAATTCCTTTGGGTGGTAGGTTAGGTGGCTTATTTGAGATCTTTCTCATTTCTTGAAGAAGACCTGTATCTCTATGAACCTCCCTCTTAGAATAGCTTTTGCTGCATCCTATAGATTTTTCAAGTGTGTTTCCATTTTCATTTGTCTCAAGGTATTTTCTGATTCCCTCTTTGATTTCCTCTTTGACCCATTGGTCAATGAAATGGTCAACTGACCCATTTTTTAGTAGCATGTTGTTTCATCTCCACACGTTTGTTCTTTTTCCATTTTTCTTTCCGTAATTGATTTCTAGTTTCATACCATTGTGGTCAGAAAAAATGCTTGATATAATTTCTATCCTCTTAAATTTCTTGAGACTTGTTTTGCGACCTAGCACGTGATTTATCCTGGAGAACGTTCAATATGCATTTGAAAAGAATGTGTATTCTATTGTTTTTGGATTTAATGCTGTAGATATCTATTAAGACCATCTGGTCTATTGTGTCATTTAAAACCACAGTTGCCTTATTGATATTCTGTCTGGATGATCTGCTTAGTGATGTACGTGGGGTGTTACGGTCCCCTACTCTTATTGTATTATTGTCAATTTCTCCCTTTATGTCTGTTAGTATTTGCTTTATATATTTAGGTGTTCCTGTATTGGGTACATATATGTTAAGAAGTGTAATATCCTCTTGTTGTATTGATCCTTTTGTCATATAATGCCTTTCTTTGTTATTTGTTATAGCCTTTGTTTTAAAGTCTATTTTGTCTGAAAAGTATACAAATATTGCTACCCCTGCTTTCTTGTCATTTCTGTTTGCATGAAATACCTTTTTCCATCCCCTCACTTTCAGTCTGTGTGTGTCTTTGTTCTGAAATGAATCTCTTCTTCTCCTTCTCCTCCTCCTCCTCTTCCTTCTTCTTCTTCTTCTTTCTTCCCGTGTGGTTTGATGGTTTTCTTTAGTAGTATGCTTATGTTCCTTTCTTTTTATTTTTGTGTATCTATTGTAGGTTTTTGATAAGTGGTTACCATGGGGTTCAGATACTTTGATCTATAACTACATCCACTTGTTTTAAACTGGTAGTCATTTAAGTTCAAATGCTAAAAGATATACATTTTTTACTCTCCACTCCCACATTTTGTGTTTTTCATGTCATATTCTACATCTTCATGTTTATCCCTGTTTATTGTAGTTATAGTTGCTTTTATAATTTTGTGTCTTTTAACCTTTGTACTGGCTTATTTCAGTGGTTGATCCTCAGTTCTTACTGTATATTTGCCTTTCCTAGTGGGATTTTTCCTTTCCTAGAAATTCCTACTCCCTTTCCACTTAGAGAAGACCCTTCAACACTTCTTTTAGGGTAGATTTACTATTGATTAACTCTTTTAGTTTTTGCTTGACCAAGAAGCTCTTTATCTCTCTCTCAATTCTAAATGATAATCTTGCTGGGTAGAGTACTCTAGTTTGCAGATTTTGCCCTTTCAGCACATTGAATATAACATACCACTTCCTTTTGGCCTGCAAAGTTTCTGCAAAGAAATCAGCTGATAGCCTTATGGAGATTCACTTGTATATGACTTTTTGTTCTTCTCTTGCTGCCTTTAGAATTCTCTGTTTATCTTTACCTTTTGCCATTTTAATTATGATATGTCTTGGTGTGGGTCTGTTTGTGTTCATCTTGTTTGGGACCCTCTATGCTTCCTGTGCTTAGATATCTATTTCCATCTTCAGATTTGGAGAGTTTTCAGCCATAATTTCCTCAAATACATTTTCGAAACCTTCTCTCTCTTCTCCTTCTAGGACCCCTATAATGCAAAGGTTGGTACACTTAAAGTTATCCCTGAGATATCTTAGACTGTTTTCATTTTTGTAATTTGTTTTCCCTTTTGCTGTTCTGATTGGGTGATTTCCATTATTCTATCTTCCAGACCACTTATGCCTTCTTCTGTATCACATAGTCTGCTATTCATTCCTTCTAGTGTGTTTTTATTTCAGCTATTGAATTCTTCATTTCTGATTGTGTCTTTTTTATATTTTCTAGTTCCTTGTTAAAATTTTCACTCTGTACATGTGTTCTTTTCCTTAATTCAGTTAAGATTTTTATTACTAGTGCTTTGAACTCTTTATCTGGTAAATTGTTTATTTCTGTTTCATTATTTATTTTTTCAGAGGTTCTCTCTTGCTCTTTCAAGTGACAGCAGTTTCTTTTTTCATTTTGCTTAACTTTCTCTGCTTCTATGAATTTAAGTGAAACAGTTACCTACTGTGGTTTTAAAGGCATATTCTTACATGGGAGTGTCCCTATACAGACATTACCCAATCCCTTTGTTGGGAGAGCTAGATTTGAGATGGACACAAGTCACATCTTTCCTCAGGGTGTGCTGGCAGCTATCACCTTGGTAGGGGGTGGGGCTGGAGATGGAGGGGGCCAGAGTGCTCACTCTACTTGGGCTGGGATACACACCTCAGCTGAGGCTGTTGCAGGAAACCCAGTAGCCTCTAGAGCAGTCCTTTCTCTACCCTGCCTCCAGAGCAAGCCAGCTCCCCATGAGTGGAGTACAGGCTTCCCACGGCCCTCCGGTTAGTCCCAGTGGTCCTTTAACCGGCCAGTGGTTCTCATCTCCCCCAGATAGGACCCCAGGACTGGGACACCCAATCTGTGGCTCTCATCCTTCACTCCCCAGGGTGGAGGTCCACTCATATATTCTCCTCTTTCCTCTGAATCCCCTCCCAGGAGCATAGGTTCTGACTGGATTGCTTTTCTTCCCTTCCTACCCAATTACTTTGTATCTTTCTTATAGTCTTGGTTGTACAGGAGTCTTTCTGCCAGTTTCCAGTTAGCTTTCAGTGAGAATTGTTCCACATGTAGATTATTTTTTATGTGTCCATGAGGGGAGGCGAGCTCCATGTCCTCTTACTCTGCCACCTTGGTCAGTCTCCCATACAACACTTCTTTTAAAAGGAGTTTCATTTTCCAATGGCTAAATTGCTTTAAAGTTTAAAAATCACTACAGGAATAACTTTAAAGCAAAGGATAATCTAATTTTGGATAGCCATAAGCATATTCATAGAACTTTTAGAGAAACGCCATCTATTTCCTTCAGTAATACTTCCAGATTTTTATAAGGAAAACCTTATATTGTACCTTGTACTTCAATATTGGGTTATAATGCCTACTACTCACTGACTTTTCCAAATACTTCTTTTCTGGATTCAAACATCATATTAAAAAAAGCAAAAAGATACAGCAAATTAAGTGAATCAAGAACTCTAACAGTGATAATGGCTAGCATTTTTTTGAGTGCCTACCATGTGTCAGGAAATTTATTGGTCACTTTATATATATTAAATGTTATTGGGCGAGAGAGAGTCATGGACATATACACACTAACAAACGTAGTAAGGTAGATAGCTAGGGGGAAGCAGCCGCAAGGCACAGGGATATTAGCTCGGGGCTTTGGGACAGCCTGGAGGGGTGGGAGGGGGAGAGTGGGAGGGAGGGAGACGCAAGAGGGAAGACACATGGGAGCACATGTATATGTATAGCTGATTCACTTTGTTATAAATCAGAAACTAACACACCATTGTAAAGCAATTATACCCCAATAAAGAGGTAAAAAAAAAAAAAAAAAAGAGAAAAAAAAAATGTTATTAAATCCTCACAACAGCATTGCAGGGTCAGTACCAATATCTCAGTTTAAAATGAGTGAACTGAGACTTAGAGATGTTAATAACTTGCCCGAGTTCATATAACTGAATAATGATAAAACTATAATCTGAAGCCCAAATTACTTCCATGAATACCATATATCCTCTTAGAAACACTGAAATGAGACATTAGGATATAGTCTTACCCCTTCAAAGGCTTAGACAAAGAGAAGGTTGGTAATATCATAGACTCTGTGATAACTAGCACTGCATAAATCATAATCAATAGAAACACTAAATCTATACTCAGAATTTGGAAAATCACAAGATATCTATGTTAAATAGAGAATCTGAATACTGTGATAATTGAAAAGACAACATTTACCCCCATTTGATATCAGAAAAGGCTTACATTTTGAAAAAGTCTAGAAATCTTGCTTTCAGGTTTACAAGGGAAAAGGGTCCTTCACTTTCTCTCCTAGATTTCTTTGCCTCCCTACTACATTTCTCTCCAAAAAGTTTAGCTTATATCAATCAAAATTTCCCTTTTAACAGATGTGCATCTCAAACTCAATATCCCACCTTTCACAATTACTGCATAACCCAATTGTGAAGGCAAAATGATTGTTACGTGGAATATGTCTTTAAAACCTTTAGCAGTTAAGAAAAAAGAGACACACCTAGGCTTATTTTTTCCATCTGGATCCAAAACTTTTCATGGGCAAACTATATGGTATTTGTATTGGCAAGGAGAAGTGTGTGATTTCAAACCATCTAGTAGTGCTGTAATGTAGGCCACAGTGCTAATGAGGCATGGTGGTGAATATCGTTCTTGTAATAGTATCAATTGTTTCAATATGTAAAAGTCTGTTTAAAGCTACGTATTGAACCTCTACTCATGTCTAGTCATCCTAAAATTGAATCCTACAAGTTACTAACAGACTTAAGCTTACAACCATCTCTGAAAATAGATCAAAAGGCACACCCTGCTCAAGATGGCTCAATAATGTCCTTTTCTGGGAAAAAGTGAGAGCAGTTCTCAAAAAAAACACTTTTTTAATTGACTGATTGTCACTGGTGGGATTGTCCAGACTTGGTGTTTGGTGGGGGAAGATTCAACCATGCTTGATTACCCTCACTTCATCTGGAGCTCTGTCCCCATGAGGATACTAAAATCAAACAACCAAGAATTGTATCAGTAAAGTGCTTAATGAAGATGTCCTACAGTGGAGTTTAAACAAATATGAATGTACTTATTTTTCCTATTTGATTAATTGCTATCTTCCTCCTAAAGAAAAAGCTTTTCAGAAAGATTAGGTCGTGGCTATTACATGCACATACTATAATTCATATAACACCATTGAAAAGAGCTCAGAAGCCAGATTCCACACTCACAAACTCAAATTTCTTTCATCACTTTTTTCAGTCCATCCCCAACAAAATGTTTCCCATCACCAACCAGCCTGGCTGCCTAAATAAGATCTGTAGGATCCTATCAGTGATGGTGATGGCGATGGCAAGTGAATGATGAGGCAAACACTTGTCAGTTCTGCCTCTTAAGGTTTGGAGTGATCTTGTGTATCCAGAAAGCAAGGGTTTCATGCTATTAATATTTATATTGTCTAAAGGAATGCCCCCATATAGTGATTTGTGGCCACAAAACTGCCATAACTACCACACTCTCAACAGGAGCATATAACAAAGACATGGAAGAACAGCTGGCCAACTGCACCTGCATTTCTGCATCTGCAACTAACAACTGGTCCAGATGGGAGGCCACACCCATAAGGTAGAGGTGTGGGGAGAAACTGGCCGACTGCTGAGCGTGCTGTAATATAGTTGAACCCCCTCTATGCTGTTAAATGAAAAGCAGAGATTAGACACAGGAAAGCAAAAATGTCCAATTTCCTCTATTAACAACCTCAGGGTTTATACCAGATCTGGCAATAAATTATCAAGTAAGATAAGATTCTATTGTATCCAAGGATAAGATACCCTGAGATTCTCAAAGAAGTTAAAACAAATTTAAATAAAGTCAAAATCCTTCCCTAATTCTAGAGCAACTATTTTTCTTTTTGCCAGTGTGGAATATTTCATGCCCTTATCAAAGGCATACCAGAGCATCACACGGTCTAATTCCATTTTTCCGTGTTTTACAACATGGTCACTTTTTGCTGGAGGAGAGGAGGGAAGGAAGTCCATGACGCTCTCTGGAGGCTCCATGGCAGCCTGTTTTTGCTCTTCGTCAAAACCTTCTGAAAACAAGGGCTCTTTCCCCTCTTTATCATGAAGGTAGAACTTCGGTTCTTGAAAGCCTCTTGCTGCTTTCTTTCCCGGCATTTCTCGCCTCCCATCAGTCACAGGACAGACTGCCTCCACAAGCCATCATTAACCTGCCAATTCTGCCTCCAAACAAGGAGGACAAGAGCTCACTAATTTGAAGATCAAAAAGCCACTTGTCCATTATATAATTGGAATGAAAGGCAAAATGTTGCCGTTCTGAAGAGCCCAGTAATTACTAGCTGTTAATTGCTCTCTCGTGGTGGCTCACTTGTAATTAAAAAGAACAGCTCGTTGCAGGCCGATAAGCAATGGTGGAGACCAGCGGTTTAATCAACAAAGCAGAAAAATTTGTTTCTGCCGCGGCCAACAACAGCTTGAGAAATCTTCAGATGTCCAATTGAGATTAAAAACTGTCTATTTAGTGCAGTCAGATTTTATTTTAACCAAGGAAATGACTATTTGAAGTCTTCCAACATGAGTGTCTCTGCCACATCCCCGCTGGTGCCGTGGGGACTAATCACGGGCTGGGGTTGTGATCACTCAAGTAAAGAAATGTAGCGACTTTCCTCTTGACTTCATCATTCTTGGGTAATTGGCCTGTCTGAGGTGAGTACTCTTTTTTTTTTTCTTTTTAAAGAAAGCGCTTTAAAGTATGGAAGGCCCACAGACTGTGCATTTAATTACTGTTCATATTTCATGCAGTCAAACTGAATTTCATTTAAAAAGAAAATGATTTACCCATCTTAAAAAAAGCCTTATATGCTCTGCTCTGCCTTTTTCTTTCAGGGGTTATATATTTACATGCCCCCCAAAAATGTATTTAGGGCATCAAAGTTAATTCTGTAAGCTACTTCTCTGTCATTTCCTCTTTCATCTAATAGCCACAAATGACAGCTATCCTTAGGAGGGGTGGCTGGATACTCCCTGGAAAAATAATACTACATTTAGTTAAGAAGGTTCCCGGGTTAAGTGGGATTACTTGGTCCCAGTTTGGCTCACATTTTTCCGATTGTGAACGGTGTGTGTGCCCACCCCCATGCCTCTTTTCTTCTCCTCCTTCTTCCAGGTTGTGGTAGTTGGAAAGCCATTTGTTTTTAAAATTTGCATGTGCTTCCACTTAACTGTTCCTCATATGGGTCTCAAGCTATGTTTAAGTCTAGTCTTTCATCAGGGAGGAAATAACTGCTGTCTTCACTAATCATAAGAAACGCATCTCTTTGTTGTCTGGATTATATTAAAAATGGGCCTCAATCACAATGCCAGTGATATAAACTCTTGGTCAAATATCTACCATACAAATTGTGTAAGCGTTGGCACTAGTCATCCTGTACAAAATGGTTTATCACTCCAGTTCAAATGGTGCTTCTGAAAAGATCTGTCCCCTTGCCAGCCACTAAAGCAAACTTCTCTTTCTCCTACACTAACGATAGTCTTAAGATATAGCCTACAAGTAAATGAGTAAGTTAATTCAGGGTAATGAAAAATTAACCTACTGTTAGCTTAATTTGATAGTCCCTATCCTCTCTTTGAAAACACTGCTGACGTCAGGCTGAAGGAGACTGGTACCCCCTACTTTACTCCATGCCAATCTACTTAAAGTTATACAGGCCTCCCTCCTACTAGGGAACTCATCAGTTGAGTTCTAAGCTAACTTTCCTGCATTAAGATGTCTGCTTTCAGGAAGAAGAAGGAAGAAAGGAAAAGAGAAGCTTTACCGGGTTTTCCTTTACCCTTCTTTTCATTTATATGTGAGAACCAATGGCCTACCATTATGGAAAGGGTAGAGTCCAATCTTAGTTTAAATCCCAACTTTATTGTTTCTTAATGAGTAACCATGAGAAAGTTATTTGGCCTCTTAAATCTCAATTGAATCCATGGAGAAAATAACTTTTAAGGGACTGTTGCCAAAAATAAATGAAAGAATATTTTGAACATAACAGGTATTTGGTAAATGATAGCTGTTCCTAAGGAATGTTGGATATTAGTAATATGATATGCATGCAATTCAAGAAGGGTCCCTCCCCATGGAGTCCTCTGTATACTTTCAAATATGGCAGGAGGACCTGGAAAAGAGAACCCCAGAAGTGTTTTGTTGAGTATTCCCCATTTTCTCCCACTCCTACACTTCCATCACTGTGTACATGCCATCAATTACTTCAACTACAGTAAAATCTGGCATGAGGGTGGGGTAGGACACAGTGAATCAATGAATGACCCAAAGAGGAATTTGATAGTAGATTCACTTTCATGAAAAGGTGGGAGGGCAAAAAAGAAGACAGAGAATTATTTTCTGAAGTTTAAGTTTCTGAAAAATTTCCTCAGGATGTTAATGAGCAAAAGAAGAGCGCGCACACACACACACACACACACACACACACATCTCTCCTCACAACCCTTACCACACCTATCCATCCTATAAGTTCAGTGCCTTATGTACAATAAACCTGAGAGGGAATCATTCATATGAGCAGCACCATCTTCTAATTTAAGAAAGCCGTGCAACTGGAAACATAATGAAATCAAATTATTTTTTTCCTAAAATATATATTCAAAAGTTGTGGCCTCTTTGATGTAACATTCCTTTCTGGCCTTTATTCTACTAGAACCTATTGTGTGGTCTTTTATATCTCATTGATAATTAGGAAGCTTTTAAACCTATTACTGAAGCCAACGAAAAATTCAGTGCCTTAGGTGAAGAATCTTAGTCTTATTTTTAGTCACAAACTAAACTTGGACCTATAGTGATCCTTCCTGTATACAACCATGGAAACATCAAGTGACAGAGCTGAAAGAGATTTAGAAGAGTCTTTTGCAAATATAGGCCTTTAAAAGTTACAAAGTAAGTACAAATAGTCACTAAGTTCTACACTTAGATAAACCTCAAAGAGAACAACTACTAATATGCCTCAGGGCTTCATCTTCCCCCAAAGGTTGAGTAGCAAAGGGTCACAGGTATAAGAATAGAACTTGGTATTAGAAAGTGAATGGTCCGCTTGTCAGGAGCAGGCTCTACTACCAGCCCTGGCTTGACCCTGTGGATCCTCTCACCTCCCTGATGTGATAATTGAAGCAGAGAAGCCCTGAAGGCCCATCCAGCTTAAAGAGTCTATTTTTCTATAACTACTTTTTTAAAAAATGTTGTGGTAAAATATACATAAAATTTACCATTTTAACCATTCTTATGTGTACAATTTAATTGTAAACATTTTAAGTGTACATTGTGAAATGTACATTTTAAAGTGTACAATCAGGTACATTTACATGTGCAACCATCACCACCATTCATCTCCAGAACTTTTTCATCATTCCAAACTGAAACTCTGTACCCATTAAACAATAACTTATCATTTTCTTCTCCCCACAGCTCCTGGTAACCACTATTCTCCTTTCTGTCTTGATGCATTTGCCTATTCTAGGTACCCCATATAAGTGGAATCATACTTTATTTGTCCTTCGATGTCTGGCTTATTTCACTTAGCGTATTGCTTCAAGGTGCACCCATGCTGTAGCATGTGTCAAAACTTCATTCCTTTCTAAGGTTGAGTAATATTCCACTGTATAGATAGACCACATTTTGTGTATCCATTCATCTGCTGATGGGCATTTAGGTCGTTTCTACCTTTTTAGCTATTGCTAATAATGCTACTCTGAACACTGGTGCACAAGTACCTGTTTGAGTCCCTACGTTCAATGGCAACTTTTGAGATTCAGGAAGAGTCCAAGCAGACTTAAAAGGCTATTGACAGTAGCCTGTCGGCATCGGGCTCATGCGCCCTGGTTAGAAAGTCAAGAGGATAGATGCGACATCTCTTGACTCCCTTTGTACCATACCAACTACCAGAAGCGGCTCAACAATGGTCTTCTATAACAGAAAGCAGACTCAGCCTCTTTGGATCAATTACATGTTAAGCCTAAATCCTCTTAAAGGGTGTGGGCCACCTCCTGCCCGCGCATCGTGCTGGTTAAGGGCAAAAGCCAAACAATATGTTTACGCACTGGCTTTTCTGAACACTCTCATCTTCCTGTGTCTACGCACGACACCCAGACCAGCAGGCCCCGGATGACTGTAGCCAATTCTGATCACACTGAACTCCTGCGTTCACTTCACGTTGGGATATGGAGGTGGCAGTCTGTTTTCCCACTTCCTGTTTCTATTTTTCAGGCAGTACCTGTCACCAGCAGTCTTGACTTTGACAGTTTTCTTTTGAGTCTCTTTGCTTTTTTTCTCATACTTGTTCTAAGGTTTATCAGAGGAAACACTTGCCCTCCCAAGGATGGCCTCCACGCTGTGACAGATTAATCCAAGTGGACTGAACTTCCTTCAGACAGAGGACACTAATTATTATGAAGGCACTTAGAACACAATGCGAGCTGACATCTGACAGACCATTCCCTGCCAGCTCTGCATTGTCTTAATGTCAGACCCTGTCAGTTCCCAGCCTTAATTACATCCTGTTTACAAACATTAGGCCTGACTTCAGATGAAGCCTTAACAAAGGTTGACAAAGGTCAGGGTCACATCGCAAGGATGTTATCTGTCTGTACTCTCCTCCCGATAAACCAGAGGTAGAGGGCTGATTCGGGAGATAGCTTTCAGAGCAGAAAAATGCACTGTGGTCACTGGAATATCTAATCTCTGCGGACACATTTTCATCCAATCTGCTAAGCACTGTGGCAGGGAGAGGGGGCGAAATTTAGAGGGCCAACTCGGTGCTGCCTGTTATCTAAAATCCCCTGAGGGCAGACATGGCAAAGGTGTTGGGAAAAACCTTCAGCAGGAAGGCGGTAGTCACCCTTTGCCACTGATTCAAGAAAAACAAATTCAATCTATAAAAAATGAACCCCGGTTAAAATAGAGACCTGTGTCAAAGATAACAAGCAAATCTTAAGGAGTATACATAACCTGATTTTTTTTCAATCATTATTTTTGAAATGTTTTTATGTTAGGGTCAAGTAGCAGATTGTTTCTTAAGCAGAGTACTCTTTAGATTCATTTTATGTGCTAGATTTGTAGGTATCACGTGAGACTTTCATTCAAAGCAATCAGACTTGATTATCTTTGAACGTTAATAAGTTACAACAGTAATGAATAGTATAACCTATTTTTGTTTGGTTGTTTGTTCTTTTAGGTTTTGGCCTTGGTGGTCATCTGCCAATCTCTGTATTTTACAAATAGGAAGAGAGAGGGTTGAATTATGTAACATAACTAGATCTTACAGCACACTGGTGGCAAGGCCAAGCCGGAACCAAAATCTCTCACACGGAGTCTGGGGTTCCTTGGAAGTAAACACTTTATTTTTAGAATTCTTATGGAGTCTGGCACCTAGTTACTAGACATCTGTTTAACAACTTATTCATTCTGCCCCTTCAGCCTTCTTTCCTAAAGATCTAAAGAACTTACAATTCTTTTCATCTTATAGGTTCCAACACATAAATTGTTTCAAATGTTCTTCTCTTTAAGTCTTGAAATTCCCATCGTGCCCACAAAAGCACTCAGTAGATCGTTTACATAACTGCTTGGACACCACTTGGTTCTTCCACATTATCAAGACTTCTGCTGTGCTACCTCCAGATCATTTTCTTATTGAGTCCAGTGAGTTGCAATCTGTTCAACAGGCTTGCTTCCTAAATGTACACCTTGTAGAAGTGAGTTTAGGTGTATCTCTAACAACTTTGTTGGTTTTTTAGGTCGACAGCATTTCAGAGAAATGGCCTCCTTTGGTTTCTAGTTCCTCCTTCATCAGCTACACTGCCGTGCCGCACCACACACCCAATGCCACAGGGACTCACTTTCAGACCTACTGCTTAGCCCCTCTCCCAAGAAGCTCATCTGGCCCTAGAGTTCTTGCCACCAGTAGGTAACTCTGAATTTTTTTAGGCTTAGTCCTGACTCTTCACCTCTTTTCTTCCTCATCTCTGTGAGAGGCCTCTGTTCAAACACAGTAAGTCTAAGAACAAATCATTTCCAGGGTCCCTCTCCCAATTCTCCCATCTTGAAAGAGGAAACATCATTCTCATGGTCTCTAATTTTTAACCTTTGAGAGTCCTTTCTCAGCCCTACCTACTTCCCTGTAGTGAAGAACCAAGAGATTGTTCATTGCTTTGTCCAATGTGCCTGCTGCAGTACCTCAAACATAGTAGGCACTTAGTAATGCATGGATAAATGAGCAAAAAAATGAAAGGATTGGGCTTCCCTGGTGGCGCAGTGGTTGAGAGTCTGCCTGCCGATGCAGGTGACATGGGTTCGTGCCCCGGTCCGGGAAGATCCCACGTGCTGCGGAGCGGCTGGGCCCGTGAGCCATGGCCGCTGAGCCTGCGCATCCGGAGCCTGTGCTCCGCAACGGGAGAGGCCACAACAGTGAGAGGCCCACGCACCGCAAAAAAAAGAGAAAGGATCAATGTAGAAATGGACAAACTTGATGAAATCACTGAGTCTTTGATAATTTTTTCTTCACAGTATCCCAGCTCTTCTTTTCCACTTCCTCCTTCACAACCATCTCCATTTTCCAGGCTTCCTTCACCAGGGATCTGAATTACTACAAACCACTGTTGGTTCATCTGCCTTAGTTTCTCCACCGAACCCCTCCCAACTATGGCTGGGCACAGATAGTAGTGCTGTACAAAGACTGGTGCTTCACTCTTAACTAAAACACAGACCCCTTGCAACAATCCCGTCGAATATTCTAATGTGTTATATAAAAATGTCAAGTAGCTCTAGGCCCAGGTCCAACTCCTGCCAAGTGTGACTTATTCCGTTCCCCCAGGATGACAATGAAATGCTGTTTAACTATCCTTTGACTACACTTCTCTGAACAGGTGTGTTCCCCATAACATTCTGTGGTCTAGACCAGATTTCCCAGCTTATGGGGGATTATGTCATTTGGGACTGAATCCAAGACTTGGCTTAAATAAAGATGTATTACTGCCTTGCGCTCATGCGTTGACCATATTCACAGAGTGAAGGCAGATGACTCTGTCTGTCAAGTGTAATACGGAACTCTCTGACGACAAACTTGACTTACGGCAGTAAAACTGAGGTTACAGTGAAGTTGAACTAAAACCCCTAGGTGTTATACTACTTTAACTTGCTTTATTCACTGTGATGAGCTACATAGTTCCGAAGGTGGTAGTTACTGCAGTCTGAAAAGTTATGTCCTAAGATATTTCCACCAGAGCGCTGTAAAGTTTGTGTTTGTTATGTCTGCCAGCTAGTGGCTGGAACGTCTAGTAGGAATTTCTCTCAATTAGCAAAGGGAATAAATGTGGGTTGGGGGCAGTGGGGAAGGAGGAGGGCCAAGGGAAAAACGAATGAAAGGATGAATTCTTTCCTGTAAAACCTTGAGGAAGTGTGATAAAGCTGGCCTTTTTGCATGCATTACATATACATTTTAGTGCTAAGTACAGTTTAAAGATGGACGATAATCATCTGTCATCCGGGTAACACTGACACATTAATGGTTCTATTTGTAAGTCTTAAGACAAGATCAATAATTGAGAGCTTTAAAAACATCAGGCACACCTGCACCTTCTTCCCACCACTGAAAAATAACTGCTTGCTCTTTTTTCAGACGGTTGTTTTACTTTCATTGCATTTGTAGCATCAGTCATATTCACAACTCGCTCTCCCAACAGAACTGGGTTACAGCCAGTGGCTAGCGCCTCCGGAAATGCGGACCTAGTATTTCGCAATAGCTCTACGAGGGTGCGTAACCGCATGCTTTACTAACCCAAACAAGAAAATCTAATTTTAGAGGGAAAGGAGTTGAGAGGGTCCAAAGAAAGCCATGTCACTAATCTAGTACATACCTTTATATTGGGGTGTATGAAAAAGTTCAGTGCTGAAGTGAACTCCCAAATTCCTGGTATGCTCACAATAAGCTGTTTAATTCAAGTGCAAGGAATTTTACCACAGGATTTCATAAGATGCAACTTTTCCAAACAGGAAAAGAGACACTGACACAACCAAAAATTCTACAGCTCTTAAGCAGAGAGTCGAAGAAAAGATTATCACTTCACAAAATAAGTCAGTTTGCCAGGCTGATTCTGCCTTCTTTAGCGGTGGATGGTGAGGGGTGGAGTGACTAAGAGGGTTGGTGTGCGAGGAGACTGGAGCATATGAAAGCAGAGGCTTTGAGGGTGCAAAATTAAACAGGACTTCACAGGGCCCACTAAAAAAAGAATCAGGGTGGCTGGAGAAGTAATTGTGCCCAAAGTGACCCTAAAGCCTTGAATATCAAATCTTTCCTTTCATTCAGGTCTTTGGATCCAAAGCAAGATAATTTTTAATTTAAAACAATGCTAGATTTGATTGTCAAACTGTACTATGCACTGGATAGGTCCAGGTGCAGTGCTCTCTCTCCTCTCCTCAGCACCTTGAGTGATACCCAGCACACAGCAGACACCCAATGATGTACATGGGATGGGCGAATCAGTGAGAGACTGAGATGGGGGCTTGAACGTCATCTTGGTGCCTCCGATGCATCATACTTTAAAGCAATCCCTTTAAAGTACCTTAGAGCCAGTATATATATATATTTTTTTATTTTTATTTTTTTGCGGTACGCGGGCCTCTCACTGCTGTGGCCTCTCCCTTTGCGGAGCACAGGCTCCGGACGCGCAGGCTCAGCGGCCATGGCTCACGGGCCCCGCCTCTCCGCGGCATGTGGGATCTTCCAAGACCGGGGCACGAACTCGTGTCCCCTGCATCGGCAGGCGGACTCTCAACCACTGCGTCACCAGGGAAGCCCCGAGCCAGTATATTTTTAAATCAACGGTTCCATAGGATACGATCCAACTCCAGAAATAAATAGAAATAAGGGATATAATTTTCTGCCTCTCTGCTGAGCAATCAAAAACATTTTTTGGTCCCAATAGACACAGTGATGGACAATTCTGCCTTAAGAAAAGAAGAGACTTGTTCACAGCAGTATCACCCACATCTCACAACTGGGAGGACAGTTGCCTCCCGAGAATGATGGGAGGGAGCTCCAAGTAAAGCTTCTGCCCAAAAGATCCAACCTCCCCTTTTACTGCACCACAGTGGCAGCTCTCCTGTGGGAGGGTGGAGAGTATGGGAGGACAAAAAAGGAGGGATCTGCTAGGGGATGGTGCCATAGGCCAGACCCTAAGGCACAATATTATTTTATGCTCCTGTAACAATCCCAACTCATTCACTCCGTTATATCTACCCAAGTTTCTGAGCAGCTGGGAGCCAGCCAACTCCCATAGGGCGGGCAGCCTAGGCAAATAACAACCATCATTGATTGATACAAAGTAAATATTCAGTACAACCATATAAAGTAAATATTATTATCACCATTTTACAGAAGAAAAATGTAAGGCGGATCTATTTAGCAGGTGATGAAGTTTGGATAGGAGCCTCAGTTTGTCTGACTCTAAAACATGAGATTTTTTTCCAACACATAATTTTGCCTCCTGGATCCAATCCCCATGTAAGCTCATACTCCCAATGAGAATGTGATTATATAAAGAGGCACTCTCTTCCGTATTCAAACTAGGCATCATTTTTAGATAAAATCCTTTATACATATGGGTCTAATAATTTAAGCCCAAATTTGAAAAAACTGAAATATCACAAAGTAACAAACATCATAGAAGTCTCTTATTCCACCGTATACTACAGAAGGAACCCTCTTTGTAGGAATATCTTGCAAGCTTTACTTGCACTTGTGAAAATAAATATATTAGCATTACGTAGCACTTTTCCACTGAAAGAGTTCAAAGCATTTTTCAAATACCAATTTGGTATTTGCTTGAGAAAATAAAAGCTGAAATATTATAGACAGACTCTAGGTGGCATCCCTTAAATAACATTTATCTTTCTTCTTCCCAGAAAAAGGTAGGCATCTCAAAACACGTATTGACACTAAAACTATTAAAATAGAATTCCGAAATTCATGAAGTACAAAAGAATACCCTAGTATGGCTACTACCATTTGAGAACTGAATTTAGTGCTCAGCTTCTTAAAAAACAAGGTGAAGAGAAAGAAAATCATTTATATATAATTCTCATTGTCCAATAAAAGAACTTTCTGTGGATTGTTGTTTAAGAAACTCTGAATAAGACATTGGATATCTTCTACCACTACTTTACAAAAAATACACAGATACTCTTCGTGCGACATTACTTAAATTGACCCTCAAGAGAAGCTAAAGGAGAGTCATTTTTAAGAATAGTAATTTGTTTCAGATGCAACTCTATTTTCCTTCTCCATAGGTCATATCTAATTTTTACACCAATGAAGAGTACACTTGATTCCTTCCACCTCTTTTTCAAGATCAGTTAGTTGTCTGTACATTTTTAGCAATAAAAATCTATCTTTTTTTTTTTTTTTTAAGGTAACACCTATGGACCATTTCGTGTTTAACCTAGCCCTGCACCAAGCATGCATTCTTTGACTCAGCGACTCCGGGCTATTAAAGATCCCACCCTCAGTGTCAGAACCGCAAGTGGCAAGCCCGGGAGTCCAGCCTGGGTTAATCTGATTCCAGAATCAAGCTCTTAATCATCCTACCACAAATCCTATTCTGTTTACCATAAGGGTATGTGACATTTTTATCTGTATTTCCAAAGTCAGGTAGATAAGAACATCTTCCTGGGGAAATAATATTTTCCTTAGGTCAATTCATTAAGGGCAGGCTCACAGAGGTAATCTGGACCCTAGTTGCTTTTGATCAAGTGAAGAATTTGAAACCATAACCCAAATGTATTTTTAAACCTCAGCAACAACAGATAATAAATACTGCAATATGTGGGGAAATGAACAGAGTCTATATGGAAGCATATAGGAAGTTATATGCTTCATAGAATAGGTAATAGGAACTTTCTCTTCAGGTCACCAATCAACTCAAAGTCAGTTAAAAGTAACAAATTGTCATCATGGATAATGTTCTAGATGAAATAAGTTAGTGGTCAAAGCAAACACCTAAAACACCATGGACCACACTACAAAAACCCAGAAGCAATTATCACTCATCATTGCCCTGGCAGGAAGCTCCAGGGGGACCAAGGACTGAATGAGTAAAGGGACCACTATCACCTCTTAAATCTTGGGCCGACTGCTTCCAGATGAGCCATTTGGCATAGTGAGGAAATGGAGTTCTGAAATCTTGCCCAGATGTTGCATTTCAGCTAGAAATTATCAATAGTTGGGTTCATGATCCTTTATTTTCATGTATAAGACAATAGAGTTTTCCAAACATGGTAATTTTGCTACCACTTTTAAGCAGATTGCGTCTTTGAATTTTTTGAAGACTTACCCAATATGTGCCGAAGCATGTAGACATTTGAAATTATGAGAGGGGAAAAGAAAGATATTGGTAGCTTGTCCAAGGACAGTTATCCAGGAGAGGGAGTGTCCTTTAGGGCTTATACAAATAGACCCTTTCTCTCTCTTCAAATCAGCCTAAAACATTCTCTGAACACCAAAGTTTTTCAATACTCTATTAAACGAAAACTCTAGAGTTACTGCTATTTTCAAAACATTACAGTAGAAGAATCCCTAAATCACAGTTGATGGCAGCTGTTTCTCATAACAACATGCCTAAAATAACGAGAGCCCAATGTGAACCCGAAGATTTCCATCCATGGATTCAGTTAGGCTCTGTGCTAGGTACCAGGGATTCAACAAGAAAAAACACGGAAATAGCCCTTGCCCTCAAGGAGTTTACAGTCCAACAGAGAAGTAAGACACTGAACATCAAAACATGAATAACCTTCCAATTAAAAATAAAACAGCTGACAAATATAGTCCTGGTGACCTGCAGTTTAGTTTAAAGGAGCCTAGATTCCTAAAAGGTGGGTGAGTGAGGGGAGGGAAACAACAGATGTCAGTTATCCAAAAGCATTCCCGACAGAATGTTTTTTAAAGTAAAGTTTAGAAACATTTTTCCTGGGATTCTGTACCAAACCTCCAATTTTGGCAACTGGACTCATTGTTGATTCTGGTTACCAAACTGAAATGGCAACCAGCCCCCATAAGTTAAAAGCCCTGGATATATAGATACATACGTACTATATGTTTTACTCTCTCCTCATTTTCTTTTCTTTGCCAACTTCACATTTTATAGACATCCTCATAGTGACTCCAGGAATGGTTTCCATCTTAAACTTGACAGCCAGAGTGACAAAGTCTTGACTTTTTTTGTTTCCTTTCTACGACTAATTTTTTTAATTCAATAAATAATAACATTTCTCTCAGTGTAGAGTCAAGGCACATCTTAAAAAGAAAATTTGAAAAATGTTTGTCTACTTTTAAAAAGAGCTGCTATGATCTAGCCTGAACCTTAAAAGCATAGAATCATATTATGTTGGACTTTGAATAAATCTTAGAATATGTCCCATCCAGCCTTTCATTTTACAAATGAGGGAAATGATAACGTCTGCTGACTTATGAGGGCCTCAGTCATTTAACTCTTGAGACACTGAATGTGGTATATATCAAAGCCACATGAACTTTGACATCATTATGCTTCCTGTAGCAAACTTTTTCAAAGATATTTGCTAAATATGTACAATGCAAAGATGAGTAAGTTCAGAGTCGCTGATCTTAAGAAGCTCTGTTTCTTGGCTTAAGGATCCAAAGGGTCACATGCAGGTTAGGGCACCACCTATAACATGTCAGGCAGGACCCTAAATTGCCCTCTGGGGTGTATGTGAACTTCATAAGAATTTTACAACGATGTTGAGCCCGTTATGGTATTATGATAGACTGAGCACCCGTCTACTGAGTTTTGGGGCCAAAACTACTGCTCCAAAGTACAGTGGTCAATGTGTATTAAATTAACCCAGAAAAGTAAATCAGATCTTTCTGGCATCTCCAGGCATCTTAGTCCTGGACATTCAGAGAGTACACGTGACCACACAGACGCGAATGTAGGAGAAAAGGGTATGGTATCAGGAAAAGTACAGACGTGGTTAGTATAAACCATTGTGGCAGAAGAAATATAAAAAGAAAGTGTAGGCTATGTAATCAGTCTTCTTCTGATGTGTGTGATAATTGCCTAGCATTTGGCCAGATTTTATAAGTAGTCCTCTGAAAGAGTACATATTTTTAGTAATTAAAGTACACAAATGACCCCACACCTTTACACACTTGTAAAGACCCAGCATTTCATGCCAGATCCAGCACTTGAAGATTTAAAAGGAGAAAACCCTAATTAACTGTATTCACAAGACTTTCCTAACATAACAGATGTCAGGAGACAAGTATGACATTATATTATAGATAATTTTTTAATGGTCATCACTTTGAAAAATTGAAATTGAGATCAACCTAACTGAGCTCTTTTATCTTTTTTTATAAAAAATTAACAAACAAAATTTGATGATGAATGTACTAAGTGGAAAGGCATCCAAAACCAATTTGCCCTTCCAGACAGGCCCAGACTGCACAATCACCTGGGCGCTGGGTCCTGGGAACTGACTCTGCCCTCTAAAGAGAGGCCTCGTCCTTCTTCAGATTTTACAACCTGGTTCTGCTGGCTAGGGGAAAAAATAATCCTCAAGAAGGATTGGTGGGACTTCCCTGGTGGCGCAGTGGTTGAGAGTCCGCCTGCCGACGCAGGGGACACGGGTTCGTGCCCCGGTCCGGGAGGATCCCACATGCCGCAGAGCGGCTGGGCCCGTGAGCCATGGCTGCTGAGCCTGCGCGTCCGGAGCCTGTACTCCGCGATGGGAGAGGCCACAACAGTGAGAGGCCCGCGTACCACAAAGAAAAAAAAAAGAAGGATTGGTGCACTGCAATGGCATTCCAGAGGAAATTCACCATCAAAACTCAGCATTGTAGGGTTTTTTTGGTTTTTTTTTTTTTGTGGAAGGGAGAAGATCTCCCTCTAGAAAGAAGGGAGAACCAGGCTTAATTTGCCCTTTTTGCAAGTCAGAAACTACGTTCTGAATTGCAGATTTGTGGAATGTAAGACCAGACACTTGCAGATACCACATTGGGCTAAGTACTTAGGCATTAACTTGGAAGGATGAAGGGCCCTTGTATACCCACTTCCTAGCATCTTTAGTTTGCTATCTATACAGTGTAAGAAAATATTCCAACCAGAATCCTTAAGAAGGGTTGTCAGATTAGCAAATAAAAATTTAGGGCCCCCAGTTAAATTTGAATCTGAAATAAACAACAAATATAATTTGAGTACAAGTATGTCCCAGATATCGCATGAAGATATACCTATGATAAATATATAGAGATATAGATATGTACCCAGTTTCTCTGAAATTCAAATTTAACTGGGTATCCTGTATTTTATTTGGCAATCATATCCCTAAAGCTATCAATGAAGAATTTATCTCGGAGCTAAATATTAGCCCAGGTGGAAGGGAATATGGGGAAAGTGAATTCTGAGCTTTTTAATGTGTCCAGGGTCCTGCAGATTGCACTGTGCTTACTTTACAACTTCTCTGTGAGGTAGGACCAAAGTCCTTAATCCCTACTTTATGAGTGTAGACTCTGAGTTAAAGAATTGCACAAGGTTACAAAGCAAAGTAGAAGAGCTGGGATTCAAATTAAGATCCTCTGGCATTTTGTAGGGGGCTCTGTCAATCACTACACTAAACAAACATCAGAGAAGGAAGAATTTAAGAAACTGGCTGGAAAGCATTGCTTTAGCAAGCAAAAATACCTAGCGCAAGCATGGACACTCTTTTCTGTTTTCACGCCTAAGTAAGCAATCATCTGTCTGTGTTCTTTACAGGCTGAGAGTGGCCATTAAGAAATGAAAGCGAGTTTAGATTTCACCGGCATGTTTGGATTGGACGACATTTTGCATTTCAAGAAACCAAGGTCAGCTCAACCTTTTTAGCACTGAGACCCAGATACCACCATGATTTAAGCAAACAACTACCCTGGTGAATTTAAGAGTAAGTGATGGAATAACTGTTCACTGCCTCCCATGCTTTAATTTGCCAAGACTATCTTTACTTCTAAATCTATTAAGGAGAGCTCTATTTCACTCTGCAAAATACTAGCAATTTCTGAAATGAGGTAGAATTTATCCTTGTGAATACACTTAGGGAATAAAAGCTGAGTAACATCAGTAAAAGGTAACCTTCCCAACGTTAGCTGCCTTGAAGCATGCGCCTTATTTTCTAATTCCAAGTAAAGATATGGTTAGAAGAACTTTTACGTTAGAAAACTATAGAAAACGGAACCTCATACTTCTCGTTAAAAAAAAAAAAAAAAGACATAGTGTGGGATTAACCTACCACTGCTAAGACATTCCAAATTCAAATCTTTCTCTATTGTACCACAAAATAAAATGCTCAGCTATATTTACCACATCAAAAGAAATCAGTCGAGTTTCTAATATCACAGAACCAAACTAATAGTTCTCACGTGGATATTCATGTTTAGAAGCCATGCAAGGAGTAACAACTGCCTATGACAACTGTCTGTGAAGGATATTGTCAGAAATTCCGAACTGCCCCAGAGGTGTGGCAAGAAAGTCCAGAGATTATTATTGGGTAATGACATTGGAAATAAAAAAGTATATAGTATTACAGTATTGAGCTATTAGAGCAGGGAATCAATTCAAGGAGACAAGCAAAATTTATATACTTTATTGATTTTAAATTTTACATGCTCTGCTATATGAGTAAATCTTTTGTAGTAATTCTAAAGCTTTGAAACATTGTAAATAACAGGGACTGTGGGGGGGTTCAGGGCAACCATTTTTTCATACCAAAAGTATATAGCCTTTAATGCATATGAGAAGAAATTGGGGTAATAAAATACCTTAAAGCTAACTTAAGTCAGGGCTGGTGTGTTTTTTTTTTTTTTTTTTTGGTCTCCAAAGAACGAGCGTGTATCAGGTAGTGAAGTAATGCCAGGTAGCATTGTACTTAAGGAAAAGCATAATTAAATTGATCCTATTGTATTACACAAATCCAACATATCCTGTGTAAACTCAGAAACAGGTGGCTCTTTGTAGAAAAGTGGCTGGCTATTAACCAATGGAAGTAAAGTTTTCTCACACAAAAACAAATACACAGGAGGAAAACACTGAAACAATGGTTGACTCAGGATCCCATAATCAAGAAGCAGATTGAATTTGAAATCACCCCTGCCTGTTCAATGTACCTGAATCCAAAAGCCTCAATGCTGGGCACTGGGGGAGCCTGTTTCTAAACAGAAATTTGAGTAAGCCAGTCAGGTTCCGAGAGCCTGCCACCTTTACCAAAAACCACTGCAGGCTGGGTAGTTTGTAAGTTTCCATTATACACGCTATATAGAAAATGACAGACATGAAGGTGTTGGGAGGAGTTTTATATTTTTACTGCAGTGAGCCTGACTGACGCTTAAGAAAACGTTTTGACACGTTTAAGTGTGAGCAACAAATCTATCCACTGATTCATAAGCCACATGTTTACTTAAAGAAGCCTGGCCCAATAAATAGGGATCAAAATCCCAAGTGCTTAAGTCCATAAAATTCCCGGAGGTGAACTAGCACCAACAGAATATATTTGACCTTCTTTTTTTTTGTTTTGTTTTGTTTTGTTTTGTTTGCGGTATGCGGGCCTCTCACTGTTGTGGCCTCTCCCGTTGCGGAGCACAGGCTCTGGACGCGCAGGCTCACCCGGCCGCTCCGCGGCATGTGGGATCCTCCCGGACCGGGACACGAACCCGCGTCCCCTGCATCGGCAGGCGGACTCTCAACCACTGCGCCACCAGGGAAGCCCTGACCTTCTTAAAATGAGTACAGCTTTTCAAAAATACATAATTCGCTCTCTTTTTTTGCATCTGTACACTATTCTTTTTTTTAACTCTGAGAAGCTACCTATCTGCCTTTCCAATATTTAAACTTCTGTGAGTATAAAAGTGAGAGCAGTACTCAAGTAATTAAAGCCCAGTGACTTTTTGCAGTTTATGTAGATCATATTTATGTAGATCGATCTATCTATTATATCTATTATCTAGACCTATAGATCTATCTATCTATCTATTTATGTAGATCATACCCAGTATACTTGTTTGCAAGCTCTATTAACTACAAAGTTTGATTTTTTTTTTTTTCTCGTTGTGGCACTCCTCTCACACATACAAAGCCGTTTGGCATAATGATTCCACACATTTACAAGAACCTAAAGGAAATGATGGCAATCCTCAAGCACATCAGATTCAGATGAAAGAAAATAGTCTCTATGAGCATGAAAAAGGGACAAGAATTTTATATTCTTCAAGTTTCTAATGTGAGCTATTGAGAATGGAAATCAAAATCACTGTAACTATTAACACTTAAATATTGGGCAGTGAATCATTACAGTGTCTTAAAACCGGAAACCTCAAAACTGGGTATTTCTAACCAACCCACTGGCATAGGCAACCTTTGTGTGATGGAAGGAGGAAGGGGGAGTCCCTATGGGGGCGGTAAGTGAGTGGGAATGTAGGAGAGGAAAGGAAAGGAAAGAAATCTAACTCAAGGACCTTGAAAACTTAATTTGGAAACTTTGTTAGTGACTTTGGACTTCATTAAACTCCATGTATCACTCTAGCAGCATGATCTCAACAGTTTGAAAGGTATTTGTCATCAGTGAAAGAAAAACATTATTTTTAAAAGAGTAAAAAGATTGATGCATCACTGTGGACTACTTACGCCCCACGCAGTTCAGTCCTTGGTATGAATCTCAACGTGATGGCTTTTGCATACGGCGCATAATTAAACATTTTCTTTTCAGGGCTTTATAGAATCCCCATATGTTTTTAATGGCATCATCTGAATGTTTTTCTTAATAATTCTGGCAGCCTGCTCCTGAATCTTCAAGTTTGTTTTTTGTTCCTAATATCTTTTCTACAGAGGCCGCATTGTGCCAGAGATTGAATCAAAGTCTGAGAGCCCCATGGTCAAGGAAGACACACACACAGAGACTCACACACTCTTACACTGCTTTCTCCTCACTCTTGACTTGCAATCTGTATTACTCTTGGCACCGGGAAAAGATGGGTGAGAAAGAGAAGGCAAGGGAAGAACACAGGGCTCTGAGTCACAACCTCACTCTACCATGTGGCCCCTTTCTCTTCTGCAGTAAGACGGCTAACTCATGTCATATGTCTGTCTGTCTGTCTCTCTGTGAATGTTTGGTGAGTGCATTTAGGTGTGTGCATGCACACGGGGTGGGATGACTTTGGCAGCTGCAACATATGGTCTGTTCGACATTCTGAGGCTGCACAAACCATAATTTGCTGATTTGTGCATGGGAACAGGCTTTCTCCTTTTGAGCAGTGGTCCATTTTCTGAACCAAACCCCTTCAGACACAACCCATAAAACTGAAATAATGAAATGTTCACCATTTGGCCTAGTCAGCCACATTTTGAGCTATAAATCAGAATCACTTCCATTTCAGGTGGTATAAATGCGACCCAGTGATCAAGCCTACATGCAGAAGGGGACATCAGGATACAATAATAATCTGAGATTCTAGTGTCCATGTCTACTCAGGACTAGTGCCCATAGTCTCAGACAGAGAATGTAAGAGCCTCTGCTTGAAGAATAAGTAAGTCCAAAAGAAAAATGTACCCATTGCTGTTCAAATGTAGCTTTGCATTTGCTTTATCCCAACATAAATTTAAATTCTAGAAACTGACAAAGACAATAAATAACTCACTTTCGAACCATAGGTCTCCTTTAGATTGAGTGTTTGAACTCAGATCCAAGTTTCAAAATATAATAGTTTTTTAAACGTGTTCTCACACTCTTTCCATATTTGTCATCTTGAAATCAGATGATGTGTATGAACAAAATAGAAACAGTAACCAAAACGGATTCCTTATGCTATTTTCCCCATTGAACTTCATTTATTTACAGATGGCCAAGTGTCTATGAGGGCATTTGAAACTCTCCTATTATTAAGAGCTGAGCTTTACCAAACATTTCAAAGAACTGGTGTATATTTCAGAATTCTGCAGATGATGTGCCTTAAATAGAAACAACCACTCTGGAAAATCTTAAAACATATGCAGGCAAACAAGGACAGAAACAGATTATCCAGGAATGGGAATGCTATGGTTTTCAATGGTACTTCGAACGTTTGTTGGTGAAACTTGACTGAAACAGCAATAACCTTTAAGAGCCTCTCTTTTTAACGGTTTTCAGTAAACAAAAATAATTTCTTCTTAAAAACCCAAACCTTCCTTTTTCTTCCGTGTAAATTGCTGTAGGTGAATTTATAACATGGTAAATATAATAATAAAAAAAAAGAGAAGGTTCTGGAAATGAAGTGATTGGGCAAAAATAAAAAGTAAGGTTTAAAAAAAGAATCAGTTGACTTTCCTCCTTATCCAGATACCATTTCAGCATCTAGTCTCTTAGTCCAGGTCAAAGGAAGAAGCTGCCGTAGAACCAAAGCCACAGGGTCTAACAAGCTCACTCTCCAGTAGAAACTGTCACAAACTGTACTTCTATCAGGCACCCACACAGCTGTGCAACCTTGGTCAAAACCCAGAAGACATTTCTTGAAAGGCTTTGAGTCATGAACATCATTGGTAGGACAATGGCACTTCTGAGCTTTGATCTAAAGTTGGATTGAAAGACCTTCCCTATCCTTCTAGAGAAAACTGCATATATAGAAATAGCTTGGGGCTTCCTTGGTGGCTCAGTGGTTAAGAATCTGCCTGCCAATGCAGGGGACACAGGTTCGAGCCCTGGTCCGGGAAGATCACGGAGTTGTCACAGAGCAACTAAGCCGGTGCGCCACAACTACTGAGCCCATGCGCCACAACTACTGAAGCCTGTGCACCTAGAGCCCGTGCTCCGCAACAACAGAAGCCACCAAAATGAGAAGCCCGCACACCGCAACGAAGAGTAGCCCCCGCTCGCCACAACTAGAGAAAGCCCACGCACAGCAACGAAGACCCAACACAGCCAAAAATAAATTAATTAAAAATTAAAAACTTTAAAAATAGCTTGGTGGTAGCTCCGTGTTTGAAAGAACCCTCACCCAACTGGACAGCCACCGCCAAGGCTTCCCACATTCAGATCTCAGAGCATTTATCACCACCAACTTAATCCATAGAAGCTGAAGTGAGCACAAGTTGGTTCAGATGACCCCCACTTGTAGGTCTGAGAACAATTCTCCATCCAAGCAATGAGGAATTTTAAGGGTCCTAAGCTGGTAGATAGCAGGGTCTGATTTGCAGTGACTTTTCCTTTGGGTTTAGTTGCTGAGTACTAGCTTGAACAAAGCTGCAGTTTCATGCTCTGGGGCAAACAATTAGATCCCTGCTTTTGTACTTGCCCACTTACCCAAGTTCCTCTAGGAGTCAGGCCTGCCTTATCCTGTCTTCCTACATACAAATGTTTGGTGGGTACTACTTGATATCAGGCACTGTGCTGGGCACTGGGGAGAAGAATGAGAATAAACAGGGCACAGTCCCTGCTCTCAAAAAATACTCACAGTAGAGAGAAGGCTAGAGATGTATCTTAAGTACACTAAAAGATGAAAAGTGCTCTAAGAGGGAAAGAAACAAATTGGTCGGGAGAACAAAGGTGGGGATCACTGGGATGACGGGATAGAATCAAGAAAATGTCATGAAAGAGGCGACATCTGAGGTAGCACTTAAAGGTATTCATGTGGTAGGAAAAGCAGCGGGACAGAAAACTACAAATGCTAGGAGAGTGCTCTAAGAAGGGAGCACAGCATGAACAAAGGCTGTGGTTCTTAAAACGTTCATCTTCAGACACATCACTTGGGTGTGTTTCTAAAAATGCAGATTGCTGGGCCTTACTCTAGATTCTGGTTCTGTTGGTCAAACACAGGGATCTGGAGTTTGCATTTTTACCAAGTAGGTAGAGTTCAGGTCACATTTTGAGAAACGCCTGTGCAGGATCATAACGGTACATATTTCAGGGATAAGAAGAAATTCAGTATGAACAGAGCATGGATAGGGGGGTGGGAGGTGGACTGAGCAATGAGGCTGGTCAACCAGATCTGAGAGTGATTGCCAAGTCTTGCAGGCACCTGGGAAGCCCTAAAAATTTGATTCCGGGAAGCTTCAGATACCAAGAGCCACCCTCAGAGCTGCACGAGGACTGGATCGTCTCTACAGCTGCAACTTCTTGGGTGTCCACAGCACAGCAGCAGGGAGAGGAGAAGGAGACTAGCCTAAGCCCAGACAGCCCAATGATCCAACCCCAGTTCTGCCACTTGCTGACTATGTCCTCTTGGCAAGTGATTGAGGCAAGTGACTAAGTCCTCTTAGCAAACTCCAATGTGCATGAGAGCGTGTTAAATCACAGCCTGCTGAGTTGCCCCATCCTCCAAGTTTCTGATTCGGAGGCTGCTGCCGATGTAGCTGGGCCCTGGCATCACACTTTGAGAACCAATGCTCTCAAGCCAGAGGTGTCATGTAGACACAGAGATAGAGGTCACTGGGTAAGGATCTTTACCCTAGAATGGCCATGCCAAGCTCCTGGGTGTCAATCACTAACTCACAAGCAAAGCCAGCTACGAAAACAGAAGGCCAGAAATGACTGTAATCCTGACCCCTTGATGGACTCAGTGTCAGGGACTCATTAGGGTCAGAAGACTCTGAGCTAAGTAAGCAGTTTGTCTAAAACTCCTTGTGATAACAGTTCTTCCACTTGCGACCTTCGGAAACTCCTACCCAAGGATCTCCCATCTCCACTCCTAGAAGCCTTGCTGCCTCATAAACAGTCCCTGAAAGCCCCTGAGATCAACCAGACCAGTGCTAATAAGATCCAGTGTTACAGTCTGATTGAGGCTGCTCAGCTAAACACCCACTAGCCCACAGTAAGATTTCTCCAGCACCTCTGTCTCTCCATGCCCTATCTCATACAGACACACAAATTTTCAGAATCTGAGGGTCTTTCGGGAGTACAATTAGGTCAATCTTTTAAGAAATGCACCAGCAATCGCTCAGTTTTACACCTAAGCGTTCTTCTTAAAGGGAGAGGCAGACTTTGCTTCTTGAAGTGAATAAAACAATGACAAAACCCCAGAAAATATGTTAACCCTGTTTTATGAAGGCGGTATAGACAGTATATTCTCTTTTGTTTCCAGATATGAAGAATACATAAAAACGTGATGAAGAGGCACTGGCATAAATATCGTTCTGTTCTTGTGCAGAAATTTGTAATATATCTCTATTTTGCTGCAGCCGGATTCCACTGAGTCATCAATTTCCACTGTATTATGCAATGTTCGGCTCGGTTGGAATGTTAAGCAGCCATCAGATTCTGAACTTTGCATTTCCTCACATTTGGCCCTTCCCTGATCAAGCTTTGTTTCTCTGTGATTATATATATACATCAGACCCTGGAATCAACTTTCTTTGTTTTATCAAGACCTGGTGCGTAGTGATTCTGATTTATCATTTTTACAACAGTCTCTTCCCTGCGGGCTCCAGGTCGTGATGGTGGCACTGCTACGATTTACGGTGGGGATTGTTGACGGAAGATGTATGCTCTTTTTGATTTTCCTTCCTCCCAACACCTGGTTCTTATTTTCCCAACTCTAGCTTTTGCCATTTTAAGCATTATTTACCATTTGCTGAAATGCATAAGTTTATTTGGTGGGGACATGTAAGGTAGAGGATGGATTTTTACAGTTGGCTATGATTTTTCCTCTTATCAACCCAACGTTGAAATGTTTTTTACGTTTTCTTTTGTTGTTAGGGACCTGGAGTTCATATTCATTTCTCACTTGTTTTTCCTTATCTGCCATGACATATTAGTTCTCTCGGAAAGAAAAAGAAAGTGCAGGCTGGGTAGGTTCCTTATGGAGGTTTCTGAATTTTCTGTGACTCGCGCTGTAGGTGGTCACCTCCTTTCCCAACCTGGATATGTTATTTATTACTTAGTGAAGGATCCTCTCTCTCAAAAGGCCCAGAGCAAGGCTAATTTTTCTTCAGAGTCTAAGATCACTTCAGAAGAGCTTGGCAAAAAGTAGAGTTTTTGAAGTCACTTAGGAATCCACTTGCCAATATTGAAGATAACTTTAAAAAGTGGGGATGAAAAATACGAAGATGCTCACACCTGAGAAATGTTTGATTTTGAAGAATGACATGTAGGTTTTCTCTCCAAAGTGAATCACAAACCAACTGAGACCAGAAATCGAAAACACCCAGAGTGCTTTCTCCCTCTCTTGCCTCCCCTAAGGCACCCAGCAAAGTGCTGGACACTGAGAAGGCCTTGTGTAAATTGATGTCTACTGCCACTTTTAGCCAGGGCTTCCTTTGTTAATTTATATACTTTTCCAAGAGGTCAGGTAGTTCAGGGTGTTATTTAAACGGGATAAATAACGAACACTCCCTCCGCCTACCCCTCAACTCACTCCTGGAAACAGAAGTCAGCTTCTTGAATTGTCATTTTTAAATAAAAAATTTAGGTCAATCAGACATGCTCTGGTGGAGAGAGCTAATCACCTCCCAGGATTAGATGGCCAGACATAGCGGTTTTCCAGGACAATTCCTGTTTATGCGTGTTATCGCAGTGTAATTATTAACAGTAACAACCGTTCGCTCTCAAAAGTATCCTATTTCAGGGCTTCCCTGGTGGCGCAGTGGTTGGGAGTCTGCCTGCCGATGCAGGGGACGCGGGTTCATGCCCCGGTCTAAATTATATAGTCATGCTATCCTGTATTTATCCCCAATTTCTTCCTCTTAGTAACTATGCCCCTGCTGAGTTTTATGTAACAGGATACTCGTCCAGCTTGACACTGCATTTTCCAGTTCTCTTTGCAGCTTGGTGTGGCCAATTATTTATATAATCAACAAGCATGTCGTGCTGACTTTTTGCCAGGCACTGTTCTAGGTACTCCTCGAATTAAAACATTTAATTGTCATCCTAGGAGCTAGGTGCTATTTCATCATTCCCATTTTACAGATGCTGAAACTGAGAGGTTAAGTAACTTGCACAAGTAGCAAAGCTGGGATGTGAATCCCAGTAGTATAAGCCCAGAGTCTGTGCTCTTAATCTGCTACCTCCAAGCATGGCCAAGTGTTGGTCAATGGAACGTGGGAGGAAGTGATGCAGACAGCCTGGTCCTGAAAAAGGAATCTCGTCCACCACTCTCTCCTCTTTCCCTCAGTCAGGACTTGATGCTGGTGAACACACAGTTGGAGACAACAGTCCACGAGTTGGAGGAGCCACAAAACAAAGGGATGTGGATCCTTGGCCAACCTCAGAGAGCAAAGTTCCTTCTTCCCCTCAACTGCCTGCTACCTCGTGATGGTGTATGTGAGGGAAATCTGCCTGTACCCTAACTAATACCTATCCACATCCCCACCTCACAAAGACCCACTTTATGCAGATGTCATACATGAAGGAATATGTAACTATTCCATCCCAGTATCAAGATGAATCTCCTTGATCAGATCCAAACATTTCCTGCAAATGGCCCCAAGATTCCTCTCTACTCTGATGGCTGCTCCCATACTGTTAGCAAGGAGGGTTTCACTTCCAGTTCTATATTTAAATCGTAGTACATAGAAAATTTCTATGGAAGGCAGACGTGAAAGAGAATGTAGCTAGAGATATGCGGTCCTTATTCTCAGCACCAACCTAAAGTCATTCCAAAGCAAAGGGCTCATCGGCATGGCCTTCCTCTACCCCTGCATAGAGCTGCATCCTCTACCCGCCCCCGGCACATCTCCTTCCCCTTCCCAGATATATTCTCCTCAATAGCATTCATCACTACCTAACATATGTTCATTTCTTTTTTTATTTATAGCCCATCCCATCTGGATGGTAATCTCATTGAGGGAGTGACTGTGTCTGCTTTGGTCATCACTTTATCTCAAGCTCCAAACAGAACCCGAACTGCAGTAAGTACTCATTAAGCGTTGATTGAATAAATGAATGGAGAATGAACAAACTTTGAACAGCTAAACCTATGTGACTTTGGGCAAGTTACTTAACCTCTCATGGTTCCCTGATAATAGTATCTAATAGGATTGTTGTGAGAACTGAAAGAGATCATTCCTGTCAAATAGCGCCTAGCTCCCAGTACACGGTATAAATCCAATACCATGGTGACAGTAGTGAGTATTATAATGCGTGTTATGTACAGGCCTTACGCCATGCAGTATTATTTCATTTAATAATAGGCCATGTGTTCAGAACTACCCACCTTCTGGTACCACAGAAGGAGTCCTGGTTCATCCATCATACAGCTTTTGAATTGTTCTGGTCCTCTTTCTAGAATTTCCTTTGGAAAGCCAGACTGCAATTTCCTGTCTTGGTAGGACAAACCCCAAACTTCTCTAGTGAAATCTAGATCAAGAGTTGCTGGAACTGGTCTTACCTTTGATAAGGAAAGACAAAACAGTACTTATTTTAGGACCGGTACCATGGCTGGCGTAAGAGTTCCCTGGTTTGGAGTTGTTTGTTGGCTTTTTTGTTAAATATCTCTATTTTTTTTTCTTTTGGTTTTAAGATCATCAGTGGCCTTTTATCCACTAATAACCTGAGGAGGGGTAAACTTGCTCCTACTTTTAGGACTTTCCTTACAGCCTGCCGCTGCCTCTTTTTGATAGAAGCATCTAGAGAAACTCCTGAATAGTACAAGCAGACTGTGAGGCTGAACTTTACACTCTGCAACAAAGCCGTGCCTGACACCCAGCTACATAGTGAGACCTCTTTCCAAAAAATGAATTGAGCTAGAGTTCCGGGAGTAACAGAAGTATTAAATATGTACACGCATTTTTTCATAAAGGTACCAGCACCACTTTCAGAGGGAAAAATCCACACCCGGGTTCATGATACTTAAGTAGCTACTTCCATCCAATCTCTCAGAAACTTATCCTTGCCCATCCTCATGCTTCAAGCCCTCAGCTCTTTCCAATTTTAACATCGACCAAACTAGAAATTATCTAGAAGATGATGAATAAAGTAGTAGAAGAAGTCAGTTTCTGACTATATGCAGAAACTATATGCCTTACATTTGCCATTTCTAAAATTATTTTTAAATCTCACTGTCCTAAGAGTAAGCTATTATTATGGTTGTCATTGTTATTTGCATTTTATAGATGGGAAGAGTGAGGCTCTGAGAAGCTGTTGCTAGCATCCAAGGTCCCACAACTAATGAGAAGTGAAACAAGGATTCTAATGCAGATATCTGTAGCTCCAATACCACACTCTCTCCACTAGATCTTCCAACTTTTGGCCCCTTATAATTGCTATGTGCAGGACAGTTCAGGCAAATACTTCTGGAGACCTCAATATGAAGGATATAAAACAATTGCTCAAACTTTACCCTAACCAAGAGAATTATTTCCCCATGGGTCACCCTCTGGGATAAGTTGTATGAGTCCAGGATTCATCCAGCAAATAGGCCTGCAGTTAAAATTTCTTTCTGCAGAATGTTGAGGAACCCTGTTTGCACCTCTAACTTAACGCATTACTGTTAGAAATGTCTTAATAGTGAGTTTCTCTCTGTGTTTCCTCATCTACGGGATGGATATTTTAGAACAGGTCGAAAGCAAACATTGTCGCCTCACCTTGACCCTCCATATGCATGTCATCTGATTATACCCAGACCCGAACGGATGAAATCAGGGAGATAAGTAGATGCAACCTGAGGCTCCCTAATCTCGTAAGTACTTTCTGTTGACAAAAGAGTTTTGCTAAGTGAGGTTTTCCCCTCATAGGGCCTGTCAATATGCTATTATTGATAGATGAAAGCTAGTCTATTCCAGGTCTGGACAATTTTAAGCCTCATCCCGTAACGCTGGTTTAATACAGAGTGCTAGAAAACAGGCCCCAAAATGGGCATCTTAGCTATATTGAAGTAGTATATTCAGTGGAACATTTTTTTAAAAACCTACACAAGGAATTAGCAAATTCAAATCCTGTCACAAATGTCTTTTTTTTACATTAAAAAGAAACTTAAAAATAAAGCTTGAGTGCAAAGATGTCCTAGGCGTGGCTGACAGGACTAATAATAATATTTAAGGACATAATTGTTACAGACCTATTTCCATCAGTTTTGCGGTCCTAGAACAATTATCCCAAACTTTGTACAAGTATATCCTACCAGAGGCTGTCAACTGTGGCTGCACATTTGTATTACCTAGGGAGCTTTTTTTAAAAATAATGATACCTGGAGCGCACCCCACCCACCAGAAATTCCAATTTAATTGGTCTAAGGTGGGGTCTGGCACCAGTACCGGTTTAAAAGCATCCCAGATGATTTTCTTGTGCGACCAGGGCTGGGAACTACCATTCCAGACAATTCCCCACTGAGATGCAGTAATTCCTCTGTCCCTAACTCATAGCTGTAACTGCCTCTGGCTGAATAACACTTCAGATGAATCACTTACTGCCAAATTTGTTTCTCATTTATTCTAACTGCTGTATTCAATCCTTGTCTGATTATTCACTTAATCTCTTCTGATTCGACTCAAAGTGTAATTTTTTATGACAACCCCAAATTCTCTCAACACTCTGACACATTAGTTCAATGAATAATCCCTTAAAACATCACACGAGCCTTTCTGTTCATAAACAGTAGGTTAGAGAGATTCGGGATTCGCTTCTGGTGTGATGCGTAAGGCGAGATACCATCAGTTCTCTACCCTCAACCTGCAGAGCAGACAGGTTGTAGTATTTAATGTCACTGCAGTCCTCAGAAGGACTGTCATATACGCAATCTGCACTGCAATCCCAATTCTGCTGTCAACTGGCTATGCAACTTTTGGCAAATCGTGATCCCTCTCTGAACCTAGGCTCACTCATCTATAGAACAATGGGAGAAATCAGAGTTGTTGAGTCCAGGATTCTCTCTCCGTGTTGAAGAAGTTCTATATCTAATTTTAAACTGGTGAGCAACTAACTGCTGGTGGGCGCAGTGACATTAGTTAATTGGTGGTATTTAAAATTCAAATGCTATTTCTCTCACTATCCCACTGAAAGAGCCCTTTTCAGTTTTGTGCCAAAGCAAGAGAATAGAGTTCCTATTAAAATGGAGCTTATGCTTTATAACCAGGAAAGAGTAGCTATGGCTACTCCTCTGAAACAGGCAGATACACTCCATAAATGTACTTATACTGTGGAGAAAATGCAAGTCTGGTAGATTAGACATTTATCTCAATTTACATTTTCACTGAAGGAAATACTTTATGTGTAGATTCACAAAACCCCCAAAATGGAGAATACCTTGAAGAACCACTTCATTTATTCCTCTATAAATACTTCATTTATTCTATACGTTCCTCTATATAAACATAAAACTATACTGCTCAGGAAAGAAGTATAGTACAGCTCTCTGTTCTTTTGTTTTAATTGAAATATATTTGATTTACAATATTTTGTTAAATTCAGGTGTTCAGCAAAGTGATTCAGTTTTATATAAATATATATATATTCCTTTTTTCAATTCTTTTCCATTATAGTTTATTACAAGATACTGATTATAATTCCCTGTGCTATACAGTAAATCCTTGTTGTTTATTTGTTTTATATATGGTACTGTGCAGAGCTCTCTGTTCTTTAAATCTATTAATAGACATATTTTAACAATCCCTCTTGACCCATGGCCCCATTGTTGAGTAATCTTAACTTAAATCTATCAAATTCTGATTGTGCTAGTCTCTTCTCACAGATGCCTGTGATTCATTTGCTTATACATCTTCAAAAGATTTCTTGATACTAAATAGCCCTGATTCCTTTAGCCCTTCCCCATAAGATCTCAACTTCTATTCCATTGAACTTCCAATCATGCTCCACAAATTCTCAACACATGCTTTATGCTGTGGAGTCTCCTCTGAGCTCCAGCTCAACTGCCTGTTAGATATCTCCTCCTGGGCGTCAAATTAAACATGTTCCCGGGCTTCCCTGGTGGCACAGTGGTTGAGAGTCCGCCTGCCGTTCAGGGGACGCGGGTTCATGCCCCGGTGCGGGCAGATCCCACGTGCCGCGGAGCGGCTGGGCCCGTGAGCCATGGCCGCTGAGCCTGCGCGTCCGGAGCCTGTGCTCCGCAGCGGGAGAGGCCACAACAGTGAGAGGCCCGCGTACCGCAAAAAAAAACAACAAACATGTTCCCACTGTGCTGGTCCTCTTCCAGTGATTTTTTTTTTTTAATATTCATAAATGGCACCACCATCCACCCATCTGCAGTAGGCAGAAAATCAACTCTACATCTCCTTCACCCTAGTTCTGTAATCAAATACTCACCAAGATTTTGTTCTCTAAAAATGTTGTGAATTCAGCCATTTCTCTCTATTTCCATTATCCCCAGTCCAAAGAGCCATCCATTCTCTTCTGGATACTGTAAGAGCCCCCAACGGGTCTTCCCCCCAGATCCATTCTCTATACAGCAGCCAGAGTGATCTCTTAAAAACGTACCAGATCATAGAATTTTCTGGCATGAAACCCACCAATGACTCCTCAGCGCTCTCAGAATAAATACCCGCATCCTCAGGAAGGCCTTCAAGGTCCTGCACAACCAGGCCCTTTCCCCACCAGTCACATACTGAGCCGCTCTCCCTCTCACCTTCAGCTCCTTCTTCATTCTTCAGCTTCCTTCTCACTTTAGAGCTTTGCACATACTGTTCCCTCTGCTGGGAATGCTCTCCATCATCCCCATATCCTTCAGAGCTCACCTTGCTCACCTCCCAGACTGTTTCTGCTCTTTCCATTACACTCTCACCCAGCACTCACCCTTCACTTGTCCTGCATTTCCCATACCAAGTCTCTTAGCATGCTTATAATTATTTGATTGTGTAGTTAATATTTCATATCTAGAGACCATGTCTGCCTTGTTCACTGCTCTATCACCAAGTGATTTGCACATAGTAGGCATTTTATGCTCTAACAACATTCTAGTAAATGGTTGACTTCTCATATCGTAAATTAGCTTATCCCCTCCACTCATTTCCTCCTCTCCCTTCACTGTCAAATTTCTTTAAAGACTGGTCTTTACTACCTGCCTCAGCTCCACCCCCATTCACTTACCAACCCACTAAAATGTGGGGTCCTCAGGCACCACTCCAGTAAAACTGTTAGTGCCAAAGTTCGCCAATCAAAGCTCATGACGTTCTGGGCTTTTTCTAGATTTACTCCTACTAAACATTTCTGTGACATTTGACACTATGGACAATTCCCTCCTGTTTCCTTATGCAGAAAATGTGATGAGTAGCTCCTCTGTTCCTGGCCCTGTGATTAGAACAGGGTCCCTTCTCACATTGAGCCCAGTGAGAGAGTCAAATCAACAATCACAAATATGCAAGTACAGCTCTGCAAGTGCTACGAAGAAAAAACAAAAAGCCAGAAGAGTGTAAAAGGCAGAGACTCTGAAATTGCCCTCCTATGTCCCCCTGACTTGCGTTTTGCTTCCACAGCTGAGTTCTCCTCCATGTGTCCCATAAACGCCTGCATGCCAGGGTTCCTTCCTTATCACGCTGCCTTTCTCATGCACACTCTCTTCCTGTGCTTGGGGTCCAAATCTGTATCTTCAGGCTTAATTTTCCAAGCACCTCTTGGATATCTCCTGGATGTTCCCTAGGCACCTAAAACAGTGCATTCTGGAACAAATTCAATGTCTTTCCCCAGTCCTTCTTCTGCTGTTTCCTCTCTCACAAGTCACCTAAACTAAAAACTAAACACCCCTGAGATTTTTCTCTCCATTTCCCTCACCCCACAGCAATCAGGGAGTTGTCACAATTCTGCCTTCTAAGCATCTAGTAATTTAACCTTCTCCATACCCAGTGCCACTACTTTTGATCAGACGTTCATCATCTTTCTCCTGCATTACTGCTGTGGCCTCCTCCCTGGACCCTCGCCTCCAAGCTCCCCCTACCCTGATCATTCGCTCTGCTGCCACCCACATTTAATGTGGTCGCGTCGTTGCCCTGTTTAAAGCCTCCAGTGCCTTTAAGATGTAGTCCACATTTATTAACTTCATAATCAGATCCTGCCTACCTCTCCTGTCTTACTCTTTTTCCATTCATTCATCCCACAGATATGCACTGAGCACCTAGTATGTATCAGGCACTATTTTAGGCACGGGTGATAAAGCAGAAAACACTGCTATGTCTTTACCAAGCCCTATACCCAGGTGCTACACACACATCTCTCTCTCTCTCTCCCTCTCTCTCTCTCTTTTCCACGCCTGCGCGCACACACACGCACATACACCTGGTTTCCAGCAACTTGAAATCTCTCATCGTTTTCTACATGACCCATGTTCTTTCAGCCTTTCATATAATACCTCCAGTGGCTGAAAGACTCTTTTCCTTCCTCTCAGACATATTTGCACTCCCTATAGACTCAACACTCACATTTAACCTCCATGAAGCCTGCAGGAATTCCTCAGGCAGATTTAGACATACTGCCTTCTTTCCAAGTCAAAACGCTTTGAACACACATCTTTCACGTGTACTTCTTTTTTACATGTCTGTCTCCATCATTAAACACTGAGTTCTTTGAGAGTGGGGTCCCATCTCCCTCCAGGGCATAGCTTCAACAAATTTTTACTAATCATACAAATTGAAAAATAAATGAACAAATATGTTCCACTACGTCTTTAAAGGAACAGTCCACCAACCGTAGCGTGCGCTAGAATTCACTGGGCATCTTGTTTAAATGCCAATTCACATTCACTGGGTCTGGGGTGAGGCCTGAGACTCTGCATTTTTAACACACTCCCAGGGGATGCTGATGCAGCCAGACTAAGGACCACACTTTGAGGAGCAAGGCTTTAGAACTTCGTGATCACAAACCCCAGAAAGTGAGGTTGATGGAGAACTATTCTGTGGAAATTAAACAAATAAACAAATGATAGTTCTGCTCCACATCTTGTCAGTCACATCTGCATGATATCTTGACAGCAACCAACTTCCTGAAATACTGGAGGGAGACGTCATTGCCATTGCCGTATTGCCATAACCCTTCCCTAGTTGAACAGCCCACTCTGTGCTCTCCAGAGCCTCTGAGAAGCCCTCACCCAGCTGGTTCACCAGCTTCCGCTTGTTGCAAAAATCCAAGTGTGTCTTTGTCTCCAACTCTGCAGATGGCTCCAGTGTGTCCCCTTGTCACCTCTAGCGTTGACACAGGCTCCCATACTTCCCTGCCAAGGGTCGGTGGCACAGGACGGTGCCATCCCTCTTGCACTCTCCCTGTTCTAAGGCAACAGCCCTGGCTGCCATTCAGGGCATCACTTTTCAAGCTGTCCTGCCTCATTGACAGAAGGCTTGGCACCGGCTGGCTGCTCTGCGGCCAGCACACCTCTCCTCCTCCCAGCATCCTCCACACTCTACTGGGAGCCTGCACGGACTCACAGGGGCCACCTGAAAGGTGATCCAAGTTTTAATATAAAATTTTCCTACCCTCAGAATTCTGAGGTACTACTGGGATTTATAAGTTGTTTCAAGGCTGTTTTAAAGACAAACCTATGGTATTTACGGAGATATATGGTCCTGTGTAAGCGCTGTGTGGTTCTTTATAGAAGGTACAGTATAAATGTTCTTGTATTACTAGGAGGATTATATAAAAGATGTTAAAACATGTTTTGACCAACCAGTGGTATGGCCACAGAATATAATGTATCCATTGTCAAGAAATCCCCACCAGAGACCTTTGAAATCTTACATTGATTGAGTCGTGCTGGACTTGAAACACATTGAAAATTTTCCAAATGGCAAAATATAAAATATACTCTTTCTTTTTTTTCAGTATTTACCAGTTAAACACTAAAGTACTGTAGCTGGCTGACCTTTCACAGCAGTTTTTGTTCTACTTTTCCAAAAGCAGCCAAAAAGGGATTGTTTTCTTTTAATGCTTTGTTTTGTCTCTAAGAAAAAAAGAACCAACTTATTTTGAGCATTCTACTCCCCCCACCCCCGCCTATACAATAACATCATAATGGCAGAATAATCTCTGTAAACAATGCCCTAGGGATTTAGTTGGCTACAGCGGGGGACTCTAAAAGCCAATTTCAGTGCTTTTCTTAACTACATCATTGCATTTTTGTCTGCCAGTGGATAAGAAGAGTCTCCTTTTAGAGCAGGTTGATGGAAAGTGCTAATTGTTGACACATTAGCTAATTGTTATGATTAGCCTCTGACTTCTTTTTAATTCTCAAAGTCCAGATCTCAACTGTGAAGTATGAAGATGCTTTATTACAACAATGCTATGAAAACATTCAAACAATGAGGGGCTAATCTTCAGAAGCATTTCAATCCAGTGGCCTCTAGACAGCCCTGCCTTTAAAGAATAGACAACTATCAGGAAAAAAAAATATCCTAACTGTTGCACCCACTCAGTATTTCAGACATAAGTGTTCTGGGTTATCATTAATGATCTGCGTTTACAAATTCACTGTGCCTTTGGAAAGTGGACGTAACTCCAAACCAAGTGAACCACATGCAAGCTGTAATGGTCTACGGACAATTGAGGCAGCTTGGAATCCACGACAATGTGAACCTGTAAGGTACCAGACTTAGATGTTTCTCAGTTTTCTAAAAATCAACAAGGGATATTTGAAACTGGGGTCATTCTCAGCTATAGTTCAACTTGGGAAAACAACTAGGCAGGAGTACTAAAATGTATGTGTTCTTTAATATTTAAAGAAAAGGAGGGAGAGGAAACCAAGCAAAGGAAGTAGCAAGAAACCAAATTGCAGGGTTCAATTCTTGGCTCCGGCCATTGAATGAGTCATTATTCTGTGCCGCATCCAGCTGACTTGTAAATGCAAGCAAATATTTACTATAGGAATAACCTGCCTTCATATAAAAATATTATTTGACTGTATTTCAATTTTTAAAATTCAGACACATCTTAAGATCAATGCACGATTCTATCATGATAAAATGTTAAAAAAAAATCTGAATAGACATTTTTCCAAAGAAGCCATACAGATGGCCAACAGGCACATGAAAAGATGTTCAACATCACTAATCACCAGGGAAATGCCAATCAAAACCGCAATGAAATATCACCCCATACCTGTCAGAATGGCTATCCTCACAAAGATAAGAGGGCTTCCCTGGTGGCGCAGTGGTTGAGAGTCCGCCTGCCGATGCAGGGGACACGGGTTCGTGCCCCAGTCCGGGAAGATCCCACATGCTGCTGGAGCAGCTGGGCCCGTGAGCCATGGCTGCTGAGCCTGTGCGTCCAGAGCCTGTGCTCCGCAACAGGAGAGGCCACAACAGTGAGGGGCCCGCGTACCGCAAAAAAAAAAAAAAAAAGACAAGAGAAAACAAGTGTTGGTGAGGTTGCGGAGAAAAGGGAACCCTTGTGCACTGTTGGTGGGACTATAAATTGGTGCAGCCACTATGGAAAACAGTGTGGAGGTTCCTCAAAACATTAAAAATAGATACATGATCCAGCAATTCCACTTCTGGGTACTATTTATCGGAAGAAAATGAAAACAATAATTCAAAAAGATATATGCACCTCAATGTTTATTGCAGCATTGTTTACAATAGCCATGATATGGAAACAACTTACATGTCCATCGGTGGATGAACGGATAAAGAAGATGTGAGATAGATAGATAGATAGATAGATAGATAGAGAATTCAGCCATAAAAAAAGAACGAAGTTTGCCATTTACAACAACATGAATGGACCTTGAGGGTATTATGCTAAGTGAAATAAGTCAGACAAAGACAAGTACTGTATAACCTCTCTGATATATGGAATCTAAATCAAAACCAAAAACAAGCTCTTAGATTCAGAGAACAGGTTGGTGATTGCAAAAAGAGCAGGGGGAGGAGGAAGTGTGAACTGTTGTGGGTTTTTTTAGTTTAAATAAATTGAAGAAAAATTTTTAAAACACCCAAAACGACCATTTTCTGTGTCAACAAATGGAGGAAATACACTCTCCTTAAGTTATTCTTGCTTATAATCTTCCCTAAATAAGATAATCCTATTTACAACCCATCCATCAGTCAAAATATTTACATTTTCTTCCTATGGTGATATTCATTTTAAACTTTAAAATATCTACATTCTTAAGAAAAATATTTATGTCAGTTTTAAACAAGTCACACTTTATTTTGTCCATAGTTTGACTATTCTCAGTGACTTAACTGGTTACTAACTAGTTAACCCAGTTAGAGTGGTTCATAAGATTGAATGTGATAATAATTTAATGTGGCTAAAGCAGCTTGGCACACAGTGAGCACCTAATAAAGGTTAGCTACCATCATCATCATCAAAGTGACGAGTAACTGATCAAAGAGTCAGACTTTCACTTATAGAAAATGGTGTAGATGTCCCCACTTTAAGCAAGATGTAACACAGCATCGCACAGGAAACAGTGTTATGAGTAGGAGCTATGAAATTTTGGGAGGTAGCACATGACAAGTCAACACTTTACTGAACTTTTATTACATGGTAGGCACTCTGCTACCTGGCTAACAGTAGGACTTTGTCTACATACACAAAATGAGCTGAAGTCAAAAAACCAAACAAAGAAAAAAAAAAAAACTTGAGTAGTCTCTCCTCCATTTAAATGCCCCAGGGGTAGAATCTTTAGATTCTAAAGAGAAAGCCAGGTTAGAAAAACCAAAGGTAAGAGGGAAAACTTGGAAGAGACACATATGCAAGTTTCTTATAAAGTTTTACCTTTACTAAACAAAAAAATGGTCAGTATACAAATCTAAGAAAATCAACAAAATCTTTCTACCCTAAATTTGTAATCATTAAATGAATAATTTCTCTTTCCTTTGTTCAAAACCTTTCAGGCCCTTTCTTCGCCACAATTTCAACCAGACATTTAAGAATTCACTTTGCATTATTGCAAAGATCGTAAGAAGAAGGCAAGGTCTTTCCTTGTTCCAGTCCTCTATCTAACAGGAGTGCCATCTGGCTGAGACTCAGTACCAGCTCCCAAGTCTGTGCTAGAGACACAGCCTGAAAACGCCTCCTTTCCTCTTCCCTCACACCAATCTCCCACCGCCCACCCCGCTCAGGGTCATCTTAGCCAGGGTTTCATCACAAACCCCACCTCCAGCTCTATAAACAAACCACTTGACTTTTAGTTCCTTTTTCCAATCTCCTATTTTTCTTTTTTAAGTTAACCTAGGATTTTTTTTTTTTTTGAAATTTACAATATATATATGGAGATTCTCACTGCAGTGAAAATGTGTCCAAAGTAAAGCGTCAGGGCAAGGAAGCTCTAGGTTGAGGAGGGATTACTGTGGGTGAATTAAGTACAGCTACTGTTTCAATGAAAAATGCATTATTGAACTGAGTCAATCATTTATTTTCTAGTTGAATTAAACTTGTTTTCCTAACAAAATACGGATCCATACTAACTTCTACGTGTGTCATTGCTATAACGTTTTTATTCCTAATTCTGTTAAAACGTTGTACATAAGAAACTAGCTATATCTCACGATATATATATTCTTCTGCATTTTTGGCGATTCCATATAAGGACTGGTGTCCTTCTAAGAGAAAGGAGGGAAGATTTGAGACCCAGAGGCGTGGGCCCAGAGGGGATGACAGAGGCAGAGACGGGGGTCATACAGTTCCAGGTTAAGGGACGGATGACAAGGCTTGCCTGCAGTCAACAGAAGCTGAGAGAGAGGTATGGAACAGACTCTCCCTCAGAGCCTCCAGAGGGAACCAACCCTGCAAACACCTGGATTTTGGCCTCCAGAACTAGGAGACAGGAAGTTTCTGTTGTTTTAGGCCACCAAGTTTGTGGTAATTTGTTAGGGCCGTCTTAGGAAACGAATACACTCATATTTAGGATTTATCTCAGGGTTGCTGTGAAAATAGAGGACATGATGGGAAGGCAGCTAGCACAGTGCCCGCTCAGTAAAAGCTAGCTCCTTCATTCACCCCTCTCCTCCTGGGCAGTGAGAAGGGGCAGAGGGTTTTCTGCTGCTGAGGATTCGGGCAGGCTACTGATCATCCTTATGGGGTGGGAGCTCTAGAAGGTCATCTCTGGGACTCCTACCTCGTTCTTCTTACTGGGAAGTGCCAGGCCTCTCTCTGATGACAAAATGTCAGTGCCGACCTGTTTGGTGCAGGCTTTTCTTCCTGTCTGCCTCGCTGCCTGTCTCTGCCTCTGGGTAGAGCTTCGTCCTTGCTTACTAAGCTGCCAATAGAGACATAGGCTCTACAAGAACAGCTGGGCTGGACAGCAGGACCCTTGTTCTTTTGGTCCCAGGTCATCACTGTCTCTCTGGATGACCACTACAGTCCCCACTGTGGCCTGACACATAAAGCCAAAGATTCCGCAAATTCAGCATCCTTTTCCCTTTGGGCTCATTTACTCTTCGTTGACTGTTTTCTTTGACGGAGAGGTCAATACCAAGGTCTTAGAGCCTTTCCAACCCAGTTTCATTACCTTGTTTCTCCTTTTAAAGAAGAGAAGACATATCACTTATTATTCTTTTTTTTTTAAATTTCCTCAGGAAGATGCATCATTTAATGCAGAGAAAAGTAAAAAAAAAAAAACAGACCTTGTTCAAGCCCTAGGTCACCTACTAACTAACAATACGACCACACACCAAAGCAAGACACAAAAAAGAATGGAAAAAATTTTTAAATACTGTGAAATCGATTTTGGTCATTGAAAACCTACTATGAAGTCATTTCTTTTTAGAATTCTACCTTTTTCTCAATTTAATTAATCAAGTGAGAACTTGCGTCCAAGTAGACACAGCCAGATTGCTAGGCAGTGGTCTGTTTCCTCACATTCCCCTAATCTGTCTGCAAAGTAAAGAAAAGCAGCAGATATATAAATAAATATATCATATATGTCATATATATGTTTCATATATATTTCATATACATGCTTCATATACTGTGTGTGTGTGTGTATGTGTGTGTATACACACCCCTATTTAATTCATTGGGATGCAATTAATGGATACAGAAAAGGCAAAGCATTTTTAGTTCCTTGGAAGACAAGCTTTAAAAATTAAGGTGGTATTAAAAGCTTCATTCTCCCCTTTGCCGAAAAGACTAAACCTTCTCTACCTTCTTCCTTGTTTTTTCCTTGATTCGGGTAGATAATCTAAAAACCTGACAGCCATACCACTGTTATATGAAAAGGACAGCAGAGAAGTATCTCCTGTGAATGCAGACATGTAGATGCAAAAGGAGACCGGGTTTATGTCCTGCTCGCTGTAGCACTCTCTCTAACACGAGTATAGTCAACTTTCAGCATTCAGGCCAAAGGAAAGGAGAAGAGAGAGGAAGCATCATTAAGTAGACACTCTTTCACTACATGCTCTATTATAGATGCTTTGCATGCATTAGAGCATTTGATCCTCACAATAACTGTAAGAGGTGGATGTTATTATCTCCATTTTACAAATGAGGTAACTGAGGCTTAGAAAGCTTAAATAATGCGGGGCATGCATAATTGAGAGATAAATAAATAAAACTGACACCTCCCTCCTTATAACTTTCCCCACCCACTTGGAGAGGCACTCTAGAAGAAAGGATATAGGAGCAACGAAGAAAACTGGAGATGGTTGCTTAGATTTAGGTGACCAAACAGCCTTTAAGAGAGATAGCTTGAATGTCAGTACAGGAAAAAAACTTCCTGTGCTTAAATCTGATTACAACATCATTTAAATCCACTGAAACTTATCCTGATATCAAAAGACATGCTTTGCTTACACCAGTTTTGAAAGCTTTGAAACCCTAGTCATGAAGCAGCAGGTGTGGGCTGCCTTAAATCGTTCTGGAGGATAACCACACTCCCCCAGTGCCACTCCCTTGCGTGGATTTTCCTTGTGCCCTCTATTCTTCATCTGCTAGAGGGAAAACACAGAAAACAGCACATGTCGTTTTTAAGATCAGTAAAGTCTAGAAGTTTTCTAGCATGGTTTTCTGAAACTAAGTGTTCTCATGAGAATCGATAGCTTCTATGCTGGCCCTTGTAGGTTTATTCATCCAACCAGTGGCTACTGACTGAGGAAGCCCTCTGGATGGGGCACAGTCTTGAAGCAGATTCAAAACTAGCATAAGAAATAACTTAAAAAAAAAAAAAAAGAAAGAACTTTTGCCTTTAGAGAGTTTGCAATCTAGTGCGCAGACACGTCAATCCATTAGAAAGCAATTACAGTTTAACTCCCCCCATTCTGAAGTCTGTGCAGAGAAGAGAAATCGGTATAGGCTGGAGATTGAGGGAAAATAGGAAGGAGGCGTGCAGCAGGAAGGGGATTTGGGATGGTGAAAAGTGGGGTGCTGGGGGGACAAGTGGTATTGAAGAACGAGCATAAAATTAGTATAGTTGATATGTTGGGCAGAGAAGGAAATATCAAACAAAACCAGTAAATTCACAGAGTTGTTGCTCCTGGTTCTTTCCCAGGCCAGGATGCCCTGTTTACATCCTGTGCTTAACTCACCTCCACCTTGACAGGCTCCTGAGAAGAAAATCTCTGACACGGGACCGTTAAAGCCTCACTTTACTTTCCACAAACACATTTGCCTACTTTCACAGCTATTTACACAGACAGTAAACAACCTTTTGCTTCAAGACGAAATGTAATTGTCACCTGCTTAAGTGCAGTGAGACGGTGGTCGAAAGCTACTGGCAGAGTATGTCTATTAGACCTCCTAGTGAAGGAACAGAACCAGACTGCCCCAAGACAAGAAGCTCAAGATGGGTCCTGGTAAATTTCTGCATTCTACCTAGGAAAGTGCCATCTGCTTGTCCTTAAGAAATATACATTTCGGTAGGCAATAACTGAACAAAATCCTTGGAAACTTGCTTCTTAAACCAGAGATCTGTGGATACAATCATACATACAATTCGCCACAGCTCACAAAATTTTATGACTACATAGACCCTGAACCAAAACAAGGGGGTAATTCTGTGAAAAGGAAAGTTTCCACCAGATTCTTGGCATGAAAAACAAATGTAGACTCTATAAATGAGAGATAGCTTTCTTTTACTTTTTAAATTATGTCTGTGATGGAGCAGAAGGCCACCATCCATCATGGAACTAGCTGACAATTGGTTACACTCAAATCATCCCCTGACTGGGGATTTTCTTGGTCTTGTACATCTTGGCTTCCTACCCAATGTCTACCTCATCATGCCCTCTCCTGCCCTCTGGTCCTGACACATATAATAGCCCAGTAAGAGTCTTCCCTAAAAGCTTGATGGTGGTGGCCAAATGAGAAGAAAAATAACAACCTATACTTTTTTTAAAAGGGTGGGGGAGTCAACTTTGAAATGCCACAAATTTTTATCAACTCCTTCAAGTGATAAACTATGACTCATCTATCTTGGTTTATGCAGTGTTGATCACAGTAGCTGAGACACAGGCTCTCAAAAGTTTGTAAACAACAGCAAGTCTTTACCATGAATGGTGAGTTCGAATGATTCCTCTTTCACTTTCAACTTAAAAAGATCAAATTCATCATCAAATATTGTATCTTAAGTATCTGGGAATGGTTGAGCCACTTGGAAAAGAGTTTGGCAGTTTTTCAAAAAGTTAAACCTAGAATTACTATATGACCCAACAATTCCACTCCTAGGTACATAGCCAAGAGAACTGAAACCAGATGCCCACACAAAACTCATTCACAAATGTTCATAGCAGCATTATCTATGATAGCCAAAAAATGGAAACAACCTAAATGTCCATCAGCTGATGAATGGATAAACAAAATGTGGTGTATCCATGCAATGGAAAATTATTCAGCCATGAAACGCAATGAGGTTCTGATACATGTCACAATATGAATGAACCTTGAAAGCACCATGCTCTGTAAAAGGAGCTAGACTCAAAAGGCCACATACAGTATGATTAGATTTTATTTGGAATGTCCAGAATAGGAGAATCCATAAAGACAGAAAGTAGATTAGTGGTTGCCAGGAGCTAGGGGAAGAGAGAACAGGAAGTGACTGCTAATAGTTATGGGGTTTCTTTTGGGAGGTGAAATGTTCTGAAATCAGATAGTGGTGACGGTTGGACAACCTTGTGACTATACTAAAAACCACTGAATGGTACACTTTAAAAGGGCGAATTTTATGAGATGTCAATTACATCGCAATAAAAAATATTTGGAAAACCTCTTGGTGAAGAAACTATAGTTAGGATTTATGTTTAGTTCTTTAGGTGTGATGAGAACTATTAATATTCCATGTATTATTTCTTTGTCAATAAATATTAGACAACATATCAGAATTCTTCATATACTTATAATAGAAAGCTGAAAGTTCTTTAAACATTTGTTATATTACATTAAAGTAGCAATCATACAATAATGACTAACGTTTACCGAATGCTTACCAGGTACCAAGCACTAGTCTAAGTACTGTACATGTATTAACGCTTAAAAGAGTTAAAAGAACTTTATAAGGTGAGTGCTATTCTTATCCCCATTTTACATAGGAAAGTGAGTCACAGAGAGATTATCCAAGGTCACACAGCCAGCTGATGGTGGAGCCAGGATCCAAGCCCAGGCAGCCTGGTCCAGAGCCGGCACCCATAACAACCATTCAATTCCACCTTTAATGAAAAGGAAAAGGATTAGTGTTGTAGACAGAGTGCCAGATACGTCACTGCAGGGCCTAATCTGGAGATTTGGTCTAAACTGTGCCACAGGCAAGCTCTGCAAGCCTGGGGCTGCTTGGCCTGCTTCTTCTGACCTCTAACGTGAGCTTCTGGGTTAGCACCATCTCCAGGTCCCCAACCACCCAAGACTCTGCCACTAAGTCAGTGACAAACCAAGACATATTCAGAGGTAGATATTCAATCATTTAGTATATTGTGCATGTCAGGAACTTTGAACTCATAATATTCTATAGAAAACAACTAGTAGTTTTAAAATCAACCCCCCTGAAAAGACCTCAGGGTCTAAGGGACAAGGTTGGCTAGCAGGCACCTTTTTTTAATGCAAAAAATGGAAATTCTGTTACTCTCCCTTATAATCAAGAAATCAGGGCTTCCCTGGTTGGCGCAGTGGTTGAGAGTCCGCCTGCCGATGCAGGGGACACGGGTTCGTGCCCCGGTCCGGGAAGATCCCACATGCCGCGGAGCGGCTGGGCCCGTGAGCCATGGCCGCTGAGCCTGCGCCTGTGCTCCGCAATGGGAGAGGCCACAATAGTGAAAGGCCCGTGTACCGCAAAAAAAAAAAAAAGAAATCATTCATTACATTTTTTCTTCCTGAAATTTAATTCCATGATATCACTTTTTTAAAATTCCAAACTATCACTTAGTTTTTGAGGCACTAAGGACACAATAAGAAATAAGGCCAAAAGAGGGTTCCAGCTCATTTTTAAAGGGGAGGGGGGAGATAATAAGCAAGCCAACAGATCCATAAACGAGATAATGTCAGATAGTGATAAGTTCTATGAAGAAAATAAAAGCAGGGTGATATGATGGTAATTGGTTGCTTTATTTTATTTTATTTTTTTAATTTAAGATCTAGTCTCTTAGCAACTTTGAAGTACATAGCTCAGTATTGTTAACTATAATCGCTATGCTGTGCGTTAGATCTCCAGAACTTATATATCTTCTAACTGCAGTGTTGTACAGTTTGGCCAATATCTCCCCAATTCCCACACCTCCCTGCCTCTGATTGACTATCATTATACCGTTTCTACGAGTTCAGCTTTTTTAGATTCCACATATAAGTGATATCATACAGTATTTGTTTTTCTCTTTCTGATTTATCTCACTTAGCATAACACCCTCAAGGTCCATCTATGTTGTCCCAGATGGCAGGATTTCCTTCTTTGTCATGGTTGAATAATACTTGACTATATATATATATATATATATATCTCACATATTCTTTGTCCATTCATTTGTTGACAGAAAGTAATTGGATTCTTTAACATCCAATAAAACCTTAGGTATCATAGAGCAGAGATTTTGGTCTATTTCATCCATTTTATCCAAGTGCCTAGAAGAATACTCAATAAATACTGAATGAATGAATGAGCAAATGAACAAACTAATGAACAAACAATGAGTAAGTGGTGCTTTCCACATTGTAGCAAAGACTGCTAGCTAACCACTAAGGCAGTTTATACCTTTTCCGTGCTCCTGGACTACACTATTATGTATTAGTTTGCTAGGACTACCATAGCAAAATAACTCAGACTGAGTGGCCTAAACAACAGAAATTTATTTTCTCACAGTTCTGGAGGCTAGATGTCCAAGACGGAGGTGTCTGCAGGTGTGATTTCTCCTGAGGCCTCTCCTCTTGACTTGCAGACAGCAGCCTTCTTGCTGTGTCCTTACATGGCCTTTCCTCTGTGTGCACGCACATCCCTGTTGTCGCTTTGTGTGTCCTAATATCTTCTTATAAGGACACAGATGGACTGAATTAGGGTCCACCCTAACAGATTCCTTTTAACTTAATTACGTCTTAAAGGCCCTGTCTCCACACAGAGTCACAGTCTGAGGTATTGAGGGGTAGGACTTCAACATACGAATTTGGGGAGTCACGATTCCATCCATCACTCTACATTTCCCAGCCTTTATTGCAGATAGGTAGAAACCAGTGACATGGCTGCAGTCAGTGGAATCTGAGCAGATCCAACCATGAAACCTCCTGACCTGATCCATAAAAACCTCCACACATAATCTTCCATGCCATTTCTCCATCTGTTGGCAGGATGTTTACCCACAAGATGACACTGGAAGCTACAAGGTAAAGATGACAAAGCCTCCAGTAGCTTGGGTCCCTGAAAATGGTGGAGCAGAATCTCCCCTGGCACCACTGGCAGAGGCATACACTGGACTACTACATGAGAGAAAAACAGACATACACCGAGACGTGTTTTTTATAGCAGTGAACCTATCTTAACCAACACAACCTCCATTACACCTTCAAGTCTCTTTACTCTTCCCTAATAACTTTCTGTTATGCAAGCAAAAGTGTCCTTTTTTTAAGATTTCCTGCAGTATTATGACTTCAGTCATTTCTTTTGGTACTCCTCTCTTCCTAATCTCTTTACTCTCATCCTAAAACATAGAGCCCTAGAGCAGACAGAGGCCTCTTAGAGCAAGTTTTCACGGTAACGCAGTGGCACATCACAGACTGAGGTCTTAAACATACTACGTATCCTGAGATAATACAAAGACACAAAAGCTGGAGTTTCCCAATATTCTTAAATCCATGGCTCAACCTCACACACACAAAAAATTAGCCTTTATGGGCCAACTCAGAATTGCCAGCTGCTGCTGTGGTTCATATACTAAAAATAACAGGGCACCAAGGAGCAGCTTGCCAGGCCAAATCTGGGTTGCACTGCTCCCTGGCCCAGGAACAACAAACAAGGTGAAGGAGGTAGTCGGGGGAGGGACCATTCTTCGCTGCAGTGATCCCAAGAGCAACCGGGAATCGAAAAATAAACATTGGTTGACTCCAGTGCCCTTGAACAAGTATGCAAAGTCACTGAATAACAGAGCCAGCTAATCTAAATGCCAATCTAAACTTCTCCATCTGAGCTGCTAATGCAGGTGGCCAGAACTTTAACTTCTAAATAAATTTACCAGAAGAAATATGATGATTTTATATCATTTATATCAGTAACAGACGCATCTGACCAATTCTAAAACGTGTAGATTTTCTTTGAGAGCCCAGAAATATAGCTCAGAGCTTGAGTGATGAAATACAAGCCTCCGTCTGACTCTTTCTTTCTTCCTTCCTTCCTTCATTTATTCAACATCATTATTCATGCCTAATAAGTGCCATGCACTCAGCTGAGGACTAGAGATGAATTAACTAGTGAAATCCAATTTTTTCCTTCAAGGACTTCACAATCTTGGATGTGGGGGGAGGAACTGAGAGGAAAGCACAAATAAAAATGTGATCATCGTTATATTGGCATTACGGCCAGGTACTCTAGGAACACAGAGAAGGAAATGATCAGTGGAAAATGGAGATGCAAATGAAAATACTGGCAAGACCCCTAAATAAGTGTCTACTACATAGATGTCATTTGCACTTGGTTCGAAAGAAAAAGCTTTTATCCAACTGGGGGTGTAACTGGTAAAATAACTGCACAGCAGACTAAAAAGTACAAAAGAAAAATCAAGTCTCGGAGTCACAGGAGCAAGTCCTGGGCATGCTCACTGGCCCTCCTGACCTGGACTCCTGCCTGTGTCCCTAATTCTGTCCAGAGAATGAAGCCAAGCCACTGCCCGGCTTGCTGCCATGTATCATACCCTGGGGGACCTTATGGGAGCGAAATTAGAGGGAGGGCTGCTGCTGACGATAGAAGAAACTTGAAAACAATGACTTATATTGGCTTCTGACCCAGTTTTATTTCCTAAGAAAGTGTCACCCAAGTTTCTGGAGCACTATTTTTCTCTAGTTTCCTCCAGCTTTCCCCAGCTAAATCGGATCCCAAGATCCTGACTGAAGCACAAAAACACAAATCCCTTCATGTGGCCCCTTTTCTGGGATATCTGATCCCAGGCTCCATGAATAGACTTCAATATGTTGGATCACATTGTATGGAAACAATTCATCGCTATCTCCTCTCAACTACACAGCCAGAATCTTCACCCTGGCTGGTTGGCATTTCCAGTTCAGTGGGGTTTGAATGACCTCTGAAAATAGTGGGCTGTTTTTAAAAGAAAATAAAATGAGAGACTAAGTCATGAACATCAGTGGCCTAAACCATATATGCTATTTGCTGGTTTTAATCTTTCAACCAGACTTACTCAAAGCAAGTATCTTTTACAACTGGGAAAATGAGAATGAGGATTATAGGTGTAATTATTTTTGGTTAGTGAAATGACAAATTCTCCAAACTTCCTTCAGAGGAGTGACCCTGTCCCAGATTGAGAATGTCATGTTCATGAATGTCCTTTCTCCTTGTCACCTTCCTCAGATGGTCAATTAAAGCTACTAGTGCTTTCTCCTATGACAAGGACACGTATCCAGTGGGAACTGGACTGAAGCCAACACATTAATTTCATGTAATTCAGCTGAATGATTTTATTTCCTCCCAAGGCTGACCCGGGGCTCACAGCCAGTGGATGGTGGCAGTGATGATGTTTCCAATAAGACCCTCCACTGGCCTGCTGGATTTGGGCTATGACAGATCCTCATATGACTTTGCTGGAGGTGAACTGAAGGTGAGTTAAAGTTCCTATAATGAAAATAGTTCAAGCAGATCTTCAGAATCTCTTGAGGCGTGGGATAACTAAACAAAATTCGCATCATGAAAGGGATAATTGTAGCCAGACTCTAAGATAGCCCCAGTGATCCCTGCTTCCTGGCCTTCACGCCCTGGTAGAATCCCCTCTTGTTGAGTGTGGGCTGCACTCCAGGACTCGCTTCTAATAAGGAGAAGTGAGACTGTGTAAGTCAGAGGCAACGCCGTAACAGGCAGTGTGTGCCACCGCCCTCACACTGCTTCTGGGGGAAGCCGGTGAACAACCCCAAGGAAAGGACCAAGTGGCAAGGACCTGAGAGCCCCTGCACAGTCTCCATGATGAGCTTGTAAACAGATGTTCCCTAGCCTTCAGATGACTGCAGCCCAGGGCAACTTTTGACTGCAGCCTCCTGACGGACCCTGAGCCAGAACTACCCTGCCATGTCCCACAGAATCTAGAAGAGATAACAAGTGTTTGCTGTTTAAAGCTGCTAAATGTGGGGGAAATACTGTTATAATAATTAATGGAATATTATTAATTAGCAGTAATTAATACAGGGGCTAAAACCTGTCCACCTCCAAACACTGGGGTGCGGGGTGCTAAGAACGTGCCCACACCTGTGCAGTTACCTCCCCCGCTGTGTCTCTCGAGCCCGAAGTGCCTGAAGTGTACACAGTTACTCACAGAGCACACACTGAGTGGCCTCTGTGTGCAGTCAGGATACCAAGGGTTTCCCTTCTGAAAACCTTATTTTCCTTCGCCTTCAGAACCAGCCAGTTTCCTCGTCGAAAACAGTTTTCAAGGCCACTTAAAAATGGAGGCCAACCATTGAACCCCAATCCCAGGTAGGAGTCTGATGTCTCCCATTATGAAGGAAAAACAGGGGCCGAAGTGGAACTTCATGGAATGTGGTCACCCTCCCTCCAGTCCCCCCTAAGTTTAAATAGAAGCATTCCACCCTGCCCTCTTAAAATTAAGTGCTCTCTCAAAGCAGACACTGGAGCATAAAATACCTTCTTACTTCATCAATTTGAATAGCCGAGATTTGCCTTAAAGGGCCAGGCAACCTGAAACTCTTCAACCAAAACAAGGCACCAGATTACTGCAAGCAGATGATATTTCATGGTGGACCTCAGGTATACTGTCCTTACCATCAGGGATTCTCACAGGATTAGCAGTAAGTAGTGCCTATTATTATATTAATGATAAACCATTTGCATGCCATTAACATTTCATCCAGGTAGGGCTAATCCCTCAGTTTATTTTATTTGTTTAACAGCCAACAGGTTCCTTATTCACTGAAGTAAAAGACAGGAAACAGACGTTTTCTTCAATCCAGTCGGCTAAGCCAAATGCTTATATATATATTTTTCCCACCATTATTCCCATCATGCAGCTTATAGGACAATATATTATTTTTGACATAAAAATATTAAACAGGAAAGCTTTCAATTAGTCAAATGTAAAAACAAAGAGACATATACCTAAGGCTTGCCTTGACTATTGTGAAATGAAGTCATAAGCTGGTCATATAAACACATATTTTCAATAACAGAATTTTTTTAAGATGTTTTTAAATTAATTCATACCTTTGTTGATCCCACATGTGCCATTTGTAATTTAACATCAGAAAATAATCACTCCAAATGGTTCTCCCTGCTATGATTCACCACAGTGAACGATTCTGCCACTCACAGCAAATCAGAGAATGATTTGGAATGGCTTATTTTCCTGCTCCAATAAACTATGACTAGGCATTCAGCAGATTTTTCTTTTGTTTCTTATTATTTTGCAGAGTCGAGAAAAATATGAAAAATAAAAGAAATAACTGAATGGGCCACTGCTTTCAAAACTTATTTCGTCTTGCTCATTTATGTCAACCCTGTTATAATTCACCTCCATTCTCCCGTTTTTCTGATGGGTTTTCCATGTAATGGAACCCTTACCACTAGACGTTCCTTCTCTTTTGGATCTCAAGGCACAGTTTACCTTTCCACATAAAACTCTAAGTAAGTGCCCACTGCTAAAATGGATGTGTGTGATAAAACTGAAGTATTTCATTGGCTTTTTATTCTGGAAATAATTGGCAGAAATCTCCTTTGTTGCAATAATTTTGTATCATTAAATCTATCCAGTAAGTATCTCAACACCCACTTAGCCATTCTGGGTCCCAGCCCAGAAAGTTGACTTACATGAAATAACAATGAGGCCCTTTGACAGTTTTCAACATACCGCTTTGATTAACAGATTTTTTAATTGTATGCTTTTCCTAATTCAGTAGTCTAAAGTTATTAACTACTAAGACACAGCTACTACAATCCCTTTCTCCTCCTACTCTCATCCTTCGGACTCCAGGAATCATCCGTAAGAAGTATTTAATTTGCCAATACTTAAACCTACGGGGGGAAAGCATCCAGTGTCTCTCCCAACCTAAACTTCCAGGAAGAAAAATAGTGAATGACAGACCCAGTCACTTTTCATGCCAATGAAGAGAGGTATTGATATCCTACAATCCTCTCTCTTTCCAAAGCATCTCTTTCCAAAGCATCCTTCTCTCTCTCTCTCTCTCTCTCTCTCTCTCTGTCTCCCTCTCCCTCTCCCTCTCTCCGCCCCTCCCCCCCCACACAAAAATATTACCTAGAGCTTCCAAAGCTAGGAATGCCAATATCCCACCCACAGGAGCTAAGTTAGGAAGCAAAAAGACACTGTGTTGTCTAAGCTGGGGTTACATAAGGTACATTTTGCATAGAAATAATATTATAAATGAAGATTATCAGTTTATCTAATTAACTGGCATCACCTTCCACGTGGCCTCCATTCCGTAGGGTAAAGATATGAATAGACTAGTGGGCTCCAAACTGTTCTGGTCAAATAATAAATTGTTTTTAATTATGAGCATATCCATCATTTAATATATAGATATAGATATCAATATAGATAATCCACTGTGATGTGTACTCACAAAAATAAAAGTAGGAGAAGAAATCTATACATAGACATTCTAATATATGCCTGCTACAGCCCAACAGATCACCTGCACATCTCCTGGGATTTACACTCCCCACTTACACTCCCCAGTGTTTTCCATACAGGATAATCGGACCCTTCTATCCTGCCCCAATGCCAAAGAGTAAATCATATAAACATAAAAGCCCATCCAAGCAGTGAGGAGATGCCCATGTTCTATAAGACTATCAGCTAGTCAAGGCAGCATTTCTTCCTTTAGAGAATCTCTTTACTTGTATATCCAATTTCAGATCCTAAAATAAACAGACCACTTTCCTTTATCAGTGTTTAAGAATCAGTAAAAATTCATTTATAAGTTTTAACCTTGTAAGCATTAAGCTTCAGCCATGGAAAATTCTCTATTTTTTTCAAAGTCAAATTGTTGCAAAAGCAGGATAGAAAATGTCTGTGAATAAGTGGTGCTTTGGGTCAGGAAGGTGGCTGGAAAAACCGAAGTCTTGTGAGTTTTCCTTCTGCCAAGGAAGGTGAGTCAGACACTTAGCTGGGTTCCCTTGAGTCTTCTTAAACACTGTTTTCTTTAGATTGTTAGCCCTGATTAAATCATATTTTTGCAATGCATTTTACTTTTTTAAATGCATATCCTCTTTGACCTAGTAATCTGACTCCTGCAAATCTATTCTAAGAAAATAATTTCAAATATCAAAAACTTTTTAGGCATAAGTATTCATCATAATGTTATTTATAAAAAAAAATAAAAAGCAACCTGAAAGCAATAAGGAAATGACAGATACACTCAATGATATATCATGCATCTACTTAAATCGATGGCTACAAAAGCCATACAACTGCATCAGAAAAAAGCTTATGATAATTAACTGAGAAATTCAGAATATAAGCTGCATATACATTGTAATTATAACTACATAAAAATATCATAAGAAAAAAACAGGCTAGCAGTAAATAGGACAAAATGAATCAACATTTTGGTTACGGGTAGTGACATTACTGGTGACTTCTTTATCTTCTATATTTTTCAGTATTCTCTGGTGTGGGTATATTATTTTTTATAATAAAAGTGGGGTTTCCTAAAAACCATCAAATAATTTATAAAGAATCCCCACAAATAAGAAAAATACAAAGGACTCTAATTTTTGAAAAGGAAAATAATATTACAGATAATTCAGAAAAAGAAACCCAAATAGCCATAAAATGAAAAAATGTTCAGTCTTCCCTAGTCATCACAGAAAATTAAAGTAAGATAACGAAACATAATTGTATATCATAATAGTAACAAAAATGTAAGTTTTATACATTTTGTCAGGATGTGTGAATGTTAGAACTTTCAAACATAACTGATAAAAGTAAAAATTGGTACAATCACTTTAAAGAGCAACTTGAAAACATCTAATAAAACTGAAAAATGTGATATATATTTAAACTACATGCATGCACATGAAAATTGCAATAATGTTCATCGTGACATTGTTCATAATAGTGAAAAATTAAAAAGAACTTACATTTCCATCAATGAGGAAATAAATAAATTGTGCTGCTTTCATATGACAGGATATTACAAAGCAATAAAAATGAATGGATTTGACCTATCTGGAACATCATAGATAAATCACAGAAGCATAATATTGGGTGAGGAAAGGATCTCAGGATAATATAAACAGTTGGTTCCATTTAAATAAACTTTTAAGACATGCAAAACAATGGTATATTATAGCCACATACAGGGCAGCAATAGTATGAAAACATGCATGGGATAGCTAAACACCAAATTCGAGACAATGACAACGCTGGAGAGAAAGAGAAATGAATAGGATTGGGGATTGGTATTCCAGAAAAACCTCATTTTAATCCACAATGATTTTTTTTTTTTAAAAAGAAGCACTTGATGCATGGTTAGCAAAGCATTATTAGAGACAACTGGATGCATATCTACAGATACATAGGTATCCATCATTATTGCCTTTTTTTTTTTTTGCCTAATATTTAACATAAAACATTGTAAAGAAACAATGAGCACCTAAAACTGACTCTTCATTCAAAAGAATAAGAGAGAACTGCCTTGCAAGGGTCCAAAATCTTAGTTCTAAAGAAAATAAGCAGAGCTTGGAATCAACATAGATTCAGAGCATGATCCAGTTAAGGAAAGCCATTTGCATGCCCTTGGGTGCTGCTTCTGCCTGCTCTGCGGTGTCAGGCATGGCATGAAAGCAACCTAAAGGTCCACTGACGGATGAATGTGGTACACACATACAAAGGAATATTACTCAACCATAGCAAATAATGAAACAATGCCATTTGCAGCAACATGGATGGACCTAGATATTAGGTCTGAAACTAACACAACATTGTAAGTCAACTATATTTCAATAAAAATTAAAAATAAAATTTTTAAAAAAGAAAAGTTACTTCTGCCTTTGTATGTGGTTGGAGAAGAGGGCAGGGGACGACGCACCAGAAAAGATTGTAGTTAACTGTGCTGGGGGGGTTCATTCTCAAAAACACTAATGCCATTTAAAGTGCTTCAGCCACATGTGCTGCTGCTTAGCTGTATAGCACCATGAGTCTGGTGCTTTAACCTCCCTGCATGCCTGAAGATACTGACTTGTCCAACCCAGAGAGGGTTGGAGACTCTCAGTGTTTCCAGAAACCCCAAAGTTCTCCATAGAGGAGCTGCGTTTGGAGGGACCAGGTGCTTTAATGTCCCAGAAGGACCTCCTTCCACACCCTGGGAACTGTGCTTATCTCACAGGCCTGCAGTTAAGGAAGAAGAAATGATTGCTTTGAAAGGGGCCAAATTCTAAGTCCCTGCCTGTTCTTAGAGGCAATTGATTATCCTTTTGTTCCAGCAGAGGGGGCACCCTGGCAGATAAACCTGAATCTGAAGGTAACCAGCACAGAAGTCATCACAGGCTGCACAACAGCCCTGACCTGGCAGACGGCTCTGGCAATCAGGCGAGCCGGCCCGGTAGATGACCAGGTTGGTAATGCCAACCCCACCTGCTCAGGACACTACCGCCACGTGCAACAGCAACCGGCCACTCTGTCTACAGACATCAAAGCAGCAGGTGACCCGTTCAAACTAACAATCTGAGTAATAGAAGATTGAGGTATTGACATATCCCATGCTTTGATCTACCACTCCCTTGCAAACATCTTTTGAGAACAAGTAGCCCAAAACTGGTCAAGGCAAATTAGTCCAAAATGTGTGTTGTCTGACCTCTTGGTCATCGAGTCTGCATCTGGAGGCACATTGGGAATGTGGAGCAAATCACACTGAAAGATTGTGCCCCCTCCTTCCTGAATATTTCAGGAGCTGTTCAGAATTCAGCCTGCAAGTCATGCTTCATTCAGGGCGGTTGATTAGTTCCAGTGGGGAGGGTACTGGACAGGACAATGAGTGGACAACAGACAGATTCCTCTGCTAAGAGTCGCAGGTGGTTTTAGGATAGGAAGAAAAGCAGGCTTAGTCCGTTCTCAAATCTGTCCTCCTGTCATAAGATTAACCAGAATTACTCGAAGTTATCGCAGTCATTCTCAGAAATGTCAAGTGCAGATACCCTTCTAGGCATTCAGATGCTTCTCCCTCTTTCAATCTCCCTCCTCTCTTTGGAGTGCCCAGAAAAACAACAGACTGGCCATGAGCCCCAAAATCAACGTTGTTCACTTAAAACTGGTTACCATAATGCACTAAAATGTCTTATCTGGAATGAGCTCTTTAAATATTTCAAAGAAAAAGAAATGTAGGATTTTCCAATAAAAGGAAGTAACTGGTAGCATTAGAAAAATTGAAGAAAAGCTGGGGAGTGAAGTGCAGTGATGCTGGCCAGGAGGTGCTTAACTTTTCTTTAAAAAAAGAAAAAGCTGATTTCAATTGCTAAGGCAACCCAAATGTACAAGAAATCTACTTGTGTGCATGAAACAGAATGTTACATACATAAAACAGCCAAGACTAACCAACATTTGAGAGTTAAACATTAAGAGAACAAAATTCTTGAGCTTAATTTCCTAGTCTGTATTTACATAAAATTAACTTAGTAAAGAATTAGAATAGAAGAAAAAACAGTTAAAATACTGTTAAAGAAAAACAATGCACATATGCTTATTAGGATATAAAATTATCCCAATAAGCATATTTATATTGGGACATAAAACTAAAATATATATATATATTTCTCACATGTAAATAAGCTATATATATGAGAAATATGTTCCCAAACTTTATTATATATTTAAATTCCATAATCCAGGTTTCCACGGTAGGTCTTAGGTTAGCCAAATGGTGATAACAATAATTCAGGTGCCCCCAAAAAATACTTTAGCAAGAGCTGCAAAAGCAAGAGCTACAAAAAGAGTATGGCCCAAGTAAGTCAAAAAACAAGTTTTCTATTTGAATTATCATATTAATTGCCAAATACTCCATTTTTTTTCCTCTGAAGACTAAAAGGTTTGATGTAATAAGGTTTAGTAAAAGAACTCTCGGGAATTCCCTGGAGGTCCAGCGGTTAGGACTCTGCACTTTCACTGCTGAGGGAGCAGGTTCGATCCCTGGTCAGGGAACTAAGATCCCGGAAGCCACATGGCGAGGCAAAAAAAACCTCTCTCCACTACATCTGAATTTCACCTTATTTAAAAACCATCGCACTTCAGGTGTCCAAACCATGGAAATGATACTTGGACACACACACACACACAGCCCACACCCCATCCCCAGTCTCAGGGGAAGGTTCACCTAAAGACCTCTCTGTTTAGGCAGGCGGACTCTGCTAGAAAGGAATATTAAAGAGAACTTTGAAGAAGATTGGAACAGGAGAATGGGTGGAACAAAGGAAACGCATGAAAATCTTTTATGTGCCTCTCTTTTAAGCGCCTCTCTTTTAAGCTTCGTGTCATACAGTTCTTACAACAATACAGGAGGTACACGCAATTGTCCCCATTGGACAGAGGAAGAAGTGGAGCTCAGCTGCGCTAAGTGGGACCCAGAGGTTACACAGTGAGGCAGGGGAGCCAGGGTTTGAACTCTTGGCGGGCAGGACCACCCTTCACTTCTGAACACCTGTGCCTAGCACAACACCAGGAACAGGGTAGGCATTTGGTGAATGTTTGTTGAATTCAATCGAACCGTAAGGCTTGCCCACTTAGGTGCATGTGGAGACTGGCATCAGAAGGCCAATATGCGGTCTGAGCCGTGGCAAGGATGAGGGCTCAGCCCAGTCTGGGGTGAACTGAATAATTTCATCACTCAGATCTCCTATAGCTCCACCTGGCCCCTCTCCTTCGGTACTGTCCTCTTCTCAGCATTATCTCTCCCCAGCTCCAGCCACCTGTCCACCAGGGGTTTGTTCTTCCAACCTGGCAGCCAGCCTTGACGGGGCCTAAGGTTACTTGCCCCTCACCCCACTTCCTGAGGGAGCTGGTAGCAGTGAAAACAGTGGCCCAACAGCAGAGTTGTGGACCAGCCATGGCTTGCTTTTTGGGATTATCCAGGCCCTGAGGAATCCCAGGTCCCCGCTGACAATGTTGTTCCAAAATTCCACCAATTTGCAGGTAAACACAGGGAATGAAGCTTCACATGGGTCCCGTGGGTCAGGGACTCTTGCACTGCTTTCTAATACGGGTTTTAGGCAGAGGGTTGGAATCTAGTTATTAGAAATATCAGTAAAGTGTTGTGTTCCCTAACATGGGAAGGGAAGACTCAGGGAGATCTGGTAGCCCCTGGCACGCATGCCACAGGTAGCCCAAGGAAGGGTTTTAAGAGGGAAAGACACCAAGACTGTGGAAAGAGGTATCCAGGCATGTCCCTGGTGGCAGAGCCTGAACACCATCCAGCCTCTACCACAGGGTCCTGCATGGCACCTTTCCCCTGCTGGGAGCTTTAGGGAGCACTTCCTCATGTGCCCCTTCTGAGCATCAGCCCAGTTTTAAAATAATAATAATAATAATAGCAAAAACTACAACCACATTTTGCTGATAGCTACTAATTGCCCGGTACCACGCAAGGTTCTTTACCTATTCCAACCCGCATCAGTGGTATTGTTATTGCCCTCCTTTTGCAGATGAGAATATGGGATGGAGGTTTAATAACCTGTCTGAGCCTCAGCCAGCGAGAAGAGTCAATCTGGATTCCACGCCACCATGCACCAGCCCACAGGTCACCCTGGTTGCTCAGGAGGATGGCCCCAGGTTGATGCCATGGTCCACCTTCTTAAGAGCTTTTGATCTCAGTGGAAAGTTACTTGGATTCCAAATCCCCCTACATCCCCTCCCCTGGGCCACCTACGCAGGAATGAATACGTGAAAACCTGGCCAATCACTCTTCCTAGGTACAACTTCTATACCATGAGTTTCTTAGGTTTTCATCCAACATGGTAAGGAAGAAGGACTTAAACCCTACGTCACATTAGAAGCTGGCTCTGCCTTCCCATCCTGGCCTGCCCTGAAATCAGCTAAACTTCTCTGGACTCAGTTTCCACATATTCGACACGGGTCAGAGTGGGCCTCTCATCTTCTAGTATGCAACTGTGTCTTGTGTCTCTGCCTCAGTCTCCAGGTTCATCTGGCCGTGAGGATGAATAGAGTCAAAATCCCAACCGAGCTTGGACCACTTTTCAGAGATACAGACACTAAAAAAAAAGTGCCACTGGGATCCTTCCAGTGCTCAAATACTTCACAAATCCTAGAAACATACATCTGGAAAGAATCTCAGGAAAAGTTCTAGTCAACCCTTCATTTTCCATAAACTGAGGCTCAGAGAACACCCTGGCCGTTTCCCAGCACGTGGCCCCGCCCCTGCAGGTAGCATATAGCAGGAGTTGGATTCAGATCGAAGACTCTCTTAATCCAAAATTCCCATGTCAAGCTGCACATTTCATCTCCTCTGATTTTGCTATTTTAGCCATTAAAATATTCACATTTGGTAATATTGTCCTGAATAGCAGGAAGCGGGGCGGGGAATAAAGCAACCCAACCTTCACGGAATGTCAGATACAGGTAGACCCTTGAAAATCATCATTAATAAAGAAATTGAGGCACATAAATATGAAAATGTTTTCCTAGTAAAGTCCAACTAGCTGATGGCAGGCAGAGGCTCCAATTCTTCTGCAGACTTTCAGCCCAGGGCTCTTTTCATGACGCCCTGATGAAAATGACAGAGAGGTGGCCATTTGGTCTTGTTTTCTAAAGTTATTCATTGCCATAGCACTTCATATTTCTTACATATTTCAGACAGTTAAACCATGCACAGCTATGAAAAGTCCTGTATTCAGAGACCACTCCGCCAAAAATCAGAGGAAACATCTAGAACGTGGGTCAAAGTAAAAAAAAAAAAAAGCAACCACATATACAGTCATTTTCAGCCAGGAGATCAAAACTGGACAATGTAGACACTTTCAGGCCACAAGCTGAAACAGAGCTGAAAGGCCCACGGCCCAGGACAAGGCTCTCAGGCTGGACACCAGCTCCCGCTTCTAAGCCTTCTCCCCTTCACCCTCCGCTTTCACAGACCTCTTCCAGATCAGAGGTCATGGGGCAGGAGGGAGGAGCTTGTTTTGTTTTCTGTATAATGAAGCTTTCAAAAGGCCGAGAAATGGAACTTGTATGCCTTGTTCTGCAGAAGCTCATTTCTTAATATTATTAAGAAACATATAAACAAACAAAAATAAATTTGCAAATGTCCACAAAGCCCCCTTGTGGAAGTATATTGAAAAACCATTTTGAGGACTTCAGCGTTATGGGGGAGGAACCATGGCATTCAGGGTGTTTTAGGCTCCCTGTGGGCTGGTGGTGGTGAGAAGAATACACGCAGGTATCTGCCTTGAGCGGCCCCAGCAGAGCCCCCCAGCCAAACAGCCTGCCTCCTGGACTATCTTTGTATAACTACAGAATCCTTTTTTCTTTTCGTGGGAGCCACCAAAAAATAAAGCCCAACATAAATCTTAGCAGATTTTATCCCACTGTAATTCTACATTGCTTTTATTTGTCTTTAATCAAAGAAAATCAAGCAGCCTAACGTGGCTTACCTTTTTCTTCTCCTTTTCTTTCCTTCTTTTTTTTTTTTTTTTAACTTTCTGGAAGAAAATACCTTTGCATCTCCCAAGACAACAGAATCTTTTGAACTAATAAAAGCCATACAGGTTCCAAGCTATAAGTTTTTCCTAGGGAAGATTTTTAATTTCCTTCTAGGAAAAATTAACAATTAAAAACTTCCCTGAAAGTATGTTAAAGGCCACAGTGAGATGGAAATGAAATAAAATGCTGCTTGTTCTGTATTTTTTTTAACTCAAAGAAAAACTTTTTTGACTTTCATGATGTGCATATGGCCATTAATTTCAATGTCATATTATGGTTTTTGGCTGAACAGACAGTATGTATGTATGTATGTAAGCAAACAAAACAAATGCATTTTGTATTCAAATTTATACAACTCCATACATTTTTATGCTGTTTATTTGAAAATTAATTTTGGCTTAGGCCTCAGAGACAGCAAATGTTGTCAAGATTTGAGGGCTACCTGAAAAGCCTTGGGGACAGCATTACCCTTATGCATAAGAAACAGCAAAATAAAATAAAAATAAATGAATTTCCAAATACGTCATGGCTAATCCCTTGAGCTGACCTACAAATGAATTATGGAGGATTTGCTATAGGACTGAGTAGATCTGGTGATTTCACTGAGAGATTTATCTTATTTTCCGACTGATTTTCATATCTTATTTCCTTTTCTTTTAGAATTAGACTGTAAATAAAATGGCTAAGACCGAATGAAGCTCCCTTTCACAGAACTCATATCGGCTTGATAAATTAAAACAGTGAGATGAGTTTTGTATGACCCATCCTCTAGGATTTGGGAAATTTAGCCGATGCAAAACAAGGCATTAATTTGGAGAGGCCTAGCTACTCACAATGCTTAGTGCTCTGACAATGATGAATGGCATCATTCCAAGCAAATGGTAATTTCACTTTTTGTGACAGTACTTTAGAGCAAAACCGACTTTCTTCACACAAAGAATTTGCAATCCTATTGAACAGAGGCAGTACCTGAATATCAGAAATCCTTCATTGTTTAAGTATCATCTGATATTCTTGATTGGCTTCAGACTGAAGTTGGAGTTGAATTAGGGAGAACGGAGGTTAAGTCCTAACCTTGAAAGACTTAGCAGCCATTGAAACACTGCCTTTGGGCACTTATTGGCCTGTATTTATCAAAAAAACTTTTCAATTCAATGAGGGGAGGGAGAAAACACAAAACTTGTCACATTCATCAAGTGAAGCCACTGGAAAGACATCTACAGAACACCCAAAAAGCATAATCTTTCCGAAGCGCTGATAGAAATGGTAATTGGATGGGTCAGAGAATAATACAACCAAAGCAGGGGCAATGCAGAATATGGTGGAAAAATCAAGGTCAAAAATAAAAGAACAGATCCTTTTTAACTTTCGAAAAACTTACACTTGGCCTTTGTACTAAGGGAAAATATACCTGTTGCTACCGTAATTTATATCCTCACAAAAGCCCCTCAGAAAGAACCTTTGAACATAAAAGGCATTAAAGACCCTCATTCTCCACAGCCCATAAGAAAGCTTCACCTTAATACTGACTCTTCCAAAATATGTTTTCTGAAGGCAAAAAAAAAAAAAAAGATTTTTTTTTTTTTAAAGAATAACTAAAAGCAGTGACTCCCTTTCAGAATCTAACCCATCCACCTTTCAGCAGGAAAGGTATGTTCTGGGGAGGACTGAGGGAGGGATATATTGAATATATTTAAACTCTTCCCTGAGTGACTGCAAAAAACACAACAAAACAAAGCAAAAAACAGACTCTTGGAGGACTGGCAGAGAATACCAACATTGTATCCCAAAAGAACAGACCCGATGAGTCATAGGGTCTCGATCGCATGTCTTCCTGCCTTCTTAGCTGATGAGCTAACCTCAGGGCAGAGCCAGATGACACATGTAAACAGATGAGCGTCTGGGGATGCCACATTTTCCCGTTTTTATCTTTTTACACAAACACCTCTGCACTGGACTTGGAAGGACTTTTGGCACAACATGGAGAGCTGATATTCTGGGCTACATCCAGCTCAGCTCGGAAAGCAAGGGATCTGGTAAAGTGGTGTGTAGCTCAGCTTGGTGGAAGTATGCGGATGCAGGTGTCTCCTTGCTGACAAAGATATCGGCTACGGGGGAAATCATCCCTAAAAAGCCAGGATCTGGAGTCCCTCCTCTTCATCCCAGGGAATAAAGCAGAACACCCACAAAACCTCCATAGATGGGGTTCCAAGGGGGAAATCGTCCCTAAAAAGCCAGGATCTGGAGTCCCTCCTCCTCTTCATCCCAGGGAATAAAGCAGAACACCCACAAAACCTCCATAGATGGGGTTCCCAGAAGAGGTAAAAAGAAACAAGCCAGAGCTCACCCTGGCATTTTGCTGGAAACTGTACAAATTTACTGATGTGCAAGAAAAGACAGTGTCATTTGTTAACTTGCAAAATTCTAAAGTGCCTGGGTACCCATTTCTATTAGTCCAGAGATTCCACTTCCCACATTAGAGTTCTACAGTGATGTAAGGAAGGAGATGGGGTTCCTGATTTGTGCTGACAGAGCCACATCATACTTTAGGGAGACGACATCGCTCTTGACGGCTCCCTCTAATCTATTCCCAGTAATATGTTCATCTGTACGTTTTCCCCGGGCACCAGAAGAACAACCTTAGATCCCTAAAACAGTATGTCATTTCTTTCCTCAAATCTCATATGCACGTATGTTATTACTATTTAACGTTTATTAAGTACCAACAGTATGCTAGGCACAATAGACATAAGGGGCCATAAAAACATATTTAACACATCAAAAACCACAATGAAAGGACGCTGTGTTTGTGCCAGAAGACAATAAAAATCTTTGCAATTCATAGTTCAAGATGAAATGCATCCCAGGTCCCAGAGCAGCCTTAGTACAGCGTGGCATATCAAAAAAGGTATTAGAATTTTCACTCAGCTGGAGTAAGGAAGGTTGTGCGTACCTTACGATCAAACGTGGCCTTCCTCAACCTGATGACATTCTGCAACAAATAATGAATTCTCTAATGGCAAAGCATTAATTACTTAACCATCTAGTTAAACCTCAGCCCTCTGCATCACCTCCGATCACCTCTGTACCAAGCACTATGGTAGGCATTTAAAATGCATTTCTCTGTATAACAGTGGAGTATGCATTTATTTATTTTACTGAAATTTGGAAAGGTTAAGTGAGTCACCCAGGGTCCGTGCTCGGGAATCAATGTCAGTTTTCCTAGAGTTGCATCTAACACACACAAACACACACACACACACACACACACACACACACACACAGTTGAAGAAAAATAAATGTCATCGGCAAGCTTAGGGATTTGGAGTTAATTTAACATCAAATAACCAATTTGGACCTATGTAAACACAGCATTAGCCTGGCCAAGGTAGAATTTTATGCTAAAAGGTGTCAGCTTTTTCACTTGCTAAAGCTTCTTTTGTCAAGGTTTAGAGTAGGGTTAATAGCATGAACTCAGGAGCCAGATTTTATGGGTTCAAATCCTGGTTCTGACAGATGTGTGCCTCTAAGCAAGTTAATTCAGATTTCTCTGCCTCAGGTTCCTCATCTGTTCAAAAGATATGAGGAAAATAATAGGAGCTTATTTCACAGACTGGTTGTGAGGGTAAAATGAGTTAATACATAGAAAAATCTTAGTAAATGCCCAGCACATAGTAAGTCCTTCAAAAGCTATTAGTTCGCCATAGCCTAGCACTGAAAAGCAGACACTGTGCTGCTTTTTAGATAAAAAGACAATATTACTGAGGCTCCATGAGCCTCACATGCTACAAGTTGCTTTTCTATCAGTAAAAAGGATCTACTCTAGCTGCCCAACTAACTCTCTTCCCTTCAGCCCTTCTTGAACATAGTGAATCTACAAGACAACTGGCTAAGACCCCACAAAGTTGGCTTTTCCATGGTCACCTTCACTGAACATTAGACAGATGGGTGGAGGGTTCACAAAAGACCAGACCCATAGTATGCGGCCTTTTGGAGGTGCTATGAATGAATGAGCGATCAGACAGTGCTTAGAAACTCACAGAATCCAACCGAGGATTCAATCTATAGATGCAGGACCTTCTTTAAAATCATGCAACTCTCAACAATGTACAGACTAATTTGCCTATTTTCCATGTGCTTTCCACTCCGTCTCCATTCTGTTGTAAATCTTCTCAAAATTTCTCTGCTTGTTATTTCGACAGAGGACTTAGAGAAGACGGGAGAAGTAAACTTCAAATCAGTTGAAGTTTGGGTAGTAAACTAGCCAAAGGATAGTTTTAGTTGGAGAAAACATCAAAGTTAGTGACTAAATTAAAACTTTTGCATTACCAGTCAACATCAACAGATATGCATTCCTCAGCCAAATTAGGACGAATAATAAAAGTTGCAGCAAGTGGGAAAACAATCAGAGCTGATGCTTGGTACAAAGAAAGGAGGATTATTGTCTTTATTAATTGTTAATTGTTAATATTGCTTTAACTGTCATAAACATCAAGGGGCTAGACAATTAAAAGCTATAAATTAAGGGCAGTCTAAATTACAAGACTTGCCCACTAACAATTATAAAATAATTGCTTTTAAAAAACGTAAAAGTATATGATTTAGACTTGAAGTCACGACATACAGGTTTTTAAAATGGTTTTACTGCCAATATTTCCTTGAAGCTCAGTTACCCAATGGGAATTAAAAACCCATCAGGACTACTTAGGTGATACGACTCAAGATATCATTCTTAAGGAAATTACCATGGAGCACAGAAGTTTTTTGGGCTTTCACACCTTTCCAAACTACTTCTTTTTGGAAGGATATGGCCTCCTTTTTGTAGCTCTAAGCTTAAAAGTAGTGCCTTTTAATTATACACAGACTAATAAAGCAAGACTTATTTAAATGTAATTTTGTAACTTGTACACACAAACTCAAGCCAGTGGATGATGAAATGTTGTTAAAATTATCCTTATCCAGTAAAATTTATTGCAGTGATGAAAGTCTTGACATCTATTCCAAAGTTCAAATTAAACTTTAGCATAATACAGTAGCCTGAGCTGGACCAAAGTAAATAAGCAATTATTTATAGTAATTGTACATGTTCATATTGCGTGTATTTAACTTTCCAGAAAAAGTCAGTGAACCCACGCTGTGGGGACCGCTGAATTAATTACGAGCGTACACAAAGGGGTATACTCTTCAATGATCTCAGCATCCATCTGCCTAATACCCACCTGTCTCGCGGCCCTCTGATTTAACCACATATTATGGCATCAATAAAAACTTTCGGATTCAAGGAAAACCATTGCCGTTTCCCAAGATATTTGCCTCCTAATAAACACAGACTGAAGGGGAAGTGTTGAAAGCCACGGCAATATTTTTTCTGTAACGTTTGATATGAATCCCAGCTGCACAACATTGTATGTTAATAACCATTATGTAATGAACAGATGAAGAAGCCCTTTTGAGCCGCTCTGGCAGATTTTGAACTTGATCTTCTATCATTTGATGTCATGCAAGACCAGATAAATGACCCGTCTTTCGAGAGTCTGCAGAGCCCCTTTGGAACAGCTGCACAGTTTTCCCCTCTTCTTTGCTGCAGGTTTCTCACTTAAGAAAAAAACACGCTTCATTACATCGCCTCTTACTTGAGCTGCAAGGGTCTATTCAAGGAAGATAAGCCTCTTAGAAATGAAGTAGCGTTGAATTTAGGTTTTGAGTGACAGCAGGAAGATTTATCCATTCAACAGACAATACCGCTTTCTCTGCATTAATCTAGGAGGCGGACAATGATCTGTTTTTTAGGCCTCATCTCATCTCTTTCCCACAGCAGAAGGTGATTAAAGTTAGGAAACGGGGACTGTGAAAGAAAACTTGAGCGCTATCTCTCTAGCCCTCCTGTTTCCTGAAAGGGGAGAGGGAGCCCCCAGGCCAAGGGCATCAATCACAGATTCACAGCAAGGATACGATGCTTCCCGGTTGGGAAACCGATAGGCCGCAGGTAAAGGGGTGAGCCCCAGAACCCAAAGAGTATACCACTGTTGTTAATTTCCCAAAGAGAGAAGAAAGCACAAAGTAGCCCTTCATAAGCGAAAGCCCTTCCATTCTTCCTGGGGGACCCAGATGAAAACGTCGGGAATCTTTTGACTTCACGTGATATTCCACCACTATCCACAGGTCATACGAAGTCCCAAATTAGCTGGTCTGCAAACAGCAGCACAGACAGGAGGCAGAGGTTCTGCTCGACACACGCTACGAGGCCATACAAAATTTGAGCAAATGTTCACACAGTACAACCATCTCCTCTGACCTTTTATATCCATCTTCTGCTGCTCAACAGACGCTTCCGCAAAAATCCCCGTGGCCCGATTATTAACGTGAAGTGTCCCTCTCTGCCAAGCACTGAGCAGAGCCCTCTGTGAGCACCTTACAGAGCACTAGTGACCTACAGGATGGTCAACTGGAGTCTAACATCAGAATCCCATTTTACAGGCAACATCTGGCACTATACTTAGGAGACTTGCCACTTTATTAGTAGAGACTTTGCTTGGACTGTGTGGCACATGAATTGATGAACGGACTTGAGAGTGAATGTGGAGGCTTAAAACCATGCTTCCCGGTTAGGACATATATATTTTTATTTGGGTTGCAATCATAAGACTGTTGCTGTCACATCACAATAACCAGAGATAAAATATAGATACATGAAATGAAATGTTCATCTCCTGTTACCCTAAAGGTATCCCCGCATCAAAATAATCAAAGATGAGTCCAAGAAAATTTATAAACCACATTCTGGAAAACAAGGATGAGGCAAAATGCTTTCACAAGGTAACTATTTCCCTGAAAAGACAGCTCACGGAGGCTGGGAGTCTCATTCAAGTGCGAATAGTGAATTAAGTTAGTGAGTAAGCAGAGGGAAAGTCACAGGCATTACCACAGAATTAGATCAAGTTGCCCCAAATGACTTCTGAATTTGAGAGCAGATTGTGTGTTTTCTAAAAATCAATATAGAGTCATCACAATTTGACATTTCCTATTGTTAAATTGCATTGTGTTTTGCTTTTGCAAAATATATTGACAATGAAAGCCTTCCTTGATATTCACCCTATGTGATGCTAGAAATATCTGTTTGTTGATCTTAAAGCTACTGTAACCAGCCAAACATGGTAGTGGCAGAATGTAATCCATTTTCAAGTCTCCTAAGAACCCAGATCCAGCACCCGTGCTGGCCAGAAGAAGATGCTGAAGGGAAAAAAAAAAAACAAAACACCACCTGAGCCCTTTGGAAATGGCACACAGCATGACAGCACGTGACTATGCTCACTCAGTGGGCAGCTCTTCAGAAAAGCAGTCATGATTCAAAACAAAACAAACCCCAAGAAACAGCACCAAGTTGCTGTTATGCTCATATTAATGCAATTTAGCCTCAGGAAGGACGGTTTTATTCTTATTAACGCTGGGTCTCAAATTCCTTAAAACTCACAGCACTGTTACAGGTAACTTCTTTTTACCTACTGCTTCCACGATCAAAAATTTAGCTCCCAGGTGGCAAAAAAAAACCCAAACTGCCTCCCTCCCCCATCAAACTCCTACGTCCAATCAGCACCTACAAAGATAGTCTTCATTTTCTTCTTTCTTTCTGCCTTTTTTTTTTCTTTTTTAATTACTGAAGACTCCTGTTTTAGAGAAATCCCTAATTGCTTCATTTTGAGATGTTATGTTTAACCTCAGGAAATGGTGCTATAAGACCTGGCAAACAGCTTTCTGGTTGTTTCAATCAGGACCAGACTCTGAAGTCCAGCCAAGTAAGAGCCCTATTCATTTTCCTGCCCTGTCATCTTGATCTTATTTGGGTGTCTGGGGAGCTGGAGGTGCTTAGCCGGCCCTGGGTTTCAGGAGTGGGGGTGGGAGCACCAGGGAGAGCAATGCGATGTGTTAGAGACACTGAAAGTTTTCATTTTGACTCCTTAATGAGCACGACCTTTGACACGGGCTGATGAGTTCCATGCTTGTCCTGGTGCGCTTTTTGAAAACATTTGACACTGGTCACAGGTCTGACAGGGATATGACTAATGAAGTCGTGGTATAAAAATAATGGGCTGCAATTGCAAGTCATTTGCATGAAACCAAACTCCTTAAAAACTTGTCTCTGTTCACTTTCTGTTTTCTAAATGAGTCAATAATACGAATCAGATGGCTTGAAGGCAAGAGGCTCCCAAATATTCCTTCTATAAGTTTGGTAAATTAGTTGGCATTTGGTGCAATTTTTGTTGCCTTGAGGCCTGGTTTAAATTGGACTGTAGTTACTAAATTGCTAGGGCGATTGTAGAATGTGTAGGATAATACATAATACCTTGTTTTTCTTAAGCGTTTCGTCAGAGAGCTTCTTGTGAGGTCAAGGAACCCAGACAGCTCTTTGCAGGGAACATCAACTGAGAGTAAACGAAGAAGAAATGGAAGGAGAGGGGTGCGGGGGGCAGGAGAGGGATAGAATAAAAGGAGGGAAAAGAGGAGTGGCGAAACAGAATCAAAAATGAAAAGAAGGCAACATGGAGTAAGGTCCAAAAATGCAAAGGGAGAGAAAAGATAGGGGGAAAAAAGTGAAAGGGGGAAGAATAGAAAAATGAATGCAGAGGAGTTAGAGTAATGAGGGGAATGGAAAACAGCAAAGAACCTGAAAGAAGAAACTGCTATTCCTATTTTAGTTTATCCTATGAAACTATGTACTGTTTACCCTCAGAGAGCGCTAAGCATCCACTAAACAAAATCCTGGGCTCTTCCCCTGTCTCTGCGTGATGCAGCCCAAGTCCATGATGGTTCATCCTTTCACCTGTAGCTCAAAATGCCCTCCATGATGGAGAAGCTTTCAGCAAAGCCTGGTCGTATTTGATCCCCCGATTCAGAAGCAGCGGCCATGGGGAGCATATCGCACGTGTTCCTTCTAGAGCCTTCCTCCTTGGTAGCTTGTTTTAAACATTTGGGATTTTCTTTATGATTTGTCAGTTTCAGCACATCTCTTTGGGATTCATTTTGCTCACCTGGTGCATATGACAATTAAATATCCCATGTCCCTAAACTTAGATAAAAAGAAATACAAGTGATTTACAGATATACACACATGCAGCAAAAGAGCAAATGAACCAAAGAAAGGTTGCTTGGCACAGACAAAACCATACACACAAGCTTAGAAAGGAACCAGCTCTGCTTGCTCTGCAACGTTCGGAAACGTTCTTAATCTCAGTGAGCCTCAGTTTCTTCAGTCACAAAGTGGAGGATTAAAAGATTATGTCTCATAAAGTACTAGCAAAGTACCTGGCACACCGTGAATAGCTAAAATGAATGAGTGAATGAATGAATGAACGAACGTAGTTGGAGTAGTAATATCTTTGGTTTGTGCCTGGCCTTCAAGAAAGTATTTCTCACCTTCCATTCCTAATGATACATAAAGAAATCAATAATAACTCTACTGCTATCCCTCAGTAGTATTGAAGATGTGGGAAGAGAACACACACATAACTCCATAAACTTACCGCAGTGCGGTTGCACATTCTACGCCTAAAAACCTGAAATCCAAACAACTGACAACGGACAACCAACATGTTCTCTCTCTCTCTCTCTCTCTCTTTCTCTGTCTCTCTCCTTCTCTCTCTCTTTTTCTCTCTCTCTCAAACGTACCACCATATTTCAAATACCCACTCACATCCTAGGAAAAGTTCTATCAGCCCAATCTCCTATGTTTACTCCTCAAGATGCACAAACTGAGAATTAATATACATAATTATGACTTGATAATATTCAAGATTAGCAAATACTTTAAAGTCAAATTTTTGACAACTATTTTATTGTAGCCTAATTCTTAAAAAATTGGTCAATCATGGTTACTTTCAGTACATTAGAAATGGCCAAATTCTGGTCACCCCAAGCCCCAAATATTCTAGCTATATATATATATGTATTTATTCTATGAATTTGTCCTTGGCAGGTAACTTAAACCATATTCACTGTAATGTTAGTTAATATATTTGATATAATATTAATGAGACTCCTGAGTCCATAAGCAAGTTTTGTTACTAGTTGCTGAAATAAAGATGTAGAAGAGATTCTCATCCCAGGAAGCCAAGCTAACATTAAAAGCCAGCAATAAACTTTAGAATAAATTTCAAAATAATTGAAGAGTTGGTTTTTGAGAAACAGAGTGAAGTTGAATACAGTCAGATAGAAAAAAAATGAAGAAAACTTTAGAGAAAGCCTGAGAAGTCTCATAAGAAAGAAGTTTGAAGATTTTAGAAAATTTCCTGCTGAGTTTGAGTATATTACAGGTAAACTACTGTCTATTTCTAAAGAAGGTGGGATTTAACAACTGGGTACAAAATTCAGCAACTAAGAAGTCATCCTTTCTCTTAAAATCAGTAATGCTAAGAACCATACAAAATACCCCACGCAGCCCAGCATTCTAGTTATATTTTTAAAAATGAAAATGAACTAAAATGAACAATGTAAAAAGAATGAAAAATATACTATACTAATATGCTAGTAGAATGAAATTAGATCTATACTAATAGAATGAAAAATAGATCCTAAGGGGAAAAGATAAAAGAAATTCTAGTTAATTCACCCAAAGAACATGATAAAGAAGCAAGTATGAAAGGATCTTATGAGAATGATGCTGACTTGGTGATTCTCCATTTCCACAGATTATCAAATAAGATGAAATGTTTCCCCATGGATGTATGGATTGAAAATAAAGAAAACCCTCTTGACAATAGTAAAGACAAGTGCTATTAAGTATTGAAGAGATGACCAACAGAGGTTATGGGTTAGAGATCTTGGAAATCTTTTAAAAGCAGGAGCAATGACCATTTGTCTTAGATGGTTTGTGTCTTCACCCACCTGGAGGCCAAATACTGAATCATTACCAAATGTATGATTCTGTTATCCCTGAGATTGAGGCCATTACCCCTCAAGTTTAATGCATGGGAATGGAGTAGGCAATTGATAGTGCCGAACTGAGGATTTAAGGATGGAAGCAGACAATGACAGAATATAAGTCCAGCATTTCATTTCTCTAAAACTCCACAGAAAATAATTTCCTAAAAATAAAAGCCTGCTGAAGTTCTATTTTGTATTTTACTTATGTGTGCATATAGCTTATTTCCTTTATTAAACTATAAGCTTCTTGAGGGCAAGAGACATATATTCATCTGAGTTTCCCCTCCCTGCCACCCCACTCAGAGTCCCTAACACCAGGGCTGAGAGTCAAATGTTACCATCAGACCTGTGGGTGCCCGTAAAGTCATACTTGTCAGTGTCCTTTGTGACTGGTTTGGTGCCTAGACTCTAGAGGTAAACTATTTTGAATATCTTCCCTACTTTTGAGAGCTAGATTTTCGTGAGAGGAGGGAGTTTTATCTGCTTTGTTCATTAATGAATCCACAGCACCTAGAATTGTTTCTGGCCCATACCATGTATAATGACTATTGGTTAAATGAATGGTTGATATTCAATATACTTGTTAAGTGCTAGGAATAACAATTTTTTAATTCTCCCAGACAGGAAAAAATATTAAAATCATTCTTAGCTGGTTTTGTATCCTTGGATGCAAATCCATACTAATCGTAACCTTTTTCGTCCTCCCTCTTCCTATTATATTCCTATGAAAGAATATGTACACCCACCAAGTTGCGCCATAGTGTTTCAAAAGAGGGAAAATGTTTCAATAACACCAATAGTCCCACCAGAATAATTACTCCAATTCCTGTCTTTTAACTTTTCATTTCAAAAATTTCCAAATATCTACCTAATCAGTAAGTAGTCCTAAAGCTACATTGTTCTAATCCTCTTCTCTGCAAGTAAAATGGGGGTTGGAAGTATTTGATCCCAAGGGGGAAGGCATCATGAAAACCATAGAATTTTATAAATATACTATCTAATGTAAAAAAAAAATGTTTACATTATAAACCACACTGTGCATTTTAATACCTCCTTTTAGTTTTCCTACACCTTAAAATTTTAAGTTTCTAAAGCCAAAAACTAGTTTTCCATCTGGTTAGCATAATTTAGTTATTGCCTTGGGCACAGATTTGCCATGTAATATAAATAACAATACTATTTTGCATGGCTATTATATTTCTGGAAACTTTCCCAACATTAATTTTCACAACCCTCCTTAAGGAACAGGTGAACACCCACATTATTAAGGCCCTGGCTTGAAGAAGAACACGTTTGCAAGAAAGTTTTAATTTTACTGTTTGTCAATTCATTGCTATATGGGTGTCTACTTGTGTTTCACTAGATCCCTAAAAAAACACATTTGCCTTGTAACATTCCCCAAGGAACATATAATTTCAGTTTAGATCCTTCTCTTAACCAGGCAGGAGGCTGAATTCCATTTGTTTATATGTCTGTTGTAAGAGATCTCTGTGTCCACAGGATAACAAAGCTCAATTGGACCAGATACACAAGTGAAATTTCTCAGCTTGGTCAGTTCGTAAAGCATAACCATCTGACAACACTCTCTGTACAATGGCTTTTAAAAACAGCTTCCCATTTACTAAGAACCAGCACTTGGTGTTGCCATCGCTGTAGTAAAAAGAGAACACAGTGTCGCCGTCGTGGTAATAACAAGTAACATTTGCTGAGGACTATATGCTGGTTCTTGTTCTAAGCACCCTATACGTATTAACTCATTTAACTTTCACAATAACCTTAAAACATAAGTGCAATTATTATCCCCTACCTCACAGATACAGAAACTGGGGCAAAACGAAGTTAGATAATTGCCCAAAGTCACACAGCTAATAAAAGGTGGGAGGGACCAGTGTTCCATAGCCTGAGACCAATATTTATTGAGTATCTGTTTTTTGCCAGGCACTTCATATGCTTTGACTGCTCAATACTTTCTATGTTAGAGAAATGACCATCATGTATTTTGATTCAGCAATGTTTACCAGAAAACCTGGAATTACCCAAATCTTTCTGATAATCACTTCTTTTACCTAAAACAGTAAATGCTGAGAAAACAGTAACAGATTTTTTTTGACATTGTTATACATGGCTTGGATTCTGCCACAGGGATTGTGGCTCATTACCACACGTAAACACACACACACACTCACACACACACACATCGCCTGTTGAATTGGCCAATTCAAACAACTAGTCAGTGCAATGAAGGTTGGGGAAATCAGTCAAACGAGTTATCTGACACCTTGTAGAACAAAAGCGGACAGAGGGAAAGGGATCCAAATATGTGTTGGTTCTCTTTTTCTACGCTTTAATAACCTGTACTGGAATCACACAAAAACCTAGTTCTGGAGCCTGTAAAATATTGAGGAGGAAAGTGTAAGGACAACAGATAGAGCTTCTAATGCCACTTGGAGACTGTATTGCTCTGGTTATCTGGTTCCAAAGAGTTACTCTGCATAGCATCATAGCCTAATGCTTCAGGGAACAAAGATCTTCTGGTTCCATCTCCATGTCTTTTATCTTTGAAAAATGCACTTTTCTATTTGTTTACAAAGTCCTATTATTCACCTACCCGGGGGAAAAAATCACATTTAAATTAATCCCTTTAGCCAAAAGTAAATGCTGGTCTGAACGGTTCAGCTCCAGAAGTAGCCAGGGATAAATGTAAGCTCCATGCAGTTCCAAATCAATTTGTTGATTCAATTGGCATAACAATTCAAATTGTTGCTCTCTGGACCATATTTTAGTTGCAGAAACCAGAAGAAAACTATAAATGAGTAGAAAAGAATCTTTATTATTTGTATTAAGCAAAATAAAATTACATAAAGAGACACCTGAATACATAGAATATCTTTCACCTTTGAAGTAGTTGCTGTATCTTCCGTATAATGTTGAAGTTTTTAACATAGACATTCTTTTATCAAACCTCAGAGTAAATACCAACATAAAAACATAGAGTAGCTTACTGGCTCATAGATGATGCCTTCCTAAAGGCTGCAGTGGTTTATGTATACCTATCTTTGGCAATTCCTTTTGGAATGTTTTTTTCATTTTTCTGTAGAGATTTTGTGGGAGATTTTTATTTTATGTTGTTTTGATTCTTTCATGAGCTACAAAATTATGTGGCTCTCTGCTTCCAAGATTCCTCCCATTGAAAGTTCTGCCATCTTGTTAGGAACATACATGACACGTCCACCAGAGTTCAGGGGTGAAGAGAAATGAATTTCAAAACCACACAATTTATGTGGAAATGAAGCACATTCCTCGCTTGTTTCTGTGTCTGACATATGGGAAGACTGTGTATATAATAGGCTGTTTGATTTCTGTGATGGACAGATTTTTTTTAAGCCCTCTGAAGAAAAAAAAGTCACACCGGTTTCTAGTCTCATCTATACTTCTTTTCCTGTATTTTCTGTGGAAACATTTTAGAACTCACAGTTTCCATATTAGGTACCCTTTGCACCGTTAATTAATCCTGTTTCCTGCATGACAAATGGCCCTATCTCATAAAAGGGAACATTGGCAAGCAAGGATTGACTCAAAGAAGGTATTCTTTGATATTTATATGTGAATTAGGTTTTTTAATCTTGAAACATTGAACTCTCAAATTAGAAAAATATAGTACATCTCCTATAGAAAAGTAAATATTGGCATCTTGTAGGTAAATGAAATGTATGAGTTTTCTTTTTCTTCTCTCAAGAACCACAATGCTCAAGTACAGGGTAAGAAGTATGAGTGTTCCGGAGATTGGGTCAAGATGGCGGAGTAGAAGGACGTGCGCTCACTCCCTCTTGCGAGAGCACCGGAAACATAACTAACTGCTGAACAATCATCAACAGGAGGACACTGGAACTCACCAAAAAAGATGCCCCACATCCAAGGACAGGGGAGAAGCTGCAATGAGGCAGTAGGAGGGGCGCAATCACAACAAAACCAAATCTCATGGCCGCCGGCTGGGTGACTAACAGCCTGGAGAACAATTATACCACTGAGGTCGACCCACTGGAGTGAGGGTTCTGAGCCCCACGTCAGGCTTCCCAACCTGGGGGTCTGGCAAGAGGAGGAGGAATTCCTAGAGAATCAGACTTTGAAGCCTAGCAGAATTTGACTGCAGAACTTTGACAGGACTGGGGGAAGCCGAGACTCCCCCAGTGGGGACACACAAAGTGGTCTGCCCATCGGAAACCAGGGGAAGGAGCAGTGACCCCATAAGAGATTGAACCAGACCTACCTGCTAGTGTTGGAGGGTCTCCTGCAGAGGCAGGGGGGTGGGGGTGGCTGTGGCTCATGGAGGGAACAAGGACACTGGCAGCGAAAGTTCTAGTAAGTACTCTTTGGCGGGAGCCCTCCCAGTGTCTGCATTTAGCCCCATTAGGCTCTGGTGCTGGGTTGCCTCAGGCCAAACGACCAACAGAGAGGGAACCCAGCCCCACCCATCAGCAGACAAGTGGATTAAAGATTTACTGAGCTCTGCCCACCAGAGCAACACCCAGCTCTACCCACAACCAGTCGCTCCCATCAGGAAGTTTGCACAAGCCTCTTAGATAGCCTCCTCCACCAGAGGGCAGACAGCAGAAGCAAGAAGAACTACAGTCCTACAGCCTGTGGAACGAAAACCACATGCACAGAAAGATAGACAAAATGAAAAGGCAGAGGACTTTGTACCAGATGAAGGAACAAGATAAAACCCCAAAAAACCAACTAAATGGAGTAGAGGTAGGCAACCTTACAGAAAAAGAATTCAGAATAATGATAGTGAAGATGATCCAGGATGCTGGAAAAAGAATGGAGGCAAAGATCGAGAAGATGCAAGAAATGTTTAACAAAGACCTGGAAGAATTAAAGAACAAAAAAACAGAGATGAACAATACAATAACTGAAATGAAAAATACACTAGAAGGAATCAATAGCAGAATAACTGAGTCAGAAGAACAGGTAAGTGACCTGGAAGACAGAATGGTGGAATTCACTGCTGTGGAAGAGAATAAAGAAAAAAGAATGAAAAGAAATGAAGATAGACTAACAGACCTCTGGGACAACATTAAATGCAACAACATTCGCATTATAGGGGTCCCAGAAGGAGAAGAGAGAGAGAAAGTACCCAAGGAAATATTTGAAGAGATTACAGTCAAAAAGTTCCCTAACATGGGAAACGAAATAGCCACCCAAGTGCAGGAAGCTCAGAGAGTCCCACACAGTATAAACCCAAGGAGAACCATGCCAAGACACATAGTAATCAACTTGACAAAAATTAAAGACAAAGAAAAATTATTAAAAGCAATAAGGGAAGAATGACGAATAACATACAAGGGAACTCCCATAAGTTAACAGCTGATTTCTCAGCAGAAACTCTACAAGCCAGAAGGGAGTGGCACGAATATTTAAAATGATGAAAGGGAAGAACCTACAACCAAGGTTACTCTACCCGGCAAGAATCCCATTCAGTATTGACAGAGAAATCAGAAGCATTACAGACAAGCAAAAGCTAAGAGAATTCAGCACCACCAAACCAGCTCTACAACAAATGCTAAAGGACCTTCTCTAAGTGGGAAACACAAGAGAAGAAAAGGACCTACAAAAACAAACACATAACAAGAAAATGGTAATAGGAACGTACATATCGATAATTACCTTAAAGCTGAATGGATTAAGTGCACCAACCAAAAGACACAGGCTCGCCAGATGGATACAAAAACAAGACCCATATATACGCTGTCTACAAGAGACCCATTTCTGACCTAGGGACACATACAGACTGAAAGCGAGGGGATGGAAAAAGATATTCCATGCAAAGGGAAATCAAAAGAAAGCTGGAGTAGCAATACTCATATCAGATAAAATAGACTTTAAAATAAAGACTATTACAAGAGACAAGGAAGGACACTACATAATGATCAAGGGATCAATCCAAGAAGAAGATATAACGATTTTAAATATATATATATATATATATATATATATATGCACCCAACATAGGAGCACCTTAATACATAAGGCAACTGCTAACAGCTATAAAAGAGGAAATTGACAGTAACACAATAATAGTGGGAGACTTTAACACCTCACTTACACCAATGGACAGATCATCCAGACAGAAAATTAATAAGGAAAAAACAAGCCTTAAGTGACACAACAGACCAGATGGAGTTAACTGATATTTATAGGACATTCCATCCAAAAACAGCACATTACACTTTCTTCACAAGTGTACATGAAACATTCTCCAGGATTGATCATGTCATGGGTCACAAATCAAGCCTTGGTAAATTTAAGAAAACTGAAATCATATGAAGCATCATTTCTGACCACAATGCTATGAGATTAGAAGTCAATTACAGGGAAAAAATTGGAAAAACACAAATATATGGAGGCTAAACAATATGTTACTAAATAACCAATAGATCACTGAAGAAATCAAAGAGGAAATCAAAAAATACCTAGAGGCAAATGACAATGAAAACACGATGATCCAAAACCTATGGGATTCAGCAAAAGCAGTTCTAAGAGGGAAGTTTATAGCAATACAATCCTACGTCAAGAAACAAGAAAAATCTCAAACAATCTAACCTTACACCTAAAGGAACTAGGAAAAGAAGAACAAACAAAACCCAAAGTTAGCAGAAGGAAAGGAATCATGAAAATCACAGCAGAAATAAATGAAAGAGAAACAAAGAAAACAATAGCGAACATCAATAAAACTAAAAGCTGGTTCTCTGAGAAGATAAACAAAATTGATAAACCTTTAGCCAGAGCCATCAAGAAAAAGAGGGAGAGGACTCAAATCAATAAAATTAAAAATGAAAAAGGAGAAGTTAACAACAGACACTGCAGAAATGCAAAGCATCATAAGAGACTACTACAAGCATCTCTAGGCCAATAAAATGGACAACCTGGAAGAAATGGACAAATTCTTAGAAAGGTATAACCTTCAAAGACTGAACCAGGAAGAAATAGAAAATATGAACAGACCAACCACAGGTAATGAAATTGAAACTGCGAGTAAAAATCTTCCAACAAACAAAAGTCCAGGACCACATGGCTTCACAGATGAATTCTATCAAACATTAAGAGAAGAGCTAACACCCATCCTTCTCAAACTCTTCCAAAACACTGCAGAGGAAGGAACACTCCCAAACTCATTTGACAAAGCCACCATCACTTACTTGATACCAAAACCAGACAGAGATACTACAAAAAAAGAAAATTACACACCAACATTACTGATGAATATGGATGCAAAAATCCTCAACAAAATACTCGCAAACAGAATCCAACAACACATTAAAAGCATCATACACCATGATCAAGTGGGATTTATCCCAGGGATGCAAGGATTCTTCAATATACACAAAGCAACCAATGTGATACACCATAGTAACAAACTGAAGAATAAAATCTCAATAGATGCAGAAAAAGCTTTTGACAAAATTCAACACCCATTTATGATAAAAACTCTCCTGAAGGTGGGCATAGAGGGAACCTACCTCAACATAATAAAGGCCATATATGACAAACCCACAGCAAACATCATTCTCACTGGTGAAAAAATGAAAGCATTTCCTCTAAGATCAGGAACAAGACAAGGATGTCTGCTTTCGCCACTATTATTCAACATAGTTTTGGAAGTCCTAGCCACGGCAATCAGAGAAGAAAAAGCAATAAAAGAAATACAAATTGGAAATGAAGAAGTAAAACTGTCACTGTTTGCAGAAGACATGATACTACACATAGAGAATCCTAAAGATGCCACCAGAAAACTACTAGAGCTAATCAAAGAATTTGGTAAAGTAGCAGGATACAAAATTAAGGCACAGAAATCTCTTGCATTCCCATACACTAACAACAAAAGTTCACAAAGAGAAATTAAGGAAACAATCCCATTCACCACTGCAACAAAAGGAATAAAATAACTAGGTATAAACCTACCTAAGGAGGTGAAAGACCTGTATGCACAAAACTATAATAAGACACTGATGAAAGAAATCAAAGATGACACAAACAGATGGAGAGATATACCATGTTCTTGGATTGGAAGAATCAATATTGTGAAAATAGCTACACTACCCAAAGCAATTTACAGATTCAATGCAATCCCTATCAATTTACCAATGATATGTTTTTTACAGAACTAGAAGAAAAATCTTAAAATTTGTATGGAGACACAAAAGACCCTGAATAGCCGAAGCAGTCTTGAGGGAAAAAAAATGGAGCTGGAGGAATCAGACTCCCTGACTTCAGACTATACTACAAAGCTACAGTAATCAAGACAATATGGTACTGGCACAAAAACAGAAATATAGATCAATGGAACAGGATAGAAAGCCCAGAGATAAACCCACACACCTATGGTCCACTAATCTCTGACAAAGGAGGCAAGGGTATACAATAGAGAAAAGACAGTATCTTCAAAAAGTGGTGCTGAGAAAACTGGACAGCTTCATGTAAAAGAATGAAATTAGTACACTCCCTAACGCCATACACAAAAATAAACTCAAAGTGGATTAGAGACCTAAATGTAAGATGGGACACTATAAAACTCTTAGAGGAAAACATAGGAAGAACACTCTTTGACATAAATCACAGCAAGATCTTTTTTGACCCACCTCCTAGAGTAAAAGAAATAAAAACAAAAATAAACAAATGGGACCTAATGAAACTTAAAAGCTTTTGCAAAGCAGAGGAAACTACAGACAAGACAAAAAGACAACCCTCAGAATGGGAGAAAATATTTGCAAACAAATCAACAGACAAAGGATTAATCTCCAAAATATATAAACAGCTCATGTCAATATTAAAAAGACAAACAACCCCAATCAAAATATGGGCAGAAGACCTAAATAGACGTTTCTCCAAAGAAGACATACAATGGCCAAGAAGCACATGAAAAGCTGCTCAACATCACTAATTATTAGAGAAATGCAAATCGAAACTACAATGAGGTATCACCTCACACCAGTCAGAATGGGCGTCATCAGAAAATCTACAAACAACAAATGCTGGAGAGGGTGTGGAGAGAAAAGGGAACCCTCTTGCACTGTTGGTGGGAATGTAAATTGGTAACAGCCACTATGGAGAACAGTATGGAGGTTCCTTAAAATACTGAAAATAGAATTACCATATGATCCAGCAATCCCACTACTGGGCATATACCCAGAGAAAACCATAATTCAAAAAGACACATGCACCCCAGTGTTCATTGCAGCACTATTTACAATAGCCAGGTCATGGAAGCAACCTAAATGCCCATCAACAGATGAATGGATAAAGCAGATGTGGTACATATATACAATGGAATATTACTCAGCCATAAAAAAGAACAAAATTGGGTCATTTGTAGAGACGTGGGTGGACCCACAGACTGTCATACAGAGTGAAGTAAGTCAGAAAGAGAAAAACAAATACCGTATATTAATGCATATATGTGGAATCTAGAAAAATGGTACTGATAAACCGGTTTGCAAGGCAGAAATAGAGACACAGATGTAGAGAACAAATGTATGGACACCAAAGGGGTTAAGTGGGGCAGGGGGTGTGGGATGAATTGGGATTGGGACTGACATATATACACTAATATGTGTAAAATAGATAACTAATAAGAACCTGCTGTATAAAAAAGTTAATTAATTATATTAAATTTTTAAAAAGTATGAGTGTTCCATACCTCGATTTTTAGGTCTACCATATCTTGTGCTCTCAACTATGAAAATTCAGAAAATAAACACTACTCAAATAGCTGTGTGGTAGCCTTTGAAAATTGCCAATACAAAGGACCTTCCTTGGTTTTCCTCCCAAATCTCCAAGTGTGGGGGAAAAAATAATAAATTCCATATTATTAACTTGTTGACTATTTTTCCCTTTACTCAATATTAAATTAAGATGGGAAAGGCCCCAGGATATCAGCCTAGCCTGTCAGCCTCCCACAGAGACACAAAGCTTTATCCTTGCATGAGACATAGAAAGATGAATGACACCACTACTCTTATCTATAAGAAGTGACTGAAAATCTCATTGATTGACAGTAGGTCGCATCTGGTTATCTCACATCTCTACACATCTCTAAAGACCAAGAAGGCATCATGCTGGACTAGATTCTGCTCTTGGCTTTACCAGTCAGTACCGATCCTGGGAACTTCATGTCGCCTCTCGGGGTCTGTTTCCTCACTCGTAAAATGGATGGAAAAAACATTCTCTGATGGTCCCTCAGCTCAAGCATTTTATGATTCTATCTCATGCTATATAATATGGCACTATTTCCACTCCCTTCACTCTCCAAGCCCACTGATTTATTGCTGAAGAGCCAGTAAGTACAATGAGCTCTGGGCTTAACCTGGCCTGTCTTGCATTGGTCCATCCAAGGTATTGCCCACCTTCCTCACTAAGCTGCAATTCTGACTCACATACAAAAGAATAAAATAAAATCTATCTATCTATTTATCTATCTGCCTATAAATATGGCCATCGACCTATGTTAACATGCAATTTCTGATGAAAAATTAATGTTTCAAAGACTGTTTCCCATGACTACCCCTGAAATCACTGCAGCTGTTTAGTCACCAGAGATCCCAATTTAGCCTACTTGCAAAGCCCTGGTGGTTTAAATTTGGGGCATTTCCTCTTCATCTTCTCTTTTATTCACCACTATCCCTTCTCAGCATCTTTGGACTCCCAAATGTTCATCCCCACATTTTCCATTGTATTCTATACCTGGACCAGAGGCAGATAAACAGCAGATTAAGAACAAACTCAAGTAGTTTGTTTTTGTTTTGTATTTATATAAACAAGGGCAAAAAAAGCCCTCTTAGGAAGCCTCAGTTTTCACCAACATATCTTTCTAACATGCCATATTTCTAGAAGAACATCTACTTGTGTGATAAATAAGTATGGAAGCTGGGAAGCCTGTTCTAGGCAGTGGGGTAAATACTGAGACAAATAAGGAAGCTAAAATAGGTTTAATAAGACAGTAACAACAACAGCAGATATTTCTTGTTATTTGCTCTCTGTTACGAGTTGCAGTGTCCTTACTGGTGAGTGAGCATACATGGCAAAATCTGCTCCCACCGAGGGATGGCTAGTTCAAAATGTCCTTCCCTGAGTGGTTTCAGAGACCAACTTGTTAAGAGGACAAGAAACAGAGTGAGAGTAAGTGAGCAAAGCTCCCTCACAGAGCCACTTGACAGTGGATATGAAATAATTGTACATTAAAATTATTGAGCTGCTGCAGCTAGAAAGAATATTTAACAGCATTAAACTGGAAGTGACAAGGTACTCATGTGTCTGCCCAACATGGAATCAGTTTTTAGCTGAGACACTAATCGGCAAGTCACTATTTCTACTGCAGACGGCAAAACAGAAAGCATCCCTGCCACCTTCACAGCATAGTATAATGCAGCATACAAGCAGAACTTTTGCAGAAGTTATTAGAGAAAATGATCTGGTTTACAGTTGATAATGATTCCCTAGTCAAAAGGAGATGGCGCAAATATCTCAATACTAACTTTATGCTAACAAGCGGTCTGAAAGAATGATGCCAACTTCCTCATATGGGACGACAAGGAACAAGAACAGCACGGGACACTACTTCATTAAGAATTAGAACACTCCGGGGCTTCCCCGGTGGGGCAGTGGTTGAGAGTCCGCCTGCCGATGCAGGGGACGCAGGTTCGTGCCCCGGTGCGGGAGAATCCCACATGCCGCGGAGCGGCTGGGCCCGTGAGCCATGGCCGCTGGGCCTGCGCGTCCGGAGTCTGTGCTCCGCAACAGGAGAGGCCGCAGCGTTGAGAGGCCCACGTACCGAAAAAAAAAAAAAAAAAAGAATTAGAACATTAGAACACTCCGGACCCCACCAAGACTGTGGCAGTCTTCTCAGTTCTCTCACTTATTGGTGGGGAGGAGCTGGAAATAGATAGCAGAAGCACTTGGTACATCATTTATTACTTTGTTACATGTAATTATGCTTAAATTAATCATATAGTAAACTTGATATTACTCAAATTTATAATGAGGGTTTAGTCATTCTCAGACTCAAGGAAATGTTGGCTTCATAAAACCAAAAGTAACCAACCCCCTACACGTACTTTGTAGGCTGTGGGCTGAGGAATCCCCAGAACGATTGTACAGTCGAGGGTCTAAGGCACAAAGTGGACAGAGAAATTCGGGAGCACCGCTTAGCCAATGCTGCTGAAGGTGTATTTCTCTTTGGGTTTTCTGCTCCCTGTTATACACCCACATATTTATAAGACAAAGAACAGTGAGTGGCCCCATTTGTCCAAAGCCCACACGCTTTCTGCAACATCACACATTGTGACACAGAGCCATTAACCGTGCTAATCTCCTATTTCAAGTGAATGAACCAATACAACAATGTGTGGATTTGAGAAGATGATCTCATACTAAAAACAAATAAAATAAAGGAGGAACCTCTTATAATATGTAGGGTTCCTTATTACAAAGATGCAAATCCATGGGTCAAATAACATGCTCTCCAGCAACAATATGATAAAAAATTCTTTCCTAAAAGGAAAATTCCATTGAAAACAAGCATTTTCTACGTCCTAGCAGATGACCCATAACAACAGCATAGAGAATAATTTTCCATAACAAACACTCTTGTAAAACCAATGCTGTTGTTTTTCCTGGTCCCTGCCACTTCACCTTCCTTTTCTAGAAACCAAGCAACTGAAGTGATGTGGCTGTTTACACTTCCAGAAGGAGAACAGAAAGCTAAGTGACTTTGACTCACACCCTTTTGTTCTACCATCAACGGTAGTTACCTTTCAAACATCCTCTCTTCTCATCCTTCACAATACAAACTTCAGAGTCACCCAGCCAGAAACGAACCGAAATAACCCCAAACACAGCGTTAGAAACCTAAACAAAACATGAGATAAAACATTCCAGGGTGCCTGCTGCTCACAGAAACCTGCTATTTCACCAGCAAAGGTCTGGGCATCTTCTGCACTGTGCTGTCCACACTCCTTAAGGCAGATGTGGCTGGCTCAAGTCCAGAAGGCCTCTTCCTCTCTGGCTTTCACATTATCCATCCAGCAACTGTAGCCTACTTGTCCAACGTTATCCTCCCTGCACTTTCAGAGAAGCCCTCCACCTCCTCCCCTTGTTCATCCTCTCCTCACAGCCTCTCCTCACCCCTCTGGGGGCCCGTCTCCCTCTTCTCTCTAGTTCCCTCAAATCCTTCCCCAGTGCCCAGTCTAGGTCCCATCTTTACCAGGTAAGTTCATCCAAGCTCTCTAGCTTCTTTCCACCCTGAAATTCTAGAGTCCTCACCACTCAGCCCCATGCACTTAAGAAGCTAAACTTATTTAGTTGCTTCATTTGTGATAGTCTTACCTTTTCATCTGGAGTAAAACTCCATGTCTGAGGATTCCTTGGCACACAATCCATCTCAGTGAGGGTACTTAAAACCAAAGAGCTGCCAACATTTTCCTCCACGACATGCACACTAATTCTAGAAATCTACTGTGTGGAAATTCCACTATAATTTTTAAATGCAAGTATCCCATAATGTTCCAAAGCATGGAATGTGTTGGGTTTACTGACTAACACTGATATGTGGACCTGGTCCCTACACCTCCACCTTACTTCCCCCATTTAATCCCTTCCCTTCTTGTTCCCAAGGCTTTCTGAGCTACTCCATTAGAATACACATCACACCTTATTATGTCAAAATCAGAATCCTGCCAAAAAAAATGAAGCTCCTGTCTGGAGAGCAGGGATGAAGTATTATTCATCCTTTTACTCAGCCATCCTCTCTTCATTATAATAGATAGATAGATAAATGATATATATGCCTAATAGATAGTTATATGCACACACATACCATGGGATTTATATGTGTGTATATATAAAATATGGTACATGTGGATATATATAAACCACGATATATACGTATGTATAAAAAATTGGGATATATATATATTTGTTTATTTATTTATTAGGCACTTAATGTTTGTCAAATGACCATCATAGAGTGTTAGGGAAAGTGTTAGTGCAAGGGAAAGAAAACACAGCGATGTTCTTAGCCTCACCCTGCACTCTGTAGATGGGGAAAATCAAACTTAGTGAAATTAATTTTTTCAAGATTGTGCTTGGTAGAAACAGGATAGGTTTGTGAAGCAACTATCAAACTTTATCATAAATTCCACAGGAAAACAGCATAAAAATTTCCATTGGGGCAGAAAGAGATTGCAGCTGGACAAGAATGCTGAAGGAGAAAGTTTCCCAATAGAGCATGAACTGGGGGGTTCCTGAGGCAAATACAATCTGCACGATGCAAATTGTCTACATATTGGTATAGCTCCTATGGCCCGTGAACCCATCAGCCTGCAAATCTCCCTCAGTGGTACTGCTAAAAATTCACATTCCTTGGCAGCACCTCAGAGCTACCCAGTTGGAATCTCTGGGCTGGGCCCAGGAACCTGCATTTCCACCAGGGTCCCCAGTTGATTCTCTGCACAACAGATACGAGAACCACTGGACTGGGCTTGCGATTCTCACAGTCAGTAAGAGAGAAGATTCGAAGTCGGTCATTGGTGATTAGGTTCTACCAAAGAATCCAATTTTCTGATTCTGTATGCAAAAAATACTCACCTAGGGCTGAGTAGGTGAGTACTCACCTAAGTAAAACAAAAAAAAAAACTAAGAAAAAAAAAAAAACTCACCTAAGTACATCTCTCAGTACCTCACCTAAGTACTTCAAGACCCTCCACCAAATAAACACTGTTCTCTTAAAAACAGCTGGCCCTTTGCTCACACTGAAGAAGTGGATTGTGTGTGCCTTTTTGGAGACAGCTTAGTCCCAATTCTCTATGTCTGCCTAGAACAGTGGCCCTCCTCCTCCCTCTCTCCTCTTTCTCTCCTCTATTCTCCTCCCGCCACCCTCTTACTCTTCTTCTGTTCCTTATTTTTTTTTTTTTTTGCGGTACGCTGGGCCTCTCACTGTTGTGGTCTCTCCCGTTGCGGAGCACAGGCTCCGGACGCGCAGGCCCAGCGGCCATGGCTCACGGGCCCAGCCGCTCCGCAGCATGTGGGATCTTCCCGGACCGGGGCACAAACCCGTGTCCCCTGCATCAGCAGGCAGACTCTCAACCACTGCGCCACCAGGGAAGCCCTCTTCTGTTCCTTTTAACTTCCACTTCTCTTCCCTAAAAATGTAGTCCCTGGACCAGCAGTATCAGCATCACCTGGAAACTTATTTAAAATGCAAATCCTAGGCCTCACTCCAGCCCCACAGAATCAGCAGCCCTGGGGATGGGGCCCAGCACTCCTGTTTAATGGGCCTTCCAGGCTAAAGTTTGAGGACCACGACCCTAAAGGAACACTGGCAGAATAGGAGCTTCTACCAGCCCTTCTCAAGCCTGATCCTCCTCCTTGGGGAACCAGGAAGAGGTGAATTTCAGGTTGAACAAGGGGGACCCAGGCCCACCTGCCTCCGCCAGTCCATCTGCAGGTATTTTTCATGCAGTTGGCTTTTATAACAGAGCTTATCCTGAGCCTCAAAGTTGATACTCTATAAATATCAATTGGTGATCATACCAACATATTAAAGAACAAGGCAAAAAAAAAAAAAGAACAAGGCAACACAGCAGGTCTGGTAGGGCACACAAATAAAGATAATGCAATCTGGCTCTAAAAGTTGTATCTATATTCTAAAGTTAATGGAAGGGGAAAGGGGAAGGGGGAGAAATCGTTTAATTTAGTCAAAATGTTTTACTTTAAAAGACTAGGTTGATTTAAGTCCTATAACCAGTTTCTAAGCACTGGTTTTCAAATTAACCACAGTCATTTGAATGAAATGGTGAATTTTCTTTCTTTCCCTCAAGCCAGGCTCATATGGCTACCACCTAAAATCAATGATTAAGAAAATATTTAATAGTATCTGCCCATCATTAAATTATTACCGTTAATTAAAAGTTTAAAAAGAAAATGAAGCTTGGGGTTTCTTTTCTACTAATGGATGTAGGGATTCCAATGTTACAAGTTACATTTCTAAGCCAAAAAATGCACAAGGAAGTGAAGTATATGTAGAAAATTCATCTCTAAAAGCACACTACCCACCAACGGCTACCTAATTTAGCAGAATATATTACCTCTATGCTTCATAAATCTTAATTAAAGCCGTTAGTTTTCCTATTATGTGATTGAGAAATGCCCCATTAAAGTTAAACAGGTTCTACAAGTAATTATACACATATACACTTTAAAATCGCTTCACATATACTAGAAACATTGTCTACTAAGTCAAAAATTTGCAGAATTTCATTAATGCAAGATTTTTTTATCTCCCAAAAGTCAAATGTGTCCCAGAGGAACCGGTATACTCAATGTTGGCTTCTTATAATACAATTTAATGGTCACAAACACAACTAAAGTATTTAAACATTTACAGGGGTTGTCATAAATGCTTTTCTTATTTTTGATCAAATTCAACCTTACACTTAATACAGTTAACTGTAGTTATTTAATTTAAAAACTTGAGATTCCAACCTCAAAAATTTATAACAATATAAATGCAGTTACTTGGCTATTGGATACGTATACTATGGGGACTCCATTCTTCAATATGAAACACAAATGCCAAAACCAGAGAGGGGATATTTTTTAAAGTAGACATTATTTTAAATAACTGTTGGCACATTGAAGAAAAACCCTTCAAATCCAAATTCAAAAACAGATCGCTTTTATTCATAGAGTCATTTCAATCAGACACTAACTCACTAAAAACAATAACTAATACTTTGCTTTGTTTCTATGTTTCCGTTTTGAAAATAAGACAAGATAAACTAGTAACCTAGTTAATTGAAAGTAATTGTGTTATTCAGGGTATTCTAGGCCATCCTAACTTAATAACTGGACAGAAGACATTATTGACAATTTCTCCATTTTCTCAGAAGGTGTAATTAATTTAATTCATTAAAATGTTACATGTAACTCTAATACTATACTTGTGAAAGCTGAGCAAGTTTAGTCTCCAGAAACAGTGTCACTGGCCTTAGAAAAACAGCACATCAGTGCAAACTATAGTGCCAAGAACTTGCTATCCTTGGGCATACTGATGAACACATGCACAGAACACAGGAAGAGGGAGGCGAGACCACCGCAGCCCAGGCAGTGATGGATAACCCTGATCTGGGCGACTGTAAAACTTCTCAGGGCTGAGAGTCCATTATTAATTGAAATGCCTGTTTAGTTCCTCCATGTAGACCACTATATAATTGCATCTCTACCTTGAAAACTATTTTCTGCAGAATTCATAATGAGTCAAGTATCTTCAAAATCTGTAGGAAGGAAATGTATTTCACTTACATGTGATTACCTTGCAATGTACACATTACAAAGACACTGAAGCCTTATGCCTTTTATTATGCATAGAGCACAAAATAGATGAAGTTAGACTACCCTATAGCATATAAACAATTAAAATGCCATTTGACATAAAAAATAAAACCCCCCAAAATTAAAAACTAAAAACAGCTGTTAAATAACATTAATTTGTTTCCACCTAACAACAAACGTAAATGACCACAGTGTATTCTAATTTAAATATAAACTTTCCAATATAAATTTCTTATGGTTACAAATAACAGTGAAATGCATCTTCTTTGGGGATTGTATTTCTTGAGTCTAAATGGGACTAGTCAAACACATTAGCATTTTTTCTTATTCAAGTAGAGCATATCAAATCACACTCGTTTAAAAAGAAAGTATTTCCTAGGAAAATGAAAGTTTTGTGTGTGTTGAGGGGGTGTGGAGGAGAGGTGTGGGTTTGGGGGTAGGGGATGTCTCCAAGCTAGAGTAAAGGAAAGAGTCAGTATCTCACTGAACCTCCACTTGATATAAAGAGTAACATCCCTGAAAATCTCAGTCTTATCAAAATGTAAAATAGGAGACAGGGGCTAGTTAGGAGATGTTCAACATAGGTTTAGAAAGATAGACACAGCAATAATCTATTCCACTAATGAACTGGATAAGGAGCAGGGTGCGGAGCTTAACAACCAGTCACACTAAATGACAGCTCAGAGGGCAAAGAGGTGTGGAAACTGAGAAGATAGACTTCCAAGTCTTTTCCTGAAAGTGCTTAGATTTTGAGGAGAGTCCAATGCCGCCTGACAAAAGAGTCTTTGTGCAACAACTCCAGGGAGGTGAAGGAGAGCCGCTCAGGAAAACCAATGAAGACAGGGCCAGCCTTGTACACAGGACCCGTGGAGAACTTCGAATCACATGGCCTGCGGCAAGGACAATGCATGTACTGCAAAAACGCACGACCACCGTATTCAGGCAATATCCGAGTGGGCACAGGCCAGATGTCTTTAAAGAATCGTGTTGGGTTTTTTTCTTTCAAAAAAACAGAATAAGCAAGGACACAGACTGCAACTTCAAACCGCATCAATAGTCTTAGACTATTCCCCAGACATCTGACCACTCCGAGTGACTTAACCCACCCCGAAAACCGCGATCCCTCTGTCTGGCAGGGGCTCTGATTCTGAGTTCTTGGTGAAGTTGGCAAAACAGCCCTGGAGGCTGTGTCTACACATACAGCCTTAACACCCTGAAGTTCCAACCCCAGGATGATGAAATAGGAGCCTGTTATCATTAAAGGAAGTCTGGAGACATAGAGAGGTTAGCAATTTTAAGTAGAGAAATATCTGCTAAACATGGATGGTGGTCCACTATTTATCCAAATCCAGGATATCTACAAAAACTTAGGCTGGAAATCAAGCAAACTCCTCAGATAATTGGCGTTTCCAGCTTTAGCCAGGGTTGCCCACGTTCTTGCTCTTGCAGGAAACCATAAATAAGAGATAAACACCCAGTATTAACCATTCCAGAACTTCAAAATATGGCTGCCTGGTTGGTTTCACTAGGATAAAAACATTAAAAGTTTCTTGGTAAGGGGACAAAGAGCTTTTTTTTCTCCTTCACCAGTTTTAATTGCCCTGCTACCAATCTGAAAATAATTTAAGTGTTTAAAAGTATCCAATGACCAAACAACATCCTTGAATAAACTTTAAAATTAGATACTAATCTTAAATTAGCATTAGATGCAATTTATCAGAAATGGCTTCTTTTCCGCTACAATTTCCATCATGTGAAATAAACAGCAAGTTACAAAACAGTCCAAAAATTTCTCAAAAATATTCACCTGCTAGTAAAACAAGTGAAAAAATTTCAGTCTCACACAGGAATCAAAAGACAATTTGGGGGAACTTCCCTGGTGGTGCAGTGGTTAAGAATTCACCTGCCAATGCAGGAGACACGGGTTCAACCTCCGGCCCGGGAAGATCCCACATGCCGCGGAGCAACTAAGCCCGCGCGCCACAACTACTGAGCCTGCGCTCTAGAGCCCGCGAGCCTCGACTACTGAAGCCCGCACACGTAGAGCCCGTGCTCCGCAACAAGAGAAGCCACCGACCGCAATGAGAAGCCCACGCTCCGAATCGAAGAGTAGCCCCCACTCGACGCAACTAGAGAAAGCCCCCACGCAACAATGAAGACCCAACGCAGCCAAAAATAAAAAATTAACAACTAAATAAATAAATTTACTAAAAAAAAAAAAAAAAAAAAAAAAAAAAAAAAAAAAAAAAAAAAAAAAATAGGGGACAAAAATAGATCCAAATGAGCCAGGTGGGAAGGAAGTATGGGAACAAGCATCGAAATAATGAACTTTGGAAGCATCACAGTTCAGCCTATGACTTAGTGAATGTGGTATGTAACTACTTAATAAAGTCAGTTGTGATATGATGTATGTAGCTTTAGAAACAGTCTACATCAAATTCTTGCATCTGGCCTGATGGACACGGACATATTAATTCATACTCTACTTCCATCATTCAGGCATTGAGAAAACTGTTAAACCTGGTCCTCACACCTTAAATGGAATTTTACCCGATGAAACACAATCAGTAGTGGAGGACCCTATATGTATCCAGGTAAGCCACAGTTACAGTATGTCCCATGGACCCTACTTATGAGAAATATATGATAGGAACAGGCAATTATATGTTTAACTTTTAAACAGGAATAAGCTGGCTCCCAATATAAGCTTCATGAAGATGTTCCATTACCTGAACAGTCAATTCTCTCATGGGAAATGTTGGAGAAATGGCTTCGTTGATCAGGTGCTATATTACATATAAATTAGAAATTTGCAAAAAAAAAAAAAGGAAAAGGAAAGAAAGAATTAAATACACTTAACACCACAACATAATAAATATGTTGATGGTATTTTAATCATCCCTTGATCATTCAAACAGGAATTCAGGAATTTCCAAGCCTCTATATCATTACGATTTTCTCTGTCTTATAGACGTAGAAACCTGCCAACTAAAAAACAGTCATAATTAAGACAATGCCAATGGAGAGTTTTATCTTATAGGTGTATAATGTTCTGCACAACTACCTCTTGATTTTACAACAAAATAAAATAAAAATTGAGATTTAACATAAACTCCTAGCAAATTATAAATGTTCCCAAGGGATTAAAAACCAAGCAAAAATAGCAGAGAAAATCAAGAATTATTCAACTGTCTTTTTTAAATGAAAAAAGAGGATTTAAATACATAACAGGAAGGTAGGCGTAACTTCTGCAAATAATTCACATGCATGCATATCCCTAAAATGTACTAAATATCATTTAGATGTCCAAAAACAAGAAACACCGGCGGCCCAGAGGCCATGATAACGTTCTCCCTACAAGAGAAACCCGGTCCATAAAATACTTAGACGTTAGTATACTCAGTTCCACCCCAGGAAGCTCTGTTGGTGTTTCCATTATAAACCACATTTCAGGAGTTTACAAGTTGAATGTTTTCCAAACATATTGGGTTCATAATGAGCTCACACTTTCTTTAAACGTCCTTTTTGCTTTCCTTTAAAAAGTACGGCCTCTTTTGTGAACAAATCATAAACAAAATTTCAGGTGATTATTTTTGGCTGCGCTCCAAGACACAATGGCTAAATGTTTAAATAGAGGAAAAGGACTAATTATTTTCTTCATCTGGAAAGTAGAGGAGAAAGGCCAGCCTGAGAAACACTCTACAGTACTTCCGCTCTTCTTCTGCAATATTTTCATTCAGTGGTTCAGGATCCTAGGACTGCAGCTAGGAATATACAATCAAACTTCAAAAACTCCATTTCTACATCTGGAGATTTATGCAATAATCGCTACAGCATTAGACTTTTCTGAAGTTATTAGTGGTCAAAATTACATGTACCATGAAAGCCAGGAAGCCTCTCAGAATGGAGCTAAAAGCCAGGTGGCAGGGCACCTACACTTAGGTGCCACCACAAATCCCAAATTCAAACCACCCCTGGAGCTTTACAAGGCCTTTCCCTGTGCCAATCCCCAGCTTAAAATAGTCCAAGGCAAAAGCTCTGCAGGGAACTGAGTTGATGAGGAGGTTAGGGTTTAAAACCATTTCTTTCAAAACCGAAAAAAAACCCAATCTGGTGGTGCTGCCAAATATAAAACTACTTTCCACGGCAGCCCTAACACCTTTAGGGTTTAGAGACGACGCAAGCAGCAGAGAAGCCAAACCGGGGATGCCTCGTTCCCACAAAGAATGCACTGTTGGGCATAATCCACCAGGCCTTCCACATGGCAATTCTGGACGGTACGGCACTCTTGAGTTCCAGAGCCATGGTCCTGCACCAGACTAGGGAAAACACCCTGATAGGAGGCAGCTTTGCTGCCAAACTCTCTCATCACACCTTGACCTGGCTGTCAAGCGCCTAACAAAAAGATGTGCTCACTGAGCCTGTGAGTCGACAAAACTTCCCCCGACAAAGAACAAATTTTCATCGGCAGTCTCCTGTCATAACCGGAAGACTTGAAAAGGAACCCCATCCCCAAAGGAAGAGTCACACCCCATCATGCGTTTGGCCACAGGAATCTTTTAAATTGCAAATATGCAAAAGAACAAATGATACTGATTAAAATCACCCGAAATTCCAACATCTAACTGATAATATCCCACATGTAGGTTAGAGGTCAAAAATGCCCTCCCACACTGTTATATTAATTGACAGGGGCAAACTTTTCCATCTGTTTCTGATCCTATCCATGGTTGGTCATTGGCCTCAAAAGAAAAATCCACTGCTAATAACAAATGAGATGAAATTTGCACTTTCCTCTAACTACAATCCCACCTTCAAGAAGCTTATACAGACCTACTAGAGAATGGACTTGAAGATATGGGGAGGGGGAAGGGTAAGCTGGGACGAAGTGACAGAGTGGCATGGACATATATACACTACCAAATGTAAACTAGATAGCTAGTGGGAAGCAGCCACATAGCACAGGGAGATCAGCTCGGTGCTCTGTGACCACCTAGAGGGGTGGGATAGAGAGGGTGGGAGGGAGGGAGACGCAAGAAGGAGGAGATATGGGAACATATGTATATGTATAACTGATTCACTTTGTTATAAAGCAGAAACTAACACACCATTGTAAAGCAATTATACTCCAATAAAGATGTAAAAAAAAAAAGAAGTTTATACAATTGCCTTTTTTCTCCAGGCCAATTTCCTTTAGAGAAAGGAGAATGATGGAGGGGGCAGGCAGCTGGACGGAGAAAGGTGTTAATGAGGAGTTGTGTGTAAGGAAGAGAAAGATTTCCCTGCAACTGCAGCTTCAATTAACTGAGCTTTGAATGGTTTAAATATATGGGAGATACGAAAAAAATCTCTCTCTCTCTCTCTCACATCACTCTCTCTCTCTCTCTCTCTCTCTCTCTCATCATGGCTCTCATTCCACAGATGAAAACCCTGAGGTGTACAGAGGTTAAGCGACTGGCCCAAGGTCATACCTCGTTAATGATAGGCTGGAAGAGCAACTCTGGCCAGGACTGATTTGCATTTGTGCCCCTGAGCCCTGTGGAAGCAGCCAGGCAGAACACTGGACTGGAGGCCTGGACTTCTGCAGGGAGGGGCTTGCAAGGTGGCCGGGGCACACCACTGAAGACACAGCTAGCCAAGGCGATGTGAGGGTCCTGGGCCGGCCTCTCCGAACCCCGGGAAGGAGTCTGGGCCTTGCTTCCCCAGTGCCTCGAGAATCAAGCTCCTCGACAGAGCTGTCAAGTGAAGGGGCCCTACAACATTTTTAAGAGACACAAGAGGCACTTGCAGGATACCCTTCCATGAGCTGCCCTCTAGAGGAAGTTGAAATAGTAACAGAGAAACCTCTCAGCCCCTAAAAATGGGCGCATGATGACAGAAAATGAAGCTGCAGGGCATTGAGGCTATAGAAACAATACTCTCGGGCTTCCCTGGTGGCACAGTGGTTGAGAGTCCGCCTTGCCGACGTAGGGGACGCGGGTTCGTGCCCCGGTCCGGGAAGATCCCACATGCTGCGGAGCTGCTGGGCCCATGAGCCATGGCCACTGAGCCTGCGCGTCCGGAGCCTGTGCTCCGCAATGGGAGAGGCACCAACAGTGAGAGGCCCGCGTACCGCAAAAAAAGAAAAAAAAGAAACAATACTCTCTGGGGATCTCCCTCCTCCCATTCCCGCAAACATCCCCATACGCGTCATCTTTAAGGCAGAATGAAGTTAGTACCTCCTTCTGCATGAACGCTGATCTTCAATTGTAGATACCATTGAGAAGCATGTATAAATTCCAAGGCAACATGATAAGGATGGAAGGTCAGAAACTCTGATGGGAGCTTTAGCCAATTGCGGAAATGCCTAAAAGATAGCCTGGCTTGCAGATTCCCAGACTCAAAGGTACTATTCAAGGAAAGAAGAGGACATATAACTTCCCTTGTAACTTCCAACCAGTGGACCTAGACATACCCTTGAGCGTCAGAATAAGCTTAATCCCACCCCTTTCGGCAAACAAACAACAAACCCTTTTAGCTATTTTACAGCAGCTATCAAAGTCCCTTTCACTTTTTTGAACTAAAAACAAACTACACAAAGGAAAAAAGGCAGAGTTACATGTTTTCAAACTCAGACCCCTGCTAGCTTTTCTTCTTTTTTTCTCTAGGCATGCGGTAATAGACATCAACTCCAGGAGAGAGAAGAAGTAACAGAATTTCCTCTGTCCCACAGAAATGGGGAACTGTAACCTTCTGAGTCCTGGGCACTACAATTAAAACTGGATGATGCTGGAGGATGCCAGTTTTTGCTAGACAATAAGAGTGAGCGAGACAGAAAAAGAGTGCCCCCAGGAAGGAGTGGGGTGGCGATGAGGGAGGGAGAGGAGGAGAGTGACAAGAGTGTAACCAGAGCAACCTGAAAAGGTGAACTTTTTCCAATCAGGTGACAGTTGACTGGCAAGACCAGTTTAGAGAGGAAAAAAGAATGACTACTTAACCCAGCCACTAAGCAGATGCCTTCTGGTTAATATTTAATATATTACCTGTAGTATTCACTACGTTGATTAGAAATGAAACAATATACATTGTTTTAAACAACAAGCGTGTTGATGTGCTGCTATGTACCAGCCTACTTACTTCATATATCAGTTGTATCAGCATTTAGGCTAAGCTGCTATATCAAAGGGACCCCAAACTACAATGGCTTAAAAGGAGAGAAGTAAGTTTCTTTCTAATGTAACAGTCCAGAATGGAGCAGGCAATCCCAGGCAGGTAGGCAGCTCTGATCTGCAAGGTCATCCAGGGTTCCAGATCCCTCCTAGCTTATTGCTCTGCCATTTCTTAGGGCGTTGTTCTCATCAGTATAGTCAGAGCTGACTCACGACCGTCAATCTACTTTCCTGCCCATAGGAAGGGGGAAAAGAAGAAACGGTGAACGGGTAGCTTCCTTTTCTGAACTGCAGATACTTTAAACATAGTTCTGCTCACATTCCATGAGACAGAACCCTAATGGCAGGGCCATATCTAACTCCAGGGGAGGCCGGAAATGTAACCTATTACTGGACGACCATACGCTTAGCCAAAGTTCAAGTCCTTTATTAAAAGGAGAAACGAGAGGAATAGATATTGGGGAGCGATTTGCAGTCTCTGCCATTTTACATCATTTAGCCCTTTCAACACTCCTATACCAGACTTTTTTTTTTTTTTTTTTTGGTACGCGGGCCTCTCACTGTTGTGGCCTCTTCCGTTACTGAGCACAGGCTCCGGATGCGCAGACTCAGCATCCATGGCTCACGGGCCCAGCCACTCCGCGGCATGTGGGATCTTCCCGGACCGGGGCACGAACCGTGTCCCCTGCATCGGCAGACGGACTCTCATCCACTGCGCCACCAGGGAAGCCCTGTACCAGACTTTTTTAATGAACAACACATCTGAGGCTGCCAGCAATTAGCCGAAGCACCACTGCAGGAAGTTGCAGAGGTGGAACTCAAACTCAAGTCCATCTGTCTCAAAACCCATCTTCATACTACTATACCATGTACCATGCACCCAATCAATCTTACTCCAACAGAAAAGGCACGTGGTAAAGAATAAAACTTATGCCATGTGGTCTTTTTCTTAAAGCCAATGCCTTTTAAAAAAATAACAGGGCTTCCCTGGTGGCGCAGCGGTTGAGCGTCCGCCTGCCGATGCAGGAGACGCGGGTTCGTGCCCCGGTCCGGGAAGATCCCACATGCCGCGGAGCGGCTGGGCCCGTGAGCCACGGCCGCTGAGCCTGCGCGTCCGGGGCCTGTGCTCTGCAACGGGAGAGGCCTCAACAGTGAGAGACCCGCGTATTACAAAAAAAAAAGAAAAAAGAAAATAACAACACCAACAGAAAGATTTTCATAAGGAAAAGAATATCAGAAACTCCTTTTTCGAAAGTAAAAAGTTGAGGGGAGAGGAAAATTGCAAGGAATTTATTAAAATACCACTATAAACGACACTTGAAAGAATGGATATTTTTTCTTACCACTCTAACGCAATCTATTTTGGTGGTGTTGACCCTAAATTGTACTCATAAGAATAAAAGGGCTCATACGGAACAACTTTCTTACTGTTGAATATCCACCATAAGCTGCTGCAGGACAATGTAAAACAGCAATGGTCCTGTTTGGTGCCGTTGATGTACGTACACACACACACACACACACACACACACACACATCGTTATAAAATAGCATCACTGCAACCCACTAATCTTAAATTCCTAAACACCTGAATGGATCTATGTCATGAGATAAATGCTCGTAGAATAAAAATTTACCACCCCACACATTCATTAAATTTGCGTAAGCATTTTCGAGAAAGGAAGGTTCTGCTGGGGTTGGGGTTTTCCCCCTTCCTTTCCCTCAAGTCAAGAGATATACGTTAGAGTCTACAGCTAGCTCCCTGGCAAATCTCCATTCTTTTCAACCTGACAGACTGTTTGTCAGTTAAACTCCCCCTGTCATGTATCCTCACCACTGCCAACTCATGCACGGAGACCTTCACTTTCACTGCTACCACTTGCACCCTCTGCAACCTTTGTCATTGATCACTGATCCGATCCAGTGCCCACATGTTCTTCAAGTGCCTACACAAGTAATGAGGTACTTGTGGTGTAAAATTAAACTGTCAACTGTCAGCGATTGATAACCACAGTGAGAGCTGACCTAGAACACCTGCACCAGTGGCCAAGACAGGTGTGACATGTTTGATCGCTGAGGCCTGCTAGTCAGCCTGACCCAGTGCTGTCCCTTCATGGACTTGCCTTGCATTTCAGCACCACCCCCCCACAACCGGCTTCCCTGCGTCCCACAGTGAACATCCCCAGAGTGGCGGAAACCACTCTCACAGCCCTTTGGGGCAGCTTGGTCCGAGCGGCCACGAGAGAGCAGATCTCGAGTCAGCAGGTTGGTGTGAAGGGAATCTGGCTTCGAGGTTTTCAAAGGTGGCTTCTGGAGCCAGCCTGGGGTTTTTTCTCCTACGTCCCCCCAATTCCCCTCTGAAAGCAGGTCTTGGTGGCAGGCTTCACACACACGCCCCATCCTCCCTCGACTGGACTTCCCAGGCGTGTGCCAATGCCTGGCAGCAGGGCCTTCCCTTCAGGGCAGGCCCAGAGCAGTCATTTATTTAGAGTCTGGTGGAAGGATGACGCAGCCCTAATGGAACTGCCTTATGGCTCTGAGCATTTGCTTGAAGGCATCTAAGTCGAACTGGCTCACATTCTACTAAAGCACCGTAAACGCAGCCTCTTCCTACTCCTATGTAAGTGAATAACCAGCACAAAGAAAAAACCATGTTCTGCTCTGACTATATCGTTTTTAGCCAGTGCTGTTGCACAGCATTTAAACAAAGTTTTCCTAAGTTTTTATTATTTAAATGTGAGAGATGGGCTTTTTTTAACCTTAAGCAAAAATGCACTTAAATACCTAAAACATCCTTTGTGAAAAATCTGAAAAGCGTGATGGGATTCCCATCCCATTCCACCAGCCCACCCCCACCAAAGAGTTGCGCTATATTAAGTTCATGTGATGAGAAGATAAAAATCTATTAACTTTCTGCTGACCTTATCGACACAGGAATCTCTACAGGCATTACAAAAGCCATATCTCTTCTGACTTTTACATCCAGAACCTCATGCTCCAAAGTCCCAAACCAAATGTAAAATCTTCATGATGAGTGAAACCCTGACACCAATTCAGAGTCTGGGCTTGCTGGCTTGCAGTCGATGGAGGCTCCTCTGGGGCACAGAGTCTGGCCTTTACTTTGCATTTGACTTGAGGGGCTTTTTTTTGCCATATGCTACTGGGGACTCTGAATCAAAACTATTTCACGAGGACCATATGTTACGAGAAACTCATGATGGAAAATGAACGGCAAGAAGTTGCCCCATATCACTGGGTGATGTATTACAAACATAATTAAATCTGAGTAATGTACGATGTTATTTCAGTTAATCATTTCTTTTTTCAATGTAAGCAAGGAAAACATAGCCCAATTTCCAAATGACATACCAAAGTCCAGATAAGCTGAAAGCAAATTGGTGGGAAAGGAATAAAACCAGAGCCGCACAGCATTGTTTAAGCTTCTGTAAAAGGTCTTGGTATATTTGAGATGCGGCGATAGGAAGGTGACAGGAGAGACCGTGTCAATAAGCGGTTTCAAACTCTACTCATTTTCCTTTCAAATCAGCCATGAATTCAGACCAGCTCCCTCTCACAAAGAAGCAGCAAGTCAAAAGACCACTTGTGTGTTGGTTGTTTGGAATTCGAGAGCACGTTTCCCCATAGAAATTTCATTATCAGTAGCTGTTAGGTGCCCAGGCTCGCTCACGAAGACCTATTTAGCCCAACTGTTTCTGAAATTTGGTATTTCTACTCTACCTTTATGGCACTGCTTAGAGGGAGGGTAGAGAATTATTCAATTCAACTCAATTTATTTATTTGGTCCCTACTGTATTTTCCCAGAATGTACCGATGACTGCATCTCCCCAAAGGATATCCCAATTTTGTCTCTTCCCACATAAAGAAATCACTTTCTATTCTGAACCCTCAGGACATTTTATCCATACTCTCTTAACCACTTCCTACCTGAACTGAGCTAATTACTGCTAACTAATTTTTTATTTCCCACATCCAAGCCCTGAATTTGGCAGACTCTCGGTTCATACATGGGAATGGATGATTGAGTAAATAAAGGGATACAATCTGCTGGGGTGGCCAGATGTATTTTTTCTCCATCAGTGGCACTGAGAATCATGGGATTTGGCTGAAGAAGAGAGGGAGAGAATAAAACCATGATGTTCACAATGATGAGGATGTTAACAGCAAGTAATATTTACTGTGTGTTTTCCTAGGACATGCACCAGCCTAAGAACTTTACAAGTCTTGATTAATTTACTCCTTACAACAACTCTGTGCGGTAGATAATATGTAGATCCCCATTTTACAGATGGGGATACTGTACACAGAGACAGGAAGCAATCTTCCCAAGTTCATACCAATAGTGTAATACTGATAGAGACTTCTGAATACCAGAGTGTATTTGCTAGGTACATGTGCATTAGTGGGAACATCTTCCTACATTCCTCCATAATCTGAAGTTTCTCTCTGCCTTTCTGATCTGCGTTAGAGAAGGAACACCTCAGGTAAAATACTCCACTTCAGTTCTCATTCATGAACCTGAACATAAGCTCTGTGAGAGCAAGGACCTTGTCAGTCTTATTCACAGTACCTCCGGCCTCTAGACCAACAGGTGTGCAACAGATGTTTGCTGGATGAATGAGTCTGGGGTGATGGTAGGGCTAAAGATGGGACTCTGGACTCAGGTTCCCTCTGCAAGTTCCTTGATTTACTAGTCCCATGGGGCAAGCATTCCAAACTTGCACCGTGATAAGAATCATCTGTGGTAATTGATAAACACCTCCTCTCCCTGGAGATTCTGAGTCAGTGGCCAGAGGTGAGGTCCAGGAATCTGTTTTTGTCGATGTGATGCCGCTGAGGTTCGAGACACGCTTCAGGTGGTTCTGAGCTTGGGAACCCCTCCCCAGAGGGTATGCCTCTGGCTCTTGGGACACCCCCTCCATGGCGGTTACAGACATTTGCAAATTATTCCCTAAGAGTGACAAGCACGGTCTCTGGCCACTGCCACCATTTCTTCTAGAAAACTTATATATTATGCTGGACTGCAATACAGAATGGGGCCTTGCACTTCTGCCTCAGCTGACTTCTCTACAGGGTTCTGCAGATCTCAAGCAGGCCTAGGAAAGCTTCCATTCACACATTTTTTTTCCCCGACTCCTGCCCTTTCCAAGCATGCATCAATATCTGCTGAATGAATGAATGATGGAACAAATTCCAATGGGGGCAAAACAAGCAAGCCAGGCAGTTGTAAAGAATGGGAGTGTTTCATAAGCCTCTCTTTGGTGTTGCACGTAGTAGCATATAAAAACAAACAATGACAAACGAATACGTTAACACATCCTGTTTCTATTGCTTTCCTTCTGACTTAAAGAACACTCTTATAACAGCTAACCATCTCTGGGCCTCAGAATCATTATTTAACTTTTAAACAATATTTTATTTTCCTGAGTTATAATGGGATATATTGTGACTTCAGGATCTAAAAGATTAACTTAGCCTTGCAGTTATTGCTCTCTTTCTTTTTCTCATTCTTATTCTCCCCTCTTCCTCCAATCCAACAATCTATGCCCAGAAATCAGTCATGAACATTGATTTTGGTTGGGATAAAAGGCAAATATCTAAAGATGGTAACTGTCTATAATTCTCCTAGAGTCTAAACTTCGGCACTATTGAAATTTTGAGAAAGATAATTCTTTGTTGTGGCTGGCTGTCCTGTGCGTTGTAGAATGTTGAGCAGCATCCCTGGCTCCACCCACTAGATGCCAATAGCAACCCCACCCCTAGTTATGACAATCAAAAATGTCCCCAGGTGTTTCCAAAATGTCCCAAGGGGATCACAGTTGCCCCCCAGTTGAGAACCACTAATCTAGGATGATTTTTTAAAACAATGTACTTTTAACTGAGAGATTAGTCAATATTTGGTGCTATGTACAAAGACATATTAACCCATAAAGTTGCTAGAACATCGAACAAAATCATGAACATAATTTTCAAAGAAACTTGATTCAAAAGGGTCACGACTACCCTTTTAGGCATGAGGTTTATTGGACCCCAGGAAGAAGCCGAAATGGAATTTGACATAGCTGAGATTTTACCAAAAAAAATTCAGTTGGGGGAAGAGCAGGAAAACTAACTAAATGTCTCAGTTTTGGCAAAAATATCCAAAGTATAATGCACTTTGCCAACATCTTTGCCCCTGGGTTTTTTTGTAACTTAACGGTAGTTTTAATCTGTATGTTCCCAGTTTCTATAATCCAAAAATCATCAAAATGCTGTTTTATAAGAGTATCTCCTAAGCTTTGATGTCCAAGAAGCCTGGGGACCCTTTTTTATGTGCTTGTTTTCTTTTGAACCAGGAAATTGTGTTTTGCCAAGAGCAAATGGAACTTGAGCCTCAAAAGATTTGAGTTCTGTTTGAAATGTAGTACCCACAAATTCTCCACAAGTTTACAACTTGACAAAATACACGCTCTCACCTTCCCTCAGACCAAATCTCTTCTGGTTCTATTTTAAATCACAGTTAGCAAAATCCTAAATGCCTAAGGATTAGAGAAAAAGAGTTACAAGGCCAAAAAGAAACTCTGACACAACACCCTTCTGGGTTGGATTCACGATCAAAATGCTATCCAAGGTAAGAGAAGATGAGAGAAGCTAAATGGGAAGAAGAGAGAGAAAGGGGGAGAGAGAACTCAACTAAGTAACAAGTTCTTTGACTTTCCCCAGGACCAAATCCAGCAAGCAAGACATTACATCAAAGTTAAATTGTTTACATATTAGATGACCTGTCCATTTTTTTCCTTACCATTGATTTCCACAGTACAAAAATATTATTTCAGTGGCAAGGATGTAAACCTTATTCATAACAGGATTTCAACCACATCCTGAGAACGAAGCATCTCTTCAGATAGTGTACCCTCATTTATATTGAAGTCATGCTGGTTTTATTTGTCAGTGTTTGTTGAGGGGGTCACAATCTCAGGAAGCAGGAGATGGCTCATCAAAGCCTCTCTGCAAGCCCCTACTACTCATCAATTAGACAGTACCTTGTTTTTAACATCAGGACGGAAATGCATCTCCTATGACCCATTGTTAGAAGCTTCCTTCTGTCTTCAAGTTTTTTGGAAGGAGCACTCAGGACTCGACTTCTTTTTTCCAATAGGTAATTGTCACTAATTAATGCTCCAGTTGCATTCAAGAATGTGGACCTGTGACCCTCAGTAATCTGGGCCTGTATCTCTGGCCTTGGAGCAAGGACACTGTAGTCTCCGGACACTACCCACGGGGCCAGGTCACAGACACAAGGCTTCCCGCTGAGTTCCTGAGCTGGCCTCACTCTGCTTCAAAGCCTGTGAGTTCAGTGGGCAGGCTGACTTCAAGGACAATGTGGCATCTGGCCAGTGATTGCTGTCTGAGGTGAGGAGGTCTCTTCTCTGAAGGTATAGAGAGATTTTTACAGAAGCCCAGGTCTCTAGTTGTATTCATTCCACATCCATTCACTGGGCTCCTGGCTCTGTGCCAGGCTCTCTCCCAGGCACTGAGGAAAAATGAATAAAACAGAGGATCTGGTAGCAAGGAACTAGGATCAAGCTCAGCCCCTTGTTAAAATATTCTTCTAAGTATAACTAGACTAGTCGGTCTTAGTTTCCTTTTCAGATCTAATGGGATAAGAAAATGGTGCTTGTGATTTTCTTACTTATAAAAACTGATCAGCCTATATATCCATTGATTCATCTCATTCCTCCATAAGATTCTTCATTTACTTTCCCTTCTCTTCCCATCCTTCCCTTCCCTTAATTTCAACCTCTCTCTCTCTCTCTCTCTCTCTCTCACACACACACACACACACATACACACACGAACTAAAGCATAGGAATTTCTGATGAGCATATATTCACCATGACTTCAGGAGACAAAAAAATATATATATATATATAATATATACACACATATATAAAACTTTATATCTGTATCTATATGTATATATATACACACTCCCATAACCCTCAATGAAGCACTAGATTATAGAGGATGCCCTCCCATACTCCTCTTTCACTTAAAGAGAGTGTTATGTTTCCTCTAGTAGTAAATCTTTCTCCAGAATCAAGGCTAAGAACTAACCTTGTGCATAAGCGCCACTGGATTCATTTCAAATCAATAAGAGCAACATAAACAAATGCCCAACATTAAAAAAAGAAAAAGCAACCTCTAAACCTCAAAATAGATGAACAAAAGGCTTGGTGCTTACTTTGTAAAACAGTCTTCATGTTACCGATATTGGATTCCTTTCGATAATTCCTTCCCATGTTTCTTTCAAATGTTTATAGCAGTTTGATTTCCACAGTTCAAGAACATATCGCTGCTTGAGAAGTAAGGGACAAACACGTATTTTGTAATCATGCAGCCCTAAATGATAGAAACAAATCTGCCAGCTAATGAGCAGTGTGCCTTTCACAATTCTTTTTGGCTTGTACCGATGTGTGCAACCACTCTGGAAAGATACCACCGCTCAGTGCCTGGAAAGACCCAAGAGCTGGGCTGCCAAGTTCATATCTTTCTCCTCCCATGATGTGGCAAGTTATTCAACCTCTCTGTGCCTCAGTTTTCTTATCTGCAAAATGGTGGGTTTAATAACCATAGATTGGATGAGTTCACATCTCTCAAGTTTTCAGAAAGTTTCTGACCCATAGTGTAGGCACTGTACAAGTCTAAGGAACCGTATACGTGTTTATAAAACACACTGGCTTGCACAAATATCCGACCCTCTATTTAACCAAAGGAAAGGCAGGCTAGAGATATATTAGGAATATAAGTTGTTACCGTGGCTTAACTTTCTCAATATGCCCTTTATCACCATGTTCAGGTCTCCCCTAGCCAGCTATAAAGTTAACACAAGAACCTGTCATTTATTCATCACAGTATCCCCCCATTTGGCCCGGGATAGTGCTTTATACATAGGAGACCCATGATAATATGAGCTGGATGAACAAACACATGATTTTGATTCTTCATTTCGAGGCTGAATTAAAAGTTAGTTCTACTAGCATTTTTACCACAAGTACTACTGAGATTCCTTATATACTAGTGGTAAAATGTTTCCTCATTAATTTGCTTGAGAAATGTATAATGAACTCAGTATGCCTTGTTCAGCTTTTTCTACTTGCTAAAAAATAAGTAAACATCCATAAAATCACCCCCCCACACACACATACCTGCCAATGATCCATAGAGATGGACCACTTCATACCATTATGTTCATAATCCAGTTCTTTCTGGAAATCCTAACTTCAGGGAACCTAATTTGGTGGCCAGGAGATATTCCACTGTCATCTTAAAAGATGTTAGTTTTTTGGGTTTTGGTGTTTGTTTGTTTGTTTGTTTTTTTCAATTGCAACTCAAACAACGAATCCTCCAAAGTTGGTTACATTCACTCTGCAAAAGTGCTGAGTTAATCTTTGTTCTTTAAAGTAAATACAAGCATTTCTTGGACAAGATACCATCAACTTTAATTTTATTTTTCTCACATAAACGTTAACCTAGAACTAAACAGATAATTTCCTTCTGTCACACGGCAATTCCACTGTGATGGAACAAAGTGTTATCTTAAGTTTCACAGAGCAATTGTTCAATAATTCCTGTTGGTGGCTCCTTTCCAAATCTTCTAGAATGGCCCAGCCTCCCAGTCCTTGAAGCTGGGGGGCGTGGGGGGTGTGTGTCAGTCAAGGGCTCAGGTTCTCCCCCAAGACCAGCTCCTGCTCATGAGGTCGACACCCGAAGCCCGCTGTCTGTTTGATGACAATTGCTAAGAAATCTCTAAACCTTGAAAATATACAAAGGGAGTTGGAGGCAGCAAGAAAAGCTCCATGTCCTCCAGGTTTGGTAAATTAAATTATTAGGAAGTTTGGAGAAGAAGAGACGGGGGGCTTAGAGAAAGAAATTCATCCCTTGAAGCTGAAAAGCAGCACCAACACCAGTCCCGTCTCAAGTTCAAAGAATTCTGCCTCAACACAAGAAAATATTGTTCCAACCTATACAACCTAACCGCTGCTAAAAAAAAAAAAAAACTCTTTACAAAGCCATCCTTTAGAATCAGGCTAAGTAATCTTTTTAGGTAGACTGCCCAGAGAAGGAGGAAAACTCTGATACATGTTTTTCCATCAACTTCATCCTACAAGATGAAATAAGTTTGTTGAACCTCAGATGCATAGAGCCTTGAGCCTGTTTGGGAAACCAAATCTGCTTAAGACACTATTCAGTGAAATTTAAGAATTAAAATGAGTACGGAATTGCTTAATAATCAAGTCTCTATTCTCCACCTCCTGATAAGGCTTGAAGACCAGTCATCCAACAGAAAGCAGGGTTAGGTCCCTATTTTAACTTTATTTTCTTCCCCCTCCCCCAATACTAGCAGCAGTTTGTCAAACCCAATACATTTTTTGAAGATGTGGGAGTGGCTTTCTTCCCCCCCGCAACAAAAAAGTCCAGAAAATCCAGACTTTTTTGATTAAAAGACAAATAGGGAAAATGTTAACAGAGGCAAGACCATGGGTAATTTTTTAGGTATTTCTGTATTCTTTATAATCTTCATGATGAAAATGAATTGTTTGCATAATGAGTATAGGTGTTTGTATGTGAGGCCGCGAACAGGGTGAGGTTTGTCTTCTTGGTCTGACTTCACTGTTTACATAAATCACCTGTGCATCTTGTTAAACATTCAGGTTCTAATTCAGTAAGTGTGGAGTGGGCCTAACAGTGTGCATTTCTAACAGACTCCCAAGTGATGCCCTGTTGCTGGTCCACGGACTACACTTTGAGTAGCAAGACTGTGGCTTCCTCGGATTAAAAGCTACCCCTGGTGCCTTCTCTCCTGCCATGACAAATGAGGTTAATAAACTTGACCCCAAAATTTCAGAGGCAACAACCAAAGACAGAATACCAAAAAACTGAAATGGCTTATAGATTACCACTGGTTTTCCTCTTCTTCGAAGAGCTTTGGTTTGTTAAGATAAGACTTGTCCCTCCACCTCATATGAGCCAGAATGTAGTGGCTAATGGGAGGAAAAGGACCACGCAAGGAACGGATTCATACACATTATGGTTCTAGCCTAAGAATGGGCAGCCCACCTGACAAAGTCTAGGCTGGCCATTTAGAATCACGTGGAGGGTTTAAGCCCTGAAAGGCTGAACCTTGCCTGGTCCCGGAACACTTCTTGGAACACCTCCCTCCTTTCTCCGGTCTAAGGTGGTGGCTTTGCACTCTCGCAGCCTTGCTCCTTGCCCCTCAGCCCCCTCGCCCTGAGCTCTTTCCCAGCTCTCTCCTCCAAAATACTCCTCGCCCCATGGCTCCAGGCTTTTCTTCTGCACTTCCTAAAGCTCCATCTCCTGTTCAGTGCCATCAAAATGAGAAAACGATTTCATATCTATCGTCTCGTTTAGTTGTTACAGTATGCCTGTGGCAGATTATTAATCCCATTTTAGAAATGAAGAAATTTCAACATAGAAACAATAAGAGACTTGCCTAAAAGGGCCCAACACATAGGTGACAAGACCAGTCTGAACTACACACACACACACACACACACACACACACACACACACACACACACACACACACTTCCCGATATCTTGTTTGCCCTTCAGGTCTGGGCTAAAGCAGCCCTTACTCAGGTAATGAGGGCAGTGTGGACACAGGGGTGTGCTGAGGATCTGCAGGTGAGTCTGTATGACCTTAAAAGAACCTGAGGGGAAAAGGGGCAAGAAAGGAGACTGAAGAGGACGTGGGGAGCCCTCCTCAGGGTGCAGCATGGTCTCAGCACCACACTGACATGCATCATCTCAGCATCTAACCAGAAAACGGAGTCCCTGAAGACATTTGGGCATCAACCTGCATGAAGACGACTGTGGAGAGCAGGAGTGAGGGGCGCCAGAAGTAGAGACCAAGAGAGCCAGGAGACCAGATCATATTTCAGCGCTGCCCATTCTCCTTCCATATAATTTGTCAACCTTAACCAGTCGCTACTTCAGTTCACTGTATCAACAATAGAAAGGACAAAATCCAGCGGGTAGCACTAGGTTATCAAACAACAACTAAGTGAACTACAGCCTGGCTTCTACCCACTGAAATGTAATTGACCTAAAAACATCAAAGCCATTCTGGTTTAGTAATATTACTTTACAGTTTGCTTCCCCACTGCATGTGAGACATAGAGTATAAATCCATTAGATATTTGTTCAGTAATGACAAATAAATGAGCATTTCTCACAGAAGATAACGAACTCTAACACAGACTGTACCGTGGGCTCAAGCATTTTAGTTAAAAGCCACTGTCCCCTCAGAGGAAGGACGGTTGTTTCTTCTACTTAATAGCAGCATTTTGTTAAAGCTGATAATCTCTCACCAAACATAAAAAAAAAAAAAAGAAGAAGAAGAAAAGGAAGTCTGCTCTTTCTCTAGTTAAGAGAATCAGCTATAAAAGCCAAACCAGATCTGAGCCAATAAGAGCTCCCAGCCTGCAAAATATGGTGGAATGTTCACAGTTAATTTTGCTGCCATTTGTGCCTGAATTTATTGTGGTTTAGAAAAAGTAAATTGCGAGGCTAACACAGCCCTGGTTCAGGAGTCCACCAGCGGCGGTGCATCACCAGTCAGGCTGGATATTTAGTGCCTCCGTGCTGAGAAGGCTGAGGAGAGAGCCAGGGGAGGGATTACTGCTCCATGCTGCCCATAAATCACCCGAGCACTGCACACAGCCCCACATCTCACAAATAAGGCTAGGCTGGCAACGTGTCACTGCTACACAAAAGGAAGGAGAGACCTGGATGTCTTTGGCCCGCCTGGTCCTTCCCCTCCTACGTGCTCATAAAACAGGAAGCATCTCAAGGTTTGCTGTCACACCTCTTCCCTCACCTTCCTGTTCTCACTTTGCCTGGGGAGGAGATTGGGCATCAGGAACCTAGTGGTTTTAGCCAAGGCAGGTCACCACCAACCCCTAATGCCAAAGTCACTTCTCGTTAACTTAGGCAACACAGGCCTCACCCTCGCTGACTGACCTTCCCCCCAACCAAAGACGATAAATCAAGGGGACCCTCCACCCTCAGGTGTCTAGTGACTGCCAAATAAACATCTGGATAGCCCTAGTCACTTCTTCCTGCCCAAGACTTTTCAGAATATGAAAATCAGGTTTTTTTAATTGTTTATAAAAATGAACTGGCTTACCCTTTTATAACCTGCATAAACATCTAGGAGGTGCTAGTCATAAATGTATAGATGATGAGAACCATTGGACCCGTAAGGCTAAAGTGAAAAACATCACCCTGGTGTCCCCTGCAGCGGAACCAGCCCTTCATGTCCTAAGACAGTCATCAACACAATTCCTGAAAACAATAGCGGCTTCTTGTTTAAAATGGAACTGCACCTGCTAGAATAACGTGTCAACAAACAATTGCTTTGTTTTTCATATTAGCCATCCAAGCTGAAGCAATGGGACTTCCTGAAGTGAATACTGGAAGACTTATTCTTAGAAGGGGACAAAATTCTCATTTTAACACAAGGCTCAGAGGGGCCCAATGATGGTCATCTTCCTTCCTTCTTTTGTACTCCTCGGTGTTCATCTTATTTGGTTTTCAACAGGTTTGTTTCCATTGCAACCCTCTAGCTTCCAATGCCCACGGTGCCATATTTGGCAAGTACACTTATTTCTGCTTCCTATCTATGAATGATGAAGGGCTTTAATTGCTGTTCCACCATTTCAACCAGTTCTCAGAAGATTGCCCTCATCTGTTGAAAGACTTGGGATTAAAGCCTGATGAAAAATTCTTTGCCAAATGTTCAATCATTGCTAAATCATTCTGCTCTTTCAATTTCGCAGTCCAATTATGATGTCTGCTTTCAGCTTTTCTATCGCCATCTGATGCTTGTCTGTTGATCGAGTTGGGACACTCTTAAAAGGAATTATTTTGGTAGAATAAGGTGCTTGGTTATGATTAAGTGTTTTAAGTGACTCGGCCAAGGTTGTCTCCATGAGCTCAGGAAGTAACCACAGCCAAAACACCCTAGTTGGGGGGCAATATGAAAGGCGGAGAACATCTATTATTACCTTTATCAAGGCACAGCCAGACACCAGGCTCATGGGAGCAAGCAAAGTTTCTGGCCTCCTTCACCATAGATCCTAATGCAGCCCGGGCCAGTGACAAGTACTTAACAAGGACTTGAGATCTAGCTTGTTTTGTGTGTGTGTCTTTGTTTTCTCTTCTATAGAATGGAAGGAGATAGAAGGCTAAATACAATGATTTTACACCATCTTGAAAATGAAAAAGTAACATGAAAAATAAAGCCTAGTATAGGAGAGAGGGTTCAGAGCTTAAAGTCTACATTCAAAGAGCTGTGTGATCTTGGGAAAGTCACTTCACCTCTCTGAGCCTCAAATTCCAAATCAACGAACAGTTGCTGTGGGCTAGCTGCTTTCAAAATTCCTTTCAGCTTAGAAAGCCTAGGATTTCTACTCTAAAGATCCAGCCTTGTAAAGGAATTAAAATAAAGTAGCCCAGCATATCAGGTGGTATGGAAGAATTTTTGTATTAATTTGAAACTTTGCTCCATCTGACATTTCTTAACTTCTTAATTTACGTTAAGTTCTCCGTACTTCAGTTTCCTAATCTATAAAATGGGCATATTAATAGCATCTACTCCATTGAATTGTTGTGAGAATTAAGTGTATTAATACACGTAAGCTCGTAGAACAATTCCTGGCATGCAGGAAGTACTCCATAAATGTTAGCCATCAGAAATCACAATAGTAGTAGTTGTAGAATAGCTGTTTGATTCATTTGATTGTTTATAAATGTTTTTGATAAATAAACAACCTTGAGAGGAGTTGTTTATTGTGCCCTCCTCAGATTGCTTATAAATAGGTGTCTAGAGTATCTGCACTGCTAAAGCTGCTCTGTCACTGTCAAACACCACCATTACCTGCTGGCATTGACATATGAGGTAAGACTGACAAGAGATGGGACATTGGCCATCAAGTTTAAAAGCTAACAATTTGAGCTTCAAGCACTCCAAACCCTTTTCCTCCATACTAAGTATTTTGTGTTGTCACACAAATTCCAACAGATCCCCACCTCGCGCCACCCACCCTGAAAAAAAGGGCCTGCACAGCTTCTGCCAATAGTCAGTGCATTCTTAAAAGAAAGGGGTCGGACTAACCTAACTTCCAGGCCTAAGACTCTATGTATCTAAGACCCTGCTTACTTGTGGGCCATATGCTGAAAATAGATGTTATTTTCAGACTAAGCAAAAGTAGACAGCTCTGTGATTGATACTCTTTGAGCACCCACCCCAGTACCTCTCATTAAGCATATCCACTTGCACCTATGCGCAAAGATTATATCACCATATTCTGGAAACGTTTTTGTCAGCATGAATAAGTTAGCTAAATGTCAGTGGGAGTTAGTTAATCTGATTACATGACTATTACCATTCATTTATGGAGCTCCTATTGTGTGCCTGGCACTGCACTGGCTCCAGAGTTTCAAAGATAAGATCAAACTCTCATAAAACCAAGCCATACTCTTGCGGACTCTCAGACAGTATAACGGAGTAGTTAAGAGCATAGGCTCTGGGGTCAAACTGCCCGGGTCATGGTCGCTAGAAGGAAGGATGGCAGGTAATTCATAAAAAAATTTTTCACTTCAGAATCTTTTCCCAATTCAGTTCTGCTTCCAGACGGAGATTACTTACTGAGCCAAAGACCCGATGAAAAGAGTAAGTCAGAACTAAAACCCAGAACTCTTCTTTCACATATATTTGTGGCACAGAGAACCAGGAAGGGAGTTACATGAAGCATGGATCATTGAGACCTGTCAAGTCACAAGGCAGTTTAGACACGAAGCCCCTTACCTGGTCTCTTCATTACCAGGTGGCATGGTCAACGGAGTCCTGGTTAGCTGTTTGCATTCTCAACACCTGGTCATTCTAGACTGAACCTAGAAATCCATGTATAAATCCAGATGATGGTTTGTGCAAACAGACAAAAATAATATGGAAAATGTGTGATAGTTACAATACACCAAAACTGCCCTTGTTTGTGTATTCCAATTCAATGTGCTCTCTTAACAAAATGATAATGTTTCACAATAACAGGATTAAGTATTACTGAAGAATGAGAACTTTCTAAACCTACAAAATTTTCATTGAACAAGCAATTAATCAATTCTAGGGATTTGATGGTTTCCATAAAAATCAAACCCAGCAACAACCCAGATTCTCATCCAATAGAAAATATAGATTAATGTTTGAACTGTGTGTTGAAATATCTTTATTGGAGGGTTTGTGGCTCGTATTTTCTAGATACATATACATTGAATTAGGATGACTTGGGGCATTTCCATTTATAAGTTCATAAAATTTAATTCTCCTCCACCTATCCTCCTTGCCTTTTAAAAAGTCGTCTAGAAACACAACAAAATAAAACACAAACACCAATTTTTAGGCAGAAAACATGCTGTGTCCCCTGAAACACAAATGGGCACACACACACACGCAATTCCTCTGGCCCTTCCTTTAGTGTAACAGAAAGATTATCCCTTGACATATTTCCCACTCCTTTCTTCAAGCCTTCTCGTTCCTTCCCCAAGCTGCTCATTCCAACACTGCCTTTAACTCTGATGACTCTTATTAAACACGACTCCTTAATGACCATCAATCTATTATGCTATGTACTTCACCTCCACTGACACATCTGATCCCATTATGTGCCTGACCTTTAATGGTCATCAAATCAAAGTCATTCCGGTCAGTTCAGTCTGGGCTTGACACATGCCCAGGTCACAGAGGTGAGGGCACAGGGGCCTAGCAGACCACGCTACCCTGCCCTTCCCTTCACACCTTTGTCAATAGAATTTCACACCTGGGAAACTGCCAGGTCTCTGCCTGGCTTGAATAAAACGCCCCTCCTTTTACAGAAAGCTGAAATAAGTAATTACACACATGCTGACCAGCACTGGCTTTTATATAACTGGTGCGTCTCCACCAGTCTGACATGCTGCCCTCTTTGATATTTCTGTTGAAAAGCCTTTGGTTGGAAAGCAAAGACTGATGGGGCAGCCTTCTAGAAAATGCCATGCACTCCACACTAGCAGAGAGTCCCTGGAAGATCCTCCAAGAAAGAAAACTGAAGGACGACTTGAGGATTGCCACAGCGATGCCGCCAAAGGGGCAGCACCTTCCAGTGAAAGGTGAACCCATGGAAAAGTCCGGGTTCACAGACCTGTCTGCTACCGTCTGATAGGAGCAGCTGTTTGGGCTGCTCTCCCTCAGAGCCATTTGCTGAAAAACACTCCCACTCAACCTAATGAGGCAGCCATTTATAAAGCAGCCTCTTCCGGCTCTTGGGGCCTGGTCATTGTTACTCAGCCCTAGGCCTTCCCTGGTGGTAAACATGGCACTGTTTTCCCAGACCAAACATGGACCGTCCCGCGAGGTAGCCAGACACACTGTCTGGTGTGCACAAACATTTCGACTTTTGACTGGACGGCTCAACCTGCCAGTGTCTTCCCCTTGCTTTACTTTACTAATGCGTGTGTATTTTTACCAGCCCCTCTGGGAAAACGGCCCTGCTTTATGGCAACTTGTCCCTGACAAGGAATTTCTCATCAAGATTGAAATCTCTGACCATCCCCAAAGTGCCCAACCCTTCTGAGTTTCAGAGCTCAGCGTTGAGCAGGTTCATCCTTGAAAAGAACTCTGCCTTTTTAGGAAACAGGATTGTAGTTTCTTTAGAGTGGTGATGAACAAAAGTCCACGCGGAGTCGCCAAAGGCAATTACGAACACTTGGTGTGTACTGAATTAATAGCGGAGTGAATTCTTAGAAGAGTAATGTTTTACTTAGATCTTTTTTCTAATTTCTGGATTCTCTGTTTTCCAATTGAGTTCTCATTATCTGATTTTCTTCCTCACACCTCCTCCAGAAAATACTGATCTGAGATGATAAAATACATCTTCTATTTACTCACTCTCACTCTTTGCCAGGTTAAAGCTATTTTCACAACAGTTTTCTCTTTTTACCAGGCTCTTAAGCCTTACCTATTATATACTAAGTGTATTAATATTAAAAGTCATAACTAGGGCCTCAAAAGCAACCCACCCCTCTAATGAGTGTCTCAGGTATAGGGCTGAAGCAAGGTCAGTTCCCTGAAAAATATGAAGTTTCACTGTGTGAGAAATGGGAACACAAATAATAAATCAGAAGAAAAGACTTTGATCCCATTATCATCTTTCATCTGAAAGACTGAAATTCACAGTCTTTCCACAAATCACTTCACTTGCTATTAAATGTCCTCTGAAAGACTCTGAATGTCTTCTAAATTGAAGTTAATTGTGAAGAAGGATACGCTCAGGTGATCTATCATTAGACTCAGTGAAAATATTTGGCAATGCAAGCCTCATTTCATCTGAGAATCTCAAGCCAATTCACAAGCCATCAGAGCTTATTCCCGTACTAGGAAGGGTAATCAGAAGCTCAGAGCATAAGATAAATACAGACTTCCCATTTCAGACAATTCAAATTGATTATTAAAAAAATTCCCCATCCCAAAACTAGCATATTGGAAAAAATAGCATAAGCTATTATTTGGTATGTAACAGCTATTTATCAATTCTGTTTCCAAAATCTCGTTTTATTCATAAGTTTATGTACATAAGTGATGATTACAAAGAGCAAACATACTCCTAATTTTTTCCTGAGATTTTTTTCTCCTTGGATCAAAATTAGAGTATCAGAAAGAATTCAGATAAGCCAGACACAGGACTGATACGTTTATAAAATTCACTATATCTTCTTGCCTTTGTTGTGTAGTTTATCCTCAAGCCCCAAACCTGAAGACCCATCTCTATTTTCATTGACTATATTATATTAGAAAAATTTCCCTGGCACTGTGTATTTTCAGTATAAATTTCTCTGTGTCTGCCTGGCATAAGCTGACTTTGCCCAGTTAAACAGTTAATAATAATTGGGAGGGGTGGTAAGTGGATATCCTGTTGCTTTAACACGCATTCACCCTCAAGGTAGCTAATGGTGAGTTTGGCAAGTCACAAAGTCTTAGAAACTATCACATGTATAACTACACCTCTCCCTTGCACTCACCAAAACGGCCTTCACTGGTCCTGTTAGATGCCTGTGCTGAACTGCTCTGCAGTGAGACTTCCTGCCCAGGGCCAGCCCTCCACTCCAGCCTTCCTCTCCCTCTTCATCCTGATAGCAGCAATTTCAAGTTGTAAAGGATTAAACAGCTGTCCCTTTCCTTTACACATAAAACACACCTGGTTTCTAGGAACAGGCTTCAGAGTTGCATTTTTTGCCCGATGATGTCAGAAATGTTGAGGACTTCAGAGATTGTGTATGTCTATTCTCTGTCCCTTAACAATCCTATGTAAATTTTAAGATTTCTGGGACTTCCCTGGCAGTCCAGTGGTTAAGGCTCTGAGCTTCCACTGCAGGGGTCACAGGTTCGATCCCTGATCAGGGAACTAAGATCCCACATGCTGCGGGGCACGGCCCCCCAAAAAAAATTTTTTTAAGATTTCTCTTTTTCCTCTTCCATCTTATCCTTGCTTCTCTCACTTCCGGTCTCTCAAATAAGTTGAATTTTTCCCTTTCTCTGTTCTCAGTATGTCTCCATAAACATCTTGACGTTGTGAGCACACAGACACACACACACACACACATCACAATGCTGTATAAGGGTTATGTGACTGTTCAATGTGTCACTAAAATTGCTGATATCGGTCTGTATTTGCGTCACCTTAAAGGAGGACCAATCAATTAACCCTTTTAAGTTCTACTTATAACGAGTTACGGCAGTCAAAAAAATGATGCACAATCCTTTAAACAATACTAATGTGTTCTTGTGAAAGGATGCATTGACAGTTTTACAAGACTGGAGTCTAGTGAAAGCAGGCGTACACAGCCCCACAAAAATGGCACTGCACCATGAGGTCTGAACGGAGATGCGAAAGTCATTTCATATGTTTGGCATTTGCAGAAACTCTGAGAAGCAAGGCAAAAGTGAAAAGCGATCTGCTGCCAAGATACAAGCACAGCTATTAGCCTTCTCACTCTTCGCATGGCCACACCTGAAACTGATACGGAGTGATGTCACCTAACAGTTTAATTAACGCTTTTCCACGCTGCATTACATACACATTGGCATGAGCCGGGCATAGGAAAAATACTTAGATGGAGTGGTACGTAAGTTGTAGTTTAATCAAAGATGGAAATGTTATTTTTTAAATAACATTTAAAATTTGTTGTTCCTCACAGGTGAAAAACAAATTCAAGCACTGCAATTTCAATCGAAGGTGGAATGTAATCGTGGGATCCTAATGATAGAAGATTCTAACGGCAGCATTTGCAACTAAACTCTTAGAAGCAAATGAAATAATTCATACTTCTTTTCTGGGCCACACCCTCCTCTTAATTTTTGTTTCCTGCTGTAGTTTAGACCAGCCTTTGTCCTTTCAAACATTAACTTGTGAGATAGACTAATGGCTCTCTCAATCACCCTTTACCATAAAGCACTTATAAACAAGGGCCATTAGAAAATCAGCAGAGAGGACAGGAATGAATTTACAGTTCCGTGAGGTGGTAGAGAAAGCCGTGATTTACATGTCAGACGTGAGCGGTGCTGGGGTCAGATGGCAGGTGAGGGGCTGGCTTCTGGGATGCCCGTGCCACACAAAGTCGAGTCACAAGAGAGCTGCAGATGCACCAACTATCCTGCAAAAACTCAGGAAGCAGCTCTCCAGACCAAAGAGCACCCCCAGAGACAACCTTCAAGCCTTTAACCGGGGTCTCCACCAGGGGTGGTGTTGCCTGACACCTGCAGAACCTCGATGGGCCACCACTCCATCTCAGGGCCAGGAATTCCCAGCTTCCTGGTCCTCAGCTCCAATGGCTGGTTTTACACCTGCTGCGGGGAAAGCCTCAAACATCTTAGCCACATTTGGAAGGAGTTCATTAAAGAGGTTCTAAACGCCTATTTTTTAAAAAATATTTTTAGAACACTCAGGAGTTTTATAGCACAGGAGAGGCCTATAAATGTAAAGTACTTTGCTAACAGTATATGGAAGGAAATTTTCAAATTAATTTTTAGTGCAAATTGTTGCTTCTGAGGGTTTTTTAATTTTTATAGTGTTAGAGGTTACACTCATCATTTTATTAAAAGACTCAATTATATTTAACATTTATGGAGCACCTTTCCTTTGCAAGCCGCTTGGCTGAGGATTCAAGGATGAATGAGAAGTGGACCTGTCCAGGAAGCACACAGTGTGGTGAGACACAAACACACAGCTACCCACGTACACTGTCAAGGTACGTATGAGGCAGTGATGCCCTTCAGGGGAGGAACCATGCATTCCCTGGCACAGTGGGAGTGCAGGGTTTGCGCTGTAAAGGCCATCTGGCAAGGTTTCAAAGAAGAGGTGGCGAGAGTTCTAGGCCTTAAAGGATGATTCAGAGTTCTCCAGAAAGGGCTCAGAGGGAGAAGTGTTCCTGCTCGATGCTAGAGATACAGCTCATGCAAAGGCCCAGAGACTGGAAAGCACAGATGCCCTTGCAGACCAGAAAGTCGGCTGTTGGGCCCTGAGTGGAGAGATGCACAGCTACCACTGTTGGTCATTGCACTTTGATGAACATCTTACCAGGAGACAAAGCTTGGCTTATCAGCACACATCTCAAGGGTTATGCAGTAGCAGACTGGATTACCATGGTGTTTTATTGGCCAAAGAACTCAAAGCATTTAATCCATAAAGAACACCATCCCCTCCCCCTCATTCTCTAGCTCCTGCTTGGAACTTTTTGTTTTTTCTGGAAGTTTCTCTAGGTGATTGGAGGAGGAGGAAAAGAAGGGGGCAAAAATTCCTTTACAGAAAAATGTGGTATATTGAAAATATTAACAGGTAACAAATATATGCTGTTTGCATTTTTTAAATGTGTATATATATGATTTATATGTGTGCTAGAATCGTCATGCCGTGTAGACAGCATGGTTTTGTAATGGCACATAAGTTCAAAGTTTTATAATGGGCTTCGTTCAAGCCTCCATATACCTCTGTTTCAGTATACATACACATTTGGAGAAAATCTCACAAGATTAAATTTAAGGCCCTGTATGAATGTAAAGCCGTGAATGCACCTCAGCTCCGTGCCTCCACTTCCACCCAGTTCTTTGTAAATGCTGCTCAGTGAACACTGAATAGGAAACTAATGACTGACAGCTCTCTCCCCAGCCAAGGGACTCTACTGTTGGAGCAGGCGTATCTTAGTCGAATACGTTTTTTTTGTTTTTTTGTTTTTGTTAACATCTTTATTGGAGTATAGTTGCTTTACAGTGGTGTGTTAGTTTCTATAACAAAATGAATCAGCCATACATAAACATACATCCCTATATCTCCTCCCTCTTGCGTCTCCCTCCCACCCTCCCTATCCCACCCCTCTAGTTGGTCACAAAGCATCGAGCTGATCTCCCTGTGCTATGCGGCTGCTTCCCACTAGCTATCTATTTTACATTTGGTAGTGTATATATGTCCATGCCACTCTCTCGCTTCGTCCCAGCTTACCCTTCCCCTTCCCCGTGTCCTCAAGTCCATTCTTCATACATCTGCGTCTTTATTCCTGTCCTGCCCCTGCGTTCTTCAGAACCGTTTTTTTTTTTTAGATTCCATATATATGTGTTAGCATACGGTATTTCTTTTTCTCTTTCTGACTTACTTCACTCTGCATGACAGACTCTAGGTCCATCCACCTCACTACAAATAACTCAATTTCATTTCTTTTTATGGCTGAGTAATAGTCCATTGTATATATGTGCCACATCTTCTTTATCCATTCATCTGTCAACGGACACTTAGGTTGTTTCCATGTCCTGGCTATTACAAATATCGCTGCAATGAACATTGTGATGACCATATGCATTTATTTGTCAAAACTCATAGAACTGGACACTACCAAAAAATATTATATGTTTTTAAATGAATAAAAACATTAAAAATTGTAAAATAATAATACATATTTTTGTGGACATATAGAAAATTCTTAAAATATGGAAAAAATAAAGCTCAGAATCTCAAATTTATTTTTTTTCAGTGTTTTCTTTTACAGAAATAAACTTTCTCTCTCAAACTGGAGCAAAGCTATATATAGTTTTGTGTCCTTGTTTTCTTTTTTTTTTTTTAACATCTTTATTGGAGTATAATTGCTTTACAATGGTGCGTTAGTTTCTGCTTTACAACAAAATGGATCAGTTATATATATACATATGTTCCCATATCTCTTCCCTCTTGTGTCTCCCTCCCTCCCCCCCTCCCTATCCCACCCCTCCCCGCGGTCACCAATATGTTTTTAAGGATAAGACTGGAAGGTCATGTGCGTACAAGAAGGTGCATGTAGGCAGCACCTTTGTGGAAAGCCCGTCTCCCCTCCTAGGCCTCTTTTGCTAAGATTCTGAGCACATTGCCTCTGAAACTACTGAATGGCTGAGGACAAGCAAAGACCTTTGCTGTCAGTCACTCCACTTCCACCACTGCCACTAAGGCCCATTTCTTGGGCTTTGCTCCCTCTTCAGTTCACTGCCCGGAGTGGAGTTAACGGGGACACACTTCACCACCTCAGCCACTGGCGGGTGGTCTGTGTAGCACAGGCTGCCTGGCCATCCATCAAAGCAGGGCCTCCCAAGAGCAGCAGAATGCCAGCTTCCCACCGCCAGCCCACCTCGACTAGCCCTTCTCGGAGCCCTGCCAAGGGAGGGTCCCTGCCCGCTCTTCCACGGGCCATCCAGACAGGTCCCAACACGACTGGCAGATGGAGTGACAGAGGCTTGTGACACTCTCCACACAGTGAAGAAGGAAACCTGCCTCCTTTCCACAGCAGGGAAAATACATGGCAACTTTCTGCCATGACCCCCGAGCCGTTTCCAAGTCATCAGCAACAACCGTGTCCCTAAGGGTGAGGGACAGCCAAACGCTGGGACAATACGATCTCGGCTCAAAACACAAAACACCTTGCGTACAGCACAGGTGTGGGGAATTCTGGAGAAACAACAGGCTCGGGGGTCTGCTGGGACTCTGGAGCAGCTACCCTAGAAAGTCACCTGGGTTTGTCACGTGACCCACGGGGACGATGCAGTTTGAAGCATTTTTCTCCTAATCCCCACAAGGTATGGGGAAGGAAAACCTACTCTTCTGAAAATTCCACCCCAAAATTCATCTGTACGCTGCAGAGGGCTCTCAGGCTCGGACTCAAGGTCCTGGCTTCACATCCCAGCCTTGCCCCTTAAAGATCTTAAAGTGCTTTCCAGTACCTCCTTCACAGTCACCTGTATGTCACCTGGACCAGAGTCACTGGTCCAATGGTTTTCTTCAAGCACTAGCTTCTGTCCCTTAAATTCATTTTAAAAGAACAATTTCCAATGGAAAACCAGTACCATCTGCTGTGATACAGGAAATGGTATCAAGAATGAAAACTGAACAATGTTATTAAATTCTAGCTAAATTTTGTCACTCAACTAAGCCTCTGTCTTTATGCTGAATAGAGAAATTAGCACGTGTTCATCTGCATTTGTTCTTGCAGTTGTTAGAAGGATTAAAAGAGAGCTTGAAAGGAAATGACTCTCATGTCTTGGTTCAAGGCTGTGGAGTCCTGAGCCTGTGAACCCCCGAAATCACCCCATTCTCCGTTCTGGCCTACACCCCACACTCCAGGAACCACCATGCAAAGGATAGGGAAGCACAAGGGTGGGTTTGTCTCTTGTAGCTTTGTTTGCCTCTTTCCCATCTCAGGGAGCATGACGGCACTTTGGCTCTTTCTTTACCACATACTTAGCACAAATTCCACAAGTTGCTTGAGTTTAGGGACCCTGTCTGCACCAGCACCGGGCTTGCAAGGGGAGTGCTCAGCTTGTACAAGAGCTTGTAGATGCCGGTGGCTCTCACCTTTTCTCACTTACTCCTTCCCTTTCACTTCCCTAGCAGTATTCCAGTGAGGCAGTATTCAGAACAAAGCTACGCAGAAACCCGTTAGAGACGGCATGATAGTCGTTCACTTAGTTCAACGACACAATCCTCCACGCAAAATATTCCGTTCTCTCACCAGCCAGCTAGCATCCACGGATCAGGCAATACTTCTGAGAACAAATTACATGTATAGCTCTATTTCACAGATGGTCTCGCTCAAGTCCAAAGAGGTAACAGAAGTCAGCCAAGATCACAGACAAGGGGTGTTGGATTTAGAACTCCAGACCTCCAAGCTTAAAACTTTTGAATCACACAGTAGGGTTGGCCAAAGTCACAGTTCTCATGTGCAAACACACCAGAAAAGCTGTTCTATCTGCCAATATCACAGTTAAATATTGCGTCCCTCAGACGCTTTGTGAAATTCACAGCAACCTATCTCAGTTAGCTCATCCCAAAGCTCTTTATTTTTGTTTGGTTTTCTGAGGCCCTATCTGAATAACGGTTGTAAATCAAAAGTAAAAAGCTCACGTGTGTTTTCTGAACATTTTGTAGGATGCTTGCCTGTCCGATGTTCTGTATTTCTTGGCCCTGGAATCTCGAACACTAGGTTCATTGTACTACACTATGGTGTCGACAAATGCTCTGCACTAAAGGAGAAAAGCCATGGACCTATCATCTGCTTTCTATCCCGTGTAGCTTCCTAATCAATCTTTTCCTGTGATGACCCGAGGATGGAGGATACATTTAAAGCAACACAGAATTCTGTGAACGTCACCCATTCTCCAAAGGCATTTATTTTAAATCACAAAACAGGAAGTTCCAAGCCATTGAAACTCACCAGTATATTTGCTTGAAAATCTTCTGGAACAACAAAACAGTACATGCCTATACAGGGGAGCAGACTATTATAAAAGCAGATGTTTTGCTCACTTCCACCTCGGAGAAACACATTGTCAATTTAGTTAACATCCTCTGGTCTGTTTGAATAGGTTTCTCAGGAAGTCAGCAATGATATAGCTCAAGTACAATATGATCCTTATGTTCCCATTTATCTCGTACTTGTACATCTGAGCAGAAGACAGATGTGAGTGTGTGTGTTAAATGAATTAGAAAGAAGAAAAATGCTGGTAGCTGGGTTACTCACCACTCTCACTCAAATGTCAACCCCAGGAGCGGGATTCAAGGAACAAAAAAAGGTGCTTGAAGGGCGGGGGCATCGTCATACATGGATTACATTCCTGCCGAGGGTTCAGCACTGCCTGTTCCCCACAGCAAGCACAGAATAAATCACCCACACACTCACCCTGTGGAAATCAACCCCTGGGAATATGGTCTCCAAAGTATCCCAACCGCCAGTGTCGGGGGCCTTCATCTGCCTTTTCAAGTGATCTGGTCTCACCGTGTCTGGGGCCAAGTGCCCATGTCTCAGGTCAGCAGACTCAGGAGGAGAGGTTAAGATTGGGGTCAAAATGGAGGGGCAAAAGGAAAATGAAGAAACAGTAAGACAAGGGGCGGAAACGAGGTAACAACAGTCACAGAGGAAACAAGGTAAGATGGAAAAGGAAAAGAGGCAGGTAAACAGTTGTGACCCTGGGCAAATGGGGGTTGAGAAAAGATGTGGCCACGTGTCCACACAATAGTCCTGCTGCTGGTCGGAGAACCCTTCCACAGAATGGGATCACTTAGCACGTGCGCATAGCACCGGCAGCCACAAGGACGGGGACAGCAGGTGTAGGAACACGGGGACACACTTTCAGCGTTCCTGTAGAAGAGGAGCAGTTACTGCCTGAATGAACTTAGGTCCCCCCCAAAACAAACAGGCTTCAGTCATTAAGCTACGTATTCCCAAGTCTCCACTACACACACACATACACACACACCTTTGCCGGCAACAATATAAGTTTATTAGTCAGTGATAATAGGACAGGTTTTACCCCTTATTCACAGAGATTTTGAGGTCATGCTCCAGTATGTTTTTTTAAGCTAATATATTCATATAAGAGCATAGCAAATAAGTTTATCAAAGTCATTATTAAGCCCACACCCCCTGTTTTACTAACTTAGACTTTTGTTCAAATAGCTAAACTCTCCAACTTGATGATGTTAACCAAGCCACGCTGGTAAGGGTAAAGGAGGGCAAACAGTGCAGGGTAGAAGGGTCCTGCTTCCAGGCAACCTTCTTCTCCCTCCAAGACACCAGAGCCACCCAAGTAGCACCAGACCTGCAAGGCAGCCCGACATCAGAGGGATTTGAACAAAGGGCCAAAGGGTCTCTTTTTTAAACGTCTGCTTGGGGCCTTGCAAACCCAGAATTTAACCTTATGCTACTGGGGTAATGTTCATTTGGGAGTACTTAAGATTAAATTACCCTTAAATCACTTCTCTGTGCTAGACACACCCAACTCTTGGCAGTGAACCAGTCAGAATGCACCGCCCAGGACCCACTGTTCGAACCTGAAACTTGAAAGGCCAAAAAATCCAAAAAGCAAACACCGCTTCTTAATCTCTTTTTTAACTCATCTGCTTCCTCTATCTCCAGCACATTGTTTTCCTGTTGGGTAGCTCCAAGTAGAAGTCAGAAGTGACGTGCTAGTCCAGGATGGGCTGGATGGAGGACTGCAGTGTTCTCAGGGCTGCAGCAGGTGCTAAGAAGGACACAGATCAGCCCACGTGGGCTCACAGGAAATTGCCCCAGGAGTGGGTAAGAGCATCACATCTGGGCCAGGCTGCAGCCCTGCCATTTATGAACGGCGTAACTTTGGCAAAATTATTTAACCGCTGTGCCTGTTTTCTCATCTATAAAATGAGGGTAATGGCAATGCCTAGCTCATAGGGCTATTGTGAGAATTAAGTGAGTTAATATACAGAAGAGCTTAGAACAGTGCCTATTAGCTTAGATTATTATTTTCACTATTATTAGTTGTTACCATAACTATTCTTAGTTTATAAACCATGGATTGTTCCCTCTTGGCTACAAAAGTAAACACACCCCATGATGTGATTTTCAAGGTTTCAACCATCTGCCTTCAACCTACTTTTACAGCCTCATCTTCCACTACTACCCGCCATGCGCCATGTATTTAAAACCAAAGAGATGCTTTATCATTGCTTGGACATAGCTCACAATTCCTTGACTCAGCTCATGCAATTTTCTCTGCATCACCCCCCTCCACGTTTCTTTTTTATTAAAGTATAGTTGATGTATGACATTATATAAATTACAGGTGTACAATATAGTGACTCACAGTTTTTAAAGGTTATGCTCCATTTATAGTTATTATAAAATAGTTGCTATAGTCCCCGTGTTGTACAATATATCCTTGTAGCTTGGATCCCTCTTTCAAGACCATTCTCAAATACTACACATCCTTTTAGCTCGAATGGCCAAACATTCATTGAATACATAAAACTCAATATCTCTAGTTAGTTCCATAGTTTCTCAGATGACACGGCCACCAAGTCCTTTATAATCTATTTCGCCCTCTTTTTCACGTACTTCAGTTGTCAATGTCCTTCTTCAAAAGTAGCGACCAACACTGCGTGCAGTGCTACGGATATGCTCTGACTAATCCAGAGTATAAAGGGGCAGACCATTTTCATAATTAATTTATTCCTTTATTGAACCCTAACGTAATGCCAGCTTCTCAGAAGCCGCATGACATTCCCTAACTGATACATAGCTTCTGTTCAACTAGATACCCTTCACTTGAATCTTCTGTCAAGCCTTCCCATAATTATGCCATTGATGTTTTTTCAAACCTATATCAACAATTTTACATTTGTGTCTACTGAGTGGCACCTTGCAGGCCACAGGGCAGACTTCCAATCTGACAAAATAATTTGGAACACACTTTGTTTATCTTTTGCATTGGCTATATCTCCCAGTGAAGTCATCTGAAAAGCATTCTCTCTGCGTCATGGACGCCAGTGTGAAATAATATAGGAACAAGGACAGATTATTGCAGCCATCAACTAAAGAGTCTCCTCAGCTTGACAGATCTACAGACCTTGAGATATGGTTATTTTATCAGCTGTCTAACTCACCCAGCCCACGTTCATGACCTTATTCACAAAGACATAATGACGCTTTATAAAATGCTTTTTTGAAAGCAAGGTTTTCAATGTCTGTACCATTCTCTTAGCAAGAATCTTTTTTTTTTTTTTTCGAGTTAGTGGTTATTTTGCTGTGACAAACATATGTGACTCCCAGCAATTACTAGGCTTTTCAAATGCTCCAGAACAATGCCTGGACACATTTTTCATGGAATATAAAAAAGAAATAGGAAACCAATAGGAAAGGCTCACAATTCAGTGATAGAAGCCCAGAAACCCCAACCAGAATAGGATGTTTATTCTACGGAGTCTAAGTGTCAGATGAATTTTTGAATACAATGCAGCCACTCCTTAGCAGTTTATAACCGCCAAGCGGGACAGTACACCTCCTAGAACCTTTACACTTTCAAAGATTCTTAATCCCGCCCCTGGTTGTCCTCCCAGATTGCATCGGGTGAGCCTTGCAGCAGTCTTGGAGGACTCAAGATCTCCTGTGCTCAGTCTCTTGATATTTTAGAGACTTTTCAGTCACAATTCCAGATTCCTCCCTCGAGTCTTCTTTCCATGGAGAAAGGCATCTTCCCATTCCCACCTTGATCTGTAGCAAACATGGACAATCTCTGAATAGAGTGAACAGTCTTGGATGACCAGACCTAGCCTGACACTCCAAACTGCGATCTGTTCATTTCTTAATAGACTTTGGTAAATAGTGTCCCAAAATGCTCCCCCATGAGCTATGAGCCCTGATATTCATGCCTTTGTATAGTTCCCTCCCCTTAAATCTGGGCTAGTCCTGTGACTTGTATTAGCCAGAAGCAAACAGCAGAAGGCATGGCTTCAACGCGAGGTCATAAAAAGCCCTACATCTTGGGATGATCCTCCGGCAATCCAGTCACTGTGCTGGGAGAAGGCACTTGCCAAATGCAAACACTCCAGTCAAGAACCACAGCTGAAAGTGAAATAAGTCAGACAGAGAAAGACAAATACTGTATGATATCACTTATATGTGGAATCTGAAAAATACAACAAACTAGTGAGTATAGCAAAAAAGAAACAGACTCACAGATATGGAGAAGAAACGAGTGGCTACCAGTAGGGAGAGGGAAGAAGAGGGGCATTATAGGGGTAGGAGGAAAAAAAGGGTTATTCCGGGATTATATGAAATTACCTGTATGAAATGTTGAAAATTGTAGAGCACTACAGAATTTAAAGAATCTTTCATTCAAAAGACATGAGGAGAGCCACAGCTGAGCTCTGACAGCCGGGAGTCGTGGCCATTTGATCGAACCATCTTGAATATCCAGTTCAATATCTTCTAATGACTGCAGCCCCAGCCAACATCTGACTGCAACCACATGAGACTCCAAGTAAGAGCTACCTAACTGAACTCCATCAATACCCAGAACTGCAAGAAATAATAATAAACTTGTTTTAAGCCACTAACTTGGGGGCTGGTTTGTTACACAGCAATAAAATCGGACACAACATGGCGGCTGCGGATGCCAGAATCTACCCTATTCAAGGCCTGGAAACGCCAAAGATGACCCTGGGGTCCCAACAATTTACAACCAAGTTGCCTTGAGCCTCAGACATTAGAGGGCTACGACTGACTCCAAACTCTGAAATAAAGATCAACCAGAAGAAATGAACTCTAGGGCACTGTGTCTTAGAGACTGTTGGAGAATATCGCACAAGAGCAAAATCTTACTTAATTTCAAATATACTCAACTGGAATTTCAATAAATCACAAATTTATTACGTATGCTCTTTAAATTTTAAAAGTTTGAAGTAATTTCTTTTTCTAACTTTTAGGATCTCAATTGAATTGGAGAAGCTACTCTTCAAACTAAAAAAAAAATCAACAGCTGTTTACAACCATGGCTTCATAAAATATTTCAAATGTCATTCATTTGAAATTATTCCATACAGAGTGTAAGTAAGGTAATAGGTATGCAATTGGCGTCAAAGGACACATAGCCTTTAGCACATGCATAACCCATGGCACATGCAATCCAGTATGAAAGACAGACTCTAAACAAGGAGCAAATGATTACAACTTCCACATGGAGTACAGTAATAAAGAAGTGATGGCAGGGTAGAGGAAATTCTCATCAAAGAAGATCTCTGGAGAAGAAATATTTAATCTGACACCTGAAGGATAAGCAAAAGAACTATCCTGAAGGATAGTTAAAACCCTCATGTAATAGAAAATTATAGTGAACTGTATTTCTTTCCGTGGCTGCCTATGCTGTCAGAGCACTTAAAAGTCTTCTATGGGCATCTGGACTCATTTCTGGAATGTCTTAAAGCCTCCTCCCACTTAACTACTCATCATCTCTCTCTCTTCCGCTTTGTCTTCTTCCTTAAGACTCCCCAAATGCCGACTTAATAGTTTAGTTCTCACTCTACATAAAGCCTCTTTCTGTGACCCTCCTGCACACATTCTCCTCACTTCAGCCCCAGCAGGCCTTCTGCACATAACAGGCAGTGTCTATCCCCTGCAGTCATGTACTATGACCCCAAGGAAGAGAACCCTGGCTCGAACCCCACCTGAGCCTTGGTCCTCACCTGTTCCTCAAGAGAGAGGAACCTGACTTCTTACAAGAATTCATTTATTTACTGGTTTAAAATATCCTCTGAAGTTATTTTTAAGTAACAGATGAACTTTTGAGCACATCAGTTAGTTCAATAGGCAATGGAGGGCTCACACATCTGCTTCAGGACAAATCAATGCCTCAGTGACATCAAGACCAGGTCGCCTGGTGTGGTTGACATGGTTAGTAGCCTCCCAACACTCTCTCCATTCCTCTCCCTTTGCTCTGCATGGGTGGGATTAACATCTGTGGCAGAGTCAGCTGGCTGACCATCAAAGGCTCATGCTCCCTTCCACAGTGTGGAGTGCATGCTGGGAAGCAGATGCCCAGCCAAGGACCACACTGCACACCTCTCTTGACCTAAGAGGGGCTGTGTGACTACTTCTCGCCAATGGGATGCGAGCAGAAGTGATGTGTGTCACTTCCGGGCTAAAGCAGTTAAGAAGCAGTAACTTTGGGAGCTCTGGGTTGAAGATGAACCAACTCTAAGATACTGAGATCCCTGAATAACCTCTTGGAGGTGAACCAATCATTAGGATTAGGAACATTTATACTAGTCTATAACATGACTGAGAAATAAATGTTTGTTTTATGAAGTCAGAGAGAATTTGGAATTTATCTGCTCTAGCAGCTGGCTTTCCTATATTAATATAACATCCTTCCAAGCTCCAGGGATGGGTTCTGATTTGGTTCAGAGATGGGCATGTATCCAAGGTCTGAGTCAATCAGTGCATGGTGTTCCTCCAGCCACAGAAGTTTCTTCAGAGGCTGACATAGTGCCTAAGTCAGTCCAATTAAAGGAAAGGTTATGATTTTTTTCAAAGTTTTAGAGAAAAGAAGCCTTCTCTCGCCTCCTGAATATGAATAAGAAAGCATGTAGTAGAGCATTCTGCATCAGTCTACGGGTAAAGCCAACATAGAGAGGCAAGAAGAACAAACTGATAAATGGGGCCAGATAGCTAACCAAACTATGCGAGAAGCATAATCTCCATATAGGTTTTAAAGTTTCATAAGCTAATAAATTTCTTTCATTTTTTTAAGCCACTTTAAGTTTGTTTTTCTTTATAAACAACTAGTATCTTTTAGGCATAGCTGATTACATGCAAAACTCCCACCGTCAATATAAGAAAACGAAATAAATGAAAACCAATTACATCATTAAATATAATTCAGAAGTCACCGAATACATAAAAGATATGTACATATAGTACATGTGGGATATGTAATCGGTACATCAATGAAACATTAGTCAAAATTCACAAATATTTATACCTATATCAGTCAGAATAGGCTGGGTTTAGCTGCTCTAACAAATAACTCCCCAAATCTCAGTGATTTATAACAAAAGTTTATTTCTTGCTAATATTATGCTATATGCCTTATTCTGGGTCAACTATGACTCGGCTCCATCGTTCCTCTAGGCCCTAACCTGCTAAAATAGCCCTTATCTAGAACATTTCTGCTCTAGTGACAGAGAGAAAAGGTAAATCACGGTGAACCACAATGCTGAATCTTAAAAACTTCTGTCTGTTCACATGTATCAGTCAGAGCAAACCTAAGGTCACAGGGTGGGGAAGTATAATTCTCCCCCAGAAAGAGGCAGTGAATATTTACTTTGAACAATATTCAAATATTTTATTTGAACAATAAAAGTCTGCCACAGTACCTAAAGCTGATAAACCATATATTACCTGTTAAAGGAATAAAGACCCTAAAGAATAATCGGAACGCAACCTTAACATTCATTGGCCCACAGATCAGATCTGCCAATAAGTTCATCCACGATTGAAAGAAACCAGGCCATCAATAAATAATTATTGAAAAGTCCTTTCCAGAGGCTTCCCTGGTGGCGCAGTGGTTGAGAGTCCGCCTGCCGATGCAGGGGACACGGGTTCGTGCCCCAGTCCGGGAAGATCCCACATGCCGCGGAGCGACTGGGCCCGTGAGCCACGGCCGCTGAGCCTGCGCGTCCGGAGCCTGAGCAAAAGAAAAGTCCTTTCCAAAACATTGTCTTTTACTATTCTAGAATTTTGATGGTTACTACTAAGATGCCAGTCAGTAGAGGGCAAAACCAAAAAAAAAAATCAATACCTTAATAGAATTTGAAGGGAAACCTATCTACAGGAGAATGTCCATCTCTCCACACTATTCTGATATTTGATTTTACTTTTGGGGCCACTCATCTATAAAGGTAGGTGGTGATAGTAGCAGCTTTACAGAGGACATAGGACTGAAGAGGATTTTACTGAGAATTTCAGAGTGCCAGGCGTAATACAGATACAATCTCACAAGACAGCACAACACCTCTATGAGGTAGGTGGTCTCACCTCTGTCCTACAGAAGTGAAGTTGATGTCCAAGGCTGCAGAGCTACTATAAAACCCCAAAACCTACACCTCCCTTAAGCCAAGGTTTGCTAAAGCAGAGACAAGATCTGACCTCACCCAAATTGTGAAGAGGTGATTCCAAGCTTGCATCATTCTCCCTGGCCCAATGAAAGCCCTCACTTGGAAGAGATCAGCCATCCGTGGGAGAGAAAGATCAACATTCTCCTACAGACCCCAGGAAGCTTTTGACCAACCACCTGAAGCCCTGGCAGTGACATTCCAGGCTCCACGGGCAGGAAGAATCTGCACTGGGTGAGCAGAAGTCTTCCCATGTAGGCGCCTTGCCCGCTGTGATGCTAAAGGCCGCCCTGAGATGGGAGTTAAGGAAGATGGGAGAGGGGAAGAAAATGGGAGGAAATCTATTCACTGATCGAGAAAGACTCATTTGGTGAAAACCTCAGACCACAGCAAGACTGAGGAGTCAGGAGGCCAGTTGCTGAGGTCTAAGGGGGTGAGCTGGAGTCACAGCAGTGACAAGAAACAGGAAAGCACTTACAGTTATCTCAGGGCACGGCAGGCTGAAAGAAAATTAGTCCGTGTACCGACTGCTCTCTGTTTGCATGGGGCACAGATCTGGGTGAGTCAGCACTTGTGTGTGACTTTAACCCCATGAAGCCAACTGCTTACTGATAAGGTTGTACCTTCTGTACTCCTGTGCAGTGGGGAGACTTGGCCCTGTTCACCAAAGGTTTCACTGCATGTCTCTGGTCAGCCTTTCATTTCCCCTGCAAGTTATTTTATGATATATCTGTAATCTGCAATTATGGGGTATTATCACAAGTGTTTGATTCAGAAGAGCTAGAGGACCATGTTGGCTAATTCAATACCAACGTGTACACTATTTTTCAGCTAACAAAGTACTTTCCAGTATATTAACTCATTAGAAACTCCGGCCAATTCTGCAAAATAAGTATTCTCACTCCCACTTTACCAGTAAGAAAACTGAGGTTGGGGGCTATTAACAATTTGTCCAAAGTGTCATAGCAAGTGGCAGAGGCAGAATTTGAATTTAGATCTTCTGACAAAGTGACATGGCCCTCAGGAAAGAAATTCAGAAATAAGAGAGGACAGGGCTTCCCTGGTGGCGCAGTGGCTGAGAATCTGCCTGCCCATGCAGGGGACATGGGCTCGTGCCCCGGTCCGGGAAGATCCCACATGCCGCGGAGCGGCTGTGCCCGTGAGCCACGGCCGCTGAGCCTGCGCGTCCGGAGCCTGTGCTCCGCAATGGGAGAGGCCACAACAGTGAGAGGCCCGCGTACCGCAAAAAAAAAAAAAAAAAGAAATAAGAGAGGACAATTGTGGGAATGCATTGGAATGGAGAAGAAGGTCCATATGACAGCTGTAAAACTATTTCAAAGAGAAATGAAGATAAATTAGAATTAAGTTGTCTTTTAATTATACATTTACCAGTGATCCGTCACTGGGAAACAACTAATACATAGAGTATCAATTTCCAGTAAATATAAATGGCAAATAAGGCATTTAATGAATTGCAAATGACAGTGTTTCTAAAAGTAGTTATCAATCACGAGTAAGGGCCTTCCTATTTATTAGTCATATATTTCATTTCAGAAAAGAATCTAACAGAATGGCTTAAAGAGGGTCCAAGGATGGTGCAGATGGTGACTGGGAAAGTAGGCATGAAAAATAAAACTTCTGCTTTATCCATTTCAAACGTGAAGGGAAGACAAGGGAGAAGGAAAATATTCGCAAATGGGGTTTAAAAATCGCCGGGTAACTGATGAAATGTTAAGAAAATTGCAAATTCATCAACTAAAAGGTATGTTCTTGGGCCAACTAAGAACAAAGAAAGTGAAAAGGAAAGACTCTTGGCTAGAAGTAAAGAGCAGCTCAGAGAAGACAAAGAGAAAAGGACAGAGGGCTGGAAGAGTCTCCATGGTTATGGAGAGGCCTCCAACATTGCCAAATTTCCCCAGAGAGGAAGCCCATCAATTCACATGGTCTCAGGTATTTTCCCTGACCGGAGTTTTATTCAAAACAAAGGTCAAAAGAAAAAGTACTCTCGCACTCCCTTCCCCTACCTCATCCAAAAAAGCATTACGTGCCTTTGGTCAACGGACTGATTTCAGTATCATTATAAAGTCTTAATAGTTTGTTCTGGATGTGCTGGTAACCCACCATTCAAAGGATTCAGGGCAGAGTGAAGTTATCAGGGGCCATAAACCCAATAGCATCTCTCGAGCTATTACAGAAGGCATGGTGCAGGAAAGAAATAACTGTCATTGTAAAACTGGATAAAAGAATCAGAGCTGCAAGGAAGGGTAAGAAATGTCTACAAATGGTTACCGTAATTGGCCAATCAAATTTTGCCTTTCTTCTAATTTTTAAATTACCCAATTATTTTACCCACTTATATACCAGGGTGGAAATGTCTGCAACCGACTCTGAAGCAAACCAAATTGCCTTTTTTTTCTAAAGAGATTGAAGGATTCAACTTCTCATTCAAATAACGTTGCATATTTATGAGGCCAGAGTAATTAAATTACATCAGTCATCAATCTGCTTTTGTTAAACCTCCTTCGCACAGGACTGTTAATAGAGACGTGTGAATCCCCAAATATGAATGCTTAAGTCTTGAGCTCTTAGCACTGCGTTTTCTAAACAGATCCTCTTAGAAGCACGTCCGGTTTGCTCCGCCTTACACATCCTCTCTCTCCCACACACCTATGTTTTTCTTCCACAGCCTTGCTTCTGCCATCCAGTCTCCCACCTCACAACTCCCATAATCCGAACGGCAAAAAAGTATGAATGAGCAAAAACCAATTTTGTTATTACTACCATTTCCTTCTGCTTACTCTCAAAACAGAAGCTGTATAAGGGAGAAATCAGTCACATATAAAATTATTAAAAGAATCTTTCATACAAAATCATTCCCCAAAGGGAAGCTTCCTAAACATTAACTGAGGGCCCCGTGACAGCTCTGTCCTGGCCTTGGGCCTTCTTCTCCTGGGGGAGCTTCTATTTTATCTCAACCGTATTTAAGGAGATCTATAGCAGAAACAATATTTACCAGTGAGAATGAAATGAGTGGTTTCTGCATAGTGAAAAGGATGGCCCTCTACTAAAGATATTCCACTCCCAGAAAATAAGTTACAAAACTTCCCCTGATAGCAAAGGGTATGTGCCTTCTGGTAGCTAAGAAAGCGCTTCCCTGTTCCACGCCTCGTCTTCCTTATTTCAAGCCTCAGCTGCAGAATAGAATCATTCTATTTTCTCTCGTTGACCATATATTTTGCTGCAAAACCCCTCTTGCACTGCAGCTTATAAACGCTCTTAAAATACACAGACTATCTCAAATATGTGTGATTCTATAGCCCCACTCCTGAGGCTAGAAAATTATACTCTCGGTTCCTAGCATTTTATATTTTATATTCATCTTACACTGGCATTATAATCAAAATAAACATTCAAAAGCTCTTATGGAAACATGGCTTTATTCTCTTTTTTTAAACGTCTGAACCACCTTATCCCTTTACACCTGGTTCGAAGAAAATTCTAAAAATTGGAAAATGCAAGTGATCATTTTGAAAGAAAAAACAAAGGGGCAATTAGAGTAATCGTTGTTGAAATAAGCAGCCGAATCCCGATGAAATTCCTCAGAGGATTTGGGCATCATGGTTAATAATTTTGAAACGTACAACTTAAACTAAAACTGAAGGAGGGGCCCTCAAGTGTCCAAAGATCCACACAAGAACACATTTTATGGGCTTCCCTGGTGGCGCAGTGGTTGGGGGTCTGCCTGCCGATGCGGGGGACGCGGGTTCGTGCCCTGGTCCGGGAGGATCCTGCGTGCCGCGGAGAGGCTGGGCCCGTGAGCCGTAGCCGCTGGGCCTGCGCATCCAGAGCCTGTGCTCCGCAGCGGGAGAGGCCACGGCAGTGAGAGCCCCACGTACCGCAAAAAAAAAAAAGAACACATTTTATAAGTATACACTCATGCCTTGTTGCCGGCTCAATCCTGTCTTTCAGTAAAGCCATTCTCCTTCACCACAAGTGCACAGAAACGTCTATGTTTCTTCACATGGTCTGTTTTGGTGTCCATCCCACTGAGCTCAACGAAACCTCCAGAACCACTGGGCACCTTGAGCCAATGTGCACTCAGGTGCAACTGAACGTACCTGGACCATCCAACAACATCCAATACGTTTATTTAATGCATCTTCCTGTATAAGGAAGTGAGTGACTGATAGCATTTATTAAAACCAGCCAAGCATAAGGGTCACTGGCATTCAACATCCAAACTTTCTAAAATATAGGGCAATTCCAGCCTGAAAACCTACTCTGCTTTTTTAACATTCCTGGGCTGAGACATCTATTTTTTTACAATTCATTTTCCATTTTCCCTCCTTGCCTTCTCTGGAATTTCCAGCACTCCCTTTGCACGGGAAGGTTAGTAGAGCATTTGTGTCCGGGATTTCTAGAAAACCAAAAGACAAAAGAAACTAGCAATATTAAAGGGCTCTCTCACCAAGCAGCTGGTGATTCTCTTTTTGTTTGGGTTGTCTTTGTCGTTGTTTTTTAATCTGAAAAACATTACTGTCTCCTTAGAAATGGCTACCAGATCAAAATGGTCAAAAAGGTATCACAGCTCCTGGACTCAAAAGGTCATCCATTCTCTGTGACGAAGTCTCCTCAACAGTGGCCTTTCACAACTAGAAAGCTCTTATATATTACTGATACAAAGGTCAGAAATCATAGGCAGAAAGCAAGTTCATGGAGCCAAGTGCTAAGAAAATATTTCCAAATTCCAATTCTGTGCCTGTAAAAACAGAAAGGAAGCCATACATTAAAACATATACAGACCTGGAATCACCCCCAAAGATAGCATTTGGAGCCACCTTACTAACTCTGCTACCTCCCTCATTCTTTAATCAAAATGACCCCCTTCTTCCCAGTTTCTTATATCCAGGACTCACTGCTCCCCACTGCCTGAGCCCCACCCCCAGAGATTCTGATTTAATTGGTTTGGGGTAGATCCCAAACATTGGTATATTTGAGCTCTCCAAGTGATTCTGTGCAGCTACATTTGAATCACTGTATCTTCTCTTAATATGTCCACTGCCTTCTCCCCCAAAATAGAAAACAAACCAAAATTAAAAAAAAAAAAAAGGACTAGATCTGAGACCTTATTAGCCCTCCACTTATTTAAATCCCACGGATTACTCAATGATGCAACTAGCTGAATACTTCATTGCAAGGTCCAAGTGATTTGGATATTAAAACAAAGTTGAGGATGGGTGAACGGGACTTGGTTTTAGATGTTGCGCACAGAGGAAAGACTCGTAAAGTTGTGGCTTGCTTTCCTTGCCTTAAAAATACACTGGTGGGCTTCCCTGGTGGCGCAGTGGATGGTGACCTTGGGCAAATGTACAGTCACAGTGCATTGTTCAGAAAATGTGAATCTGAATCCAGCACCATTCACCAGTAAGTTGTAAGGTGTAATTAGCTTGTGATTTCAGGTAATGAAGTAATGAAGCCTCTCCTAAATCATCCATTGAACAAAGATTTGTAGAGTTCCCTAAATAAAATTAAAAACATAAAGTGATGGAAAACCACACTGCAGATGACTCTGGGAAGAAAGTGGAAGACAGGAGATAACCAGCCCTTGTCATAGAGAAGATTACTCATATAAACTGAGGCAAAATTCCTCTTTACTAAGCGTTGTATGAAATCATCTCTTTAAATGAAGGTGTCCTCTAACCAAAATCTTATTACCCTTATGAGCTCTGGAATGCTCCAGCAATGTAATGTTCCACTTTTATTTCTGGATGAAAAACAAATAAGGCAGTGGAGTGTTCAGATTAAGTTCTTAGGCTTTGGTGTAAAGCAAATCCAGACTGGATCCTAGCTCTGTGCACGGAACTGAGGGGCCTAGAGCAAAGGGCTCACGTGTCCCCAGTGCCCTCATTGCAAAACCAAGATAACAATATCACCTACCTCACAGAGGTGTGAGAATTCACCTCATAACACCTGAACACTCAATAATCTTCACTAGTACTGACACTTGTTGCTGTTGTAAATTATCTCCATTTTACAGATGAAGTAACTGAGGCACAGAGAGGATAAGTAGTTTGTCCAGGGCCACATGGCTTGGCAGTAGTAGAGCCAAGATGTCAGCCTAAACAATGTGGCTCCAGAGTCTACATTCTTAATCTCTCCCTAGCATTTTTTTTTTTTTTTGCCGTACGCGGGCCTCTCACTGTTGCGGCCTCTCCCGTTGCTGAGCACAGGCTCTGGACGCGCAGGCTCAGCGCCCATGGCTCACGGGCCCAGCCGCTCCGCGGCACGTGGGATCTTTCCGGACCGGGGCACGAACCCATGTCCCCTGCATCGGCAGGCGGACTCTCAACCACTGAGCCACCAGGGAAGCCCACCTAGCATTTTTAATATTCTGTAATTTTTAGAAGCACATTAAATTTACACAGCTCATTACAACTTACAAAAGCTTACACATATGTCCTCTTATTTCTAGCATTACTAGTCTGGAGGAAGCCAAAGCAGACGTAGTTATTGCTCTTATCTTATACTTGAGGATACTGAGCTCAGAGAGTTAGAACCCTGCCCAAGGACACCAGGCTGAGGAGTAGCAAAGTTGAGACTCAAACTATGTCCTGACTCCTTGGCCAGCATCAGCCATCAGAAAACAGGCCATGGTACCCAGAATATTCTGGACTTTTGAGATGAACACACATAAGAAAAAAATCAGAACCTATCTTCAAAGTAGATAGGGCTTAAAATGCTGCAGAGAGCATTTTCTTCTTAGTGAAGTTATTACTAATTGTCAAGTCTACATAATGAGATGTTATGATGTCATCCAGGCAAATCAGGCAAAAGCGAGAGAAGGAAATAAATGGTGCTGGTCCACACACCCTGGAAGCAGTGTACAAGTCCTGGCCAATGACACAGATTCACTCGGAAGGTTTCCTAAGGTGCAGCTCATCGTATTAGGTATCAGAGTATTTTCTTTTCTTGAGAGTAAAACCTTGGTGACTGAGAGATTACCATCACTCAAGGGCAGGGAGAGAGATCTGATACATAGATCATGAGGTCCTTTGAAAGCCCTGGATGGATATCGCTTTTTACCTTGACATTTCCCACCCCCTTCAGTTTCATCTACCCAGCAATTTTAGGTCAAAGAAACAAAGATACAATGCTACTTCATGAGTCAAACAACATCTATGCTGCTGTTTTAATGTTGCAACATTATCAACAAGGAGGCTTAGATCACTAGCATCTTATGCATTCAGGCACATGGGGAGCTTGCTCAGGATTTCAAACTGTGCCCAGCGGTAATGATGTTGGATGCACTGATTTCTCTGCCAAACCTAGAGGCTGGAACATTAGCTCAGACACATACACACAGCACAGCACGATGTTTAGTAAAGAGAACTGGAAGAGAGGAGAGTGCTTTTTATTCTTACTTCTGTTTTACAAACAACAAAATCACATGCCGGCCTGAGAAACGAGCCACTGCTCTGAGCTCCTGTCAGTCTTTGGGTAGCAGTATCTTCTACCAGATGAAAACTGAGCCTAAAAGCAAGATGCACCTTTTGAGCCATGCAGAGTTCAATTTGGGCCTCAGATCTTTGCTCTCAGACACAGCTACAAGTGGCAAGGAGTTGGAGGAAACCCTTGGAGAGCCTCCAAAAAGAACTTCTTCTTGAACTGTGATTGGAAAGTTTGCTCTAGCTGCACAAGGGATAAAATACTCTAAACTGGTGAGGGTGGGAAGAGCATTTTGCCCAGGTGCAGACCAAGGCTATGGGGCACACACCTCAAGCACTCTGCATCTTACTCCGTTCCTGCCATCAGCGTTTCCCTAACTACAGACAAATGTGATGGGTGGACCTTTCAAGAAATATTTTATTGTTCATCTAATATACAAATGCCTGCCATCCTAGGCGTTTGGACTCTCAGAAGCTAAATTTAGAAATCAGTCTTTAAAAAAAAAAAAAGAAAAGGAAAAGAAATAGGTCTTTAAATGCATTACACACATGCAAACTTTTAACCCTCAAATTTGAAACATGTTTTTTTTCTGAGCTTAGAGGGATATTGGTTAAAGAATTTTTTACCAGAATAGATGTGAAACGAGGTACACTGTTAGTCACATACCACTGTCCAGATCATTGTGACTCAACCGGAGTAGGGCTGTGATCCTTGGGCTTGCACTTAGCCCACTGTACTGAAACCATCTATCCACATGTTCTGTCTCTCCCAATGGACTGTAAGTTCCTCGAGTGTAGGAAACCGATTTTATTTCTCTTTGTATACTCAGTGCCCAACGCAGTGCTTGGCTCCGGCTGTTAAATAGGTGCTCAATAAATATTTGTTTAACTGGACTGAATTATGTGTTCAGAAACCTAATTTGTTCTCTGATGCTGCCACCTACCTAGTGTTTACAGATCAAACCCAAAACTCTCACTCCCTCCATCTATAAAGGAAGATACACAAAAACCTTTGTGCTGGCCCCTAGGCTGTGGAGCCAGCTAAAAGTTTATGTGGTATCTGTAAGTGCCTTCTACAAAATGAAACCAACGACAGTACTTTTACACCTTGTCTGCTTCTGCCCTACGTTAGAGAACCAGGGAGATCGAATATGCCAGCCATAAGTGTCAATGTGCCACACTTCAAAGACTTAATAAACATTCTCCTCTCGTCACTCTCTGCTCACATGCCACCTCCTCAGAGAGGTCTTCTCCAACCACCCTTCTAAAATAAGTCCTGGCTCCTCTCTAGCAAATTACCCTACTTTAATTTCCTCAATACCACAAGTCAACGTCTGGAAGTATATGACCATACACATTTATTTCCCCCAGAATGGGAGCTCTGTGTAGGCAGGGGCCTTGCCTCTGTGTGTGTGTGTGTGTGTGTGTGTGTGTGTGTGTGGGTGTGTGTGCTGCCACCTTCCCTTCACCTAGAATTACAGGCATTTGATAAACAGTTGTTGAATTAATGGATAAGAGATAGTCACCAACAGCAAGTATTTATAAAGGTGTAAAGGCCTGGTTTTGTCTTCAAGTATCTTGAATGGAAACCATATCAGCATTAACACGTAAGTAATTTAGTGAGGCAAGCAATGACCTCCACATCTGACGGGTATTAAGAGAAATGAAGTACGGTATTATTTTCAAATAGAAGACCCCCAATACTTGGAATGGCACTGCAGCTTGTTGGGTATATGGCTTCACAATGTTAACAGTATATGTGGAGAAGAGTCAGGCATAGGTTTCAGTATTCCAGACTCATGAAACCACAATGTGGTCATTGATGAGCAGCGACAAGCACACAGCGATCTTTCTCTCAGTTAATAAACCATCGTCAGGGGTATGTTTGTCAAGTGCTGATGTTCGATATTTTCAGGAAAGTGAGTGTTTCTAGGATTTTGTTCATTGTGCCTTATCTATGCTAGGCACTCAATAGCTAGTTATTGAGTTGATTGGATTGATTTCATCTCAAATATGCTTTGAAAATGTTAACAAGAGTAATGCCCCATGGAACAACTTTTATGCATCCATGAAAAAAAAAATTTGAATTTGGAACAAATACAGTACTCTAAGGAATCAAAATTGCAAAGTAAATTAATCCTTAAAAAGATTTATATGACTAAATTTTGATTCCTTGAATGATGCCTTTTCAAATCCAATCTAAAATGTCTAGTGTGTTTTTAGTCTAATATAATCCAATGAGCTTTAATAAGTAAAGTTGTTCCCACTAGAACCAAAACCCAGCTATTCCATTTTTGTAAACTTCTGTGTAAAGGAATGGGATGAACTAATTTTTTCTGAATTTTTTATATTTAATCAACAACATCCTTGCCAAAGAAAACCACTTTTCAAAAGTCTCTCTAGCCTGGTTTATAACTTATAATCAAAAACTAGAATTTTGCATCTGATGGGCTTTAGTGTGTAACATTATACTGTCATATTTTTGATGCTATAGTTAAAAGTAAGAGACAGTTTCCATTATAAAACTTTTCCCATAGCATGCTTACCCAGAGAAAATCTTTCCAATTCATAGGTTAGAAATTATTGTGGGTAATTTTTTTAAGAACACGAATACATTTTTGATTGGCTTCCGATAACCTTCTGCATTTATCTAGTCCCATCAGTTGGTTTAAGCTGTATATACAGGATAGGACAGAGTGATAATAATGTACATGCAAAGAAATCGTAATTTAAAAACAAAAACAAAAACTTGAGATTTGAAACCCTGATAACTTACTTGTCCTTATCCAGTTAGGGGTATGTGAATTGATTTCAGCTATAGCCTGTTCTGAGCAGCAGCAGAAAATGGAAATGGGCATAAATGTGAAGCCCAGAACAATCCAGGAAGCTTGAAATATCAGTGATATATCCCAGTGGATCTCACAAAGATGTACCTTAGCTCTGGCTTTGACCCTTGGACCTCAGTGGGTAAAGATGCCTGGAAATCTGATCTGTCCTGACAGGGTGAGGCAACCCTCCATGACCTTCCCAAAGTCCCACTGTGTCCACGGCTCAGAGGCCAGCACACTTCACCCTGAACTGTGAGCTTCCTTTAATTGTACACTTCACTTTCATTTTCCCTTAGAGTCCTGGTTTGGGGAACTTCTCTGCCCTGTTCTGAAAACGGGAAACTACAAATGTCATCCATAGGGGAATGGTTCAGTAAAATGTGTCACATCCAAACAGTGGAGGATCTGCTGCCTTTAGAAGAATGGGTTAGATTGATACATAGTGACGGGGAAGGGTCAAAAGTATATGATTAAGTTTTTAAATAGAAAAAAGCAACTCGCTGTAAAAAGTTATAAATTTATATATATATATATATATATATATGTATACACATATATATGCTAATAGACGCACCACACTAAACGCTGTGTAGTAGCCATCTGCAGGCAGTGTGTGACAAAAGAGGGTAAACTACCAAGAGCTTTCATTTCCTGTGTGATAATTTTTGCAGTTTTTAAATTATTAGAACAAGTATAAATTTTGTAAGCAGAAAAAATATTTCTAAAATAATGAAAAAATATTGATAAAGACTTAAAAGACGTTATATAACAAACATACTAGGGTACAGCAAGTCTGGTCACATGAGTGAACCATATAATACCTATGGCTGGAATTTAGAAGTCCATGAACCACTGAAATTGCATGAAAACTTGTATACATATTTGTATTTTCTAGAGAGAGACTTCATACCTTTTATCAGATTCTTGCAGGGGTCTGAGACCCAGAACAAGGTTAAAAACCATGATGCTTCCAGATACAAAGATAGTTGCTCAATCCCTCCATTTTTGTTATCATCTTATCATGAAACATTTTATTACTAAATTTCATAGCTCCTGCCAAAGGTAAAGTCTATAATCAGCACCAAAGTATAAAATCGTGGTTCTTCCTACTGTATACACTCGATCTGCGGTGACCTAAATGGGAAGGAAATCTAAAAAAGGGGGGATATATGTATACATATAATTGATTCACTTTGCTGTACTGCAGAAACCAACACAACATTGTAAAGCAACTGTACTCCAATAAAATAAATAAATATGTGGTTCTTATTCTTAAAAATCGTGGTTCTTAGTCTCTTCCCTTATTTAAAGGGCCTCCTAATGCCTTAAAAGCAGTTCTAAGAGCAGGACAAAAAGTCACGCCCCACTGATTAAATGTAATAATGCCATTTTCAGCCATATGCACAGACCTAGAGGTTGTCATACTGAGTGAAGTACGTCAGACAGAGAAAGAGAAATATCATATCATATGGCTTATGGGCAGAATCTTTAAAAAAATGATACAAATGAACATATTTACAGAATAGAAACAGACTCACAGACTTAGAGAACGAACATATGGTTTCCGGGAGGAAAAGTGGTGGAGAGGGATTGTTAGGGAGTTTGGGATTGACATGTACAGGCTGCTATATTTAAAATGGATAACCAACAGGGAACTACTGTATAGTACAGGGAACTCTGCTCAATATTCTGTAATAACCTAACTGGGAAAAGAATTTGAAAAAGAATAAATACATGTATATGTATAACTGAATCACTTTGTTGTACACCTGAAACTAACACAACATTGTTAATCACCTATGCTCCAATATAAAATAAAAAGTCACACCAGGCTGGTCTTGGGAGAAGAAAACTTCTAACAGGAACTGAAACCCTGCAATCATTCAGAGCTTGAGGACAGTTATCCAAGGCACAAACAGCCCTGTTTTCTCCACAGAGATGAGAGATTTGTAAAATGGTGGGTGGGGGAAAGGGGTGTAGGGATTCAAGGGGAGAAAGACATGGTTGCATCTGAATTAAGGGGGCCCCATTGGGTGGGTGGGATTAATTTGATCAGTTAAATAAGATTTAATGCAACATCATTTTGTCAGCCTTAAATTGTAAGAGGCTTTCATTATAAATGAACATTAAAATATGCACCAAAATTATTGTTGCTATGATCTATATTAGTACTGCCTGAATTAGAGCTAGAATTTATCTAAAAACTGGGCTTCTGATGACCTTTGTGAAGCTGACTACCCCCAAGTCCCTAGGAATTACATGAGTCCACAAACTGTTTCACCACCTCTACCTCGATTCCACTGACAGTCTCCAGAACCAGGTACAGTACAGAGCTTGATAAACCTTAAGATCAAATGTGGATCAATAACAATTTGTAATTTAAGTGAGAAGCCATGGGTTATACCTGCAGTGGCAAAATGAGTAGCATTTATTGGTGAAAATTAGGAATAATACTCTACTTTCCAAATGTGTTTTCCAGGTGGTTTATCACTGTCAAAATAAGCCAACTGTGGATTTAGTATGCAATTAAAGTGTCAAATATCCCAGAGTTCCAGTGCTGACATTACCTGACTATGAGGGTTTTACAGGCAAAGAAATTGAAGGGGTTCACATAATCCACCAAAGGCCATCGCTAACCACCATCACCTAACTATACTGATATCTGCCATATACAAAACATAGAAACAGGCACTGTGCAAAACAGAAATGGACTCTCCAGGAGTTTTACAGTTTAGCTCGAAAAAGAAGATACAGTTAGTGAAGACAAGGAATTTATAACAAAATGCCCAAATGATGATAGGTAAAAATAATTCCATACTATTGGAATGAAAAGACATAGAGAAGGCACGTCTACAGGAGGGATGAGGATGAACCTCATGAAGAAAGAAGGGTTTAAACTAAATCTTAAAGGAGTTAGATATTGATGGTCAAAATACAGTATGGGTAGGTCTACAGAATATGGCAACATCGTGGCCAAAGGTTGGAAGATGGAAACACAAGACTAGGCTGACAAGAGAGTGACAGAAGTAAAATGATTAAACGAGTCAGGTTGAATGGACTAATTTGGATAAGGAGACAAATAAGCCTGAAAATTTTATAAAATAATAATCAACATGTTCTTAGTATATTTAAAGCACTTTAGGACTTCCCTGGTGGCGCAGTGGTTGAGAGTCCGCCTGCTGATGCAGGGGACACGGGGTCGTGCCCCGGTCCGGGAAGATCCCACATGCTGCGGAGCGGCTGGGCCCGTGAGCCATGGCCGCTGAGCCTGCGCGTCCAGAGCCTGTGCTCAGCAACGGGAGAGGCCACAGCAGTGAGAGGCCCGCGTACCACAAAAAAAAAAAAAAAAAAAAAAAAAAAAAAAAAGCACTTTAAATGCATTAGTTCATCAAATCCTCACATGAAGTAAATATCTTTAGTCTATAATTAAGGAAACTATGGCACAGAAAAATTAACTGGCTCAACTTTATTTCACCCAGTTAGTAAATGGTGGAGTCAGGATTCAAAGCCAGGCCAATCTAACTCAGAACCTGGGCTCAGAATCACCATCTGACTCAAGTGTGGGAGGTCCTCAAAGGCCGGGCTAAAAATTCTGGGCTTCAGTATCAGGTGTAAAAATTGGGAGCTGGGTATCTCATAACCCTCGTATAATGCTTACAAGCATGGTTCATCACTACTCTACAAGCATTGCTTTATGTGATGGTTTTTCCAACAATGTTAACTGAAAGTAACAAGTATTTATTGACCAGTCCCTTGACTGTAGTGCTGATTTAGATATTATAGAGCTCTTCTTCCAGATTTTATTGGGAGAATCGGTTGTATCAGTATTCCGTCACCATACTTGGCGCTTTTAGTCCCCGGGATTTAATTTTACCTGTTCTTCACCCACCACTTCTGCTAGAAATACAAATCATGACAATAAACACAATAATGTATGTTTATTTTCAAATGCTCCCTGACATGTATAATCTTCCTGCAAGGAGAGCCACTCTTGTCAAATAATACATCCGTCCCTTAAAAACTGATTTCTCCATCTTAGGTTCACGTCTTAAAAGTCAGTTGGGTTCTTCAGTTACAGATGTACAGGACGTAACATCTGGACCCTCCTAGGGGGCAGGGGTGAACTCTTCCTCTGTTGTACCCACAGTAGCCAAATGACTTCTTCTCCCACTGAGGAAAACCACAGAAAACTGTCTCCTAATGATTTACTGCCCAACCCCTAGCCCACAAATCAAAGAATTGGGATGAGTGAGAAATAAGGAAGAATGGCAGCCAGTGGCTATGAGATGGGGAGTGAGTGTTTCAGTTTATTTTCTTAAGCCAATTAATGATGAAGCAGCGTGGAGGGAAAGAAAGACACAACATGGCTGAGAAAGACTTTTTTTCCAGATAAATGGCCAGATATCAGATTCTGTAATAAGTACTTCCACCTATCAAAACACACACACACAGTAACTTTGGGGAGGAGGAGGAAGATATAGATCTTAAAAATACAAGGTAATATCCAGGAAGCCTTGTGGATATCGTAAAATGTTGGAACTTTGAAGGACCTTTGGAAATCATCTAATCCAGACATTGCAAAAACCAGGGTCCATGAACTATATACATGACAGACAGAGGTGTTTGGTTGGGCCTGCAGAATGTTGTTTGTTGTTGTTTAAATTGAGTCAACATTTTAAAGTAGAGAAAAATTCACAGAATAATCCAGATATGTGGCTTCTCTTAAAAATGGAAGACCTACAGGTATTTTGGTTTTTTACAATTTGAAGGCTTGTGGGAACCATGCCTCAAGCAAGTCTATCAGTGCTGTTTTTCCAACAGCATTTGCTTACTTCATGTCTCTGTGTTGCATTTTAGTAATTCTCATTGTATTTCAAACTTTTCACATTAGTATATTTGTTACGGTGATCTGTGATCAGTGGTCTTTGATGTTACTATTGTCATTGTTTTGGGGTGCCACAAACTGCACCCATGTAACACAGGGAACTTAATAAATGTGTGAGTTCTGGTTCACCAAAAAAAAAAAAAAAAAAAAAGGGAAGACCTAGCGGCACTGGGAGCCCTTTCCCAAATGGCAGAAGCAAGCTGGGGCAGCTTAAGAGAAGTCTTGAAGGCCCAGCTTTTGCCACAGCCCTACCACTGCTTCTTGTTCTGGAGTACAAAGGCTGGGCGTCAAAATTTTCAATAAAAATAAGAGAGCTAGTGCGTATACCACCTTGCCTCACTCACTTGTGGTACCTGCCAACTCCCGTAGGCCTTTGAGTTTACAAGCTCTGCTCTAGTCCAATCCCCTCATTTAGAGAAGAGCAACTCAGCTAGAGTAGTAAAGTGACTTACAAAACTCAGTGCCTTAAAATTTTCAACCACGAGGGGTCCTGACAAACAGAGGATACGCACAACTGAGTTTAGGCTGTGTACATGCACCTGGGGAGCAAAGCTGACATCTCAGTCACTTTATTCACACAGTGCCCCTTCCCTCCCCCAAAAAAGGGCAAAGGAAGATTCTCAAGTTTTCAGGATAAATGTACTGCCTAGTTTGGCTTGGTGTAGACAGTTTTGATGTGCCCAAATTTCAGATAAATCCCATTTATCCTGAGGGTGTGATTTATGAGGGGACATACAAACTGCTTACTATATACATGCAAATACTTCTAAAACTGAGACTGCATAACAACAGAACGGGGAGGAGGGGAGGATGTCTAAAAAATCCTCTTCAGAAAATGGAACTGATCTATCAGAAGGGAAGTGACTGAGATTTATGGAATCTTGTGACTGAGGCTTGTGACTGAGGTATGATGGGTACATTTACTCCGTTTAACCCTTACAGCAGCCCAAGAAAGTGGCACTGTAACTCTTAACTTTACAAGGAAAGATCCTGGAGCTCAGAGTCATTCAATAGCTTGAAGATGACCTGGCTATTCAGTCAGGGACCACACCCAGATGCTGTCTCTGATGAGCACACTGGTAATGTTCATGACCAGGAAACATGGCTCATTCCTGCTCACCAATTATTTGTTTCCTAAGCCTGCCCGTCGCCAAAGCCTACCAAGGGCTATGTACAAAGACTTTCATAAATGTCACACTTGGAACAACCTTAACTTACAAAATCAATTCCTTTATGCAGGTTCTTGAACAGGTTAAGAAAGCTTTGGTCCTTCCTATTATATAGCCAGCGAGGCCTAGGCAGGTGTGACCACAAGAATTAATAAAAGTCGCTTCTCTAAATAAGATTTCTCCTTTAGAATTGTTTCAAAAGTTAGTAGTCAAGGATTTAGCTGAGTACACAAGCCAAGAGCAGCACATTTGCGGATGGATAAGAATAATAACTAAAATCAAAGTAAGAAGTAATTCAAGAATGAGAGCTTTTGAAGAGTCAGGAATTTGATTAAAATTCACTTGCTTTTTTTTTCTATAATGAAACAGTTCTTTAACCACAAAACAGCTTTTATAATAATGCTGAAGAGTACGGTTCCAAGTAAAACACTCCCCCCATTTTAATCATGGCTATTATTTTTGAAAATGAAAATGGCTGAGGTCATTGTAATCTATTTTAGGGTTTGCAAGGGTTGGTGGTATTTTTTTCTTGGCTTTGAGATCTCCGTGTTACCAGCTAAATATTATAGGTTTTGCTATGTGCCCTTTCAAATCCCATTCTTTTTAATAATGTTGTCCTTTATCCACATAAATTAGAGTGAATTCTACTTCCTTTCCTAACAACTCCAGATGGGGTCCACACTTTAAAGAGGACCAGAACTTGCGTCTTCTTTCTAATTAAGTGTGTACTTCTTAGAACAAGTATGTTCCCATCTGAATAAAAATGCTGTGGATGTTCAAATGCTGAGAGATTAGTAAAAACGTAGGATTCGTGTGGTCCATTTCAAAACCATACTGAAATATTAGGATAACACGTGTGTATCTACCCCTTCCAACTTACAAAGGCAGACAAAGATAGATGAATAAAAATGCCCAGAAACAAAACTCCGTCTGGGCAGAGTTCCACACCTGCCAATGCTTATGGAGTGCAGAAGCCTACAGATAGCCATTTAGGACACATCAGTGAAGCTCTCTGTCCTGTAGGACCCAGCAGGCAATATTATCAAATATCTAAAGACAGTACAGTTACACAGTCAAGCCTCCCTTTGGATGTGATTAATATTGCACTGACTTTCTGAACTTAGCTTGGTTTTTTAATATAATTCACTACCACATCACACAGAACAGACCAAGATCCCTCTAAATAGCACCTACTCAGCCACACGTAAGAGAATGTCTTTGCAAAACACACATGTTGTTCAGGTCTGCCTATTAAAATGCCTTACACTCTGTTTGTTTGTTTATTTTTTTAAAAATCAACTTGCAAGGCCAATGTAATAAGATGCTGTAGCTTTTATGGAAGAGGTGAAATAATTTTAAACACAGACACACAATGAGTTTATTTATTTAGAAACTTGTTAAATAGAGTCTGGGAATTCAAATATTCAATGTTGACATTGTACAGAACTGGCCAGGAGCCAGAACCCAGTCTCCAGAGGGACCCATTGGACAAGGAATTCAGGCCTTTCTCTCCTCCCACTTGAGCTAAATAGGTAGAGGCCATTAGTTATACCCACAGCAATATCTGAACCGCACTCAAATAAGCTGCCCTAGCCAGGGCACTTCAAAGGAGGGTAAGTGTGTTTAGCTTTTTAGTGCTGAACTGGAGCAATATGTCACACTTTTGAAAGAGTTTTGTAAACAGTTTCTTCCTTATGTAGAAACGTCTCTGAAGTTTCTTGTATGGCATGTAAGCAAAGGTAATTAACAAGGATTACACTTTTTTCATTTACTGGGGGAAAAAATATAATACCCATCTGTGTGCAAACTGGGGATCTGGAAGAAGAAACACGCTGTTTCTCTCTTCCTTTCTCCCCTCTCGTGTTTTGTTCCATTTGTTTGTCTCATTTTTATCCTCTTCCTCACACTTCTTCTCACTACCCAGCCAATTTCCTTGAGAACTCCCTGGTAAACTCAGAAGGCCAGAAGAGTGGGAAGGGGAAAATCTAATTTTAGAAAGAGGACCTTGGTAAATGGAGTGGGAAGGGAACTAATGATTCATACTGGGCCACCCAGCCGAAAAGAAAAGCAGACTCCACAGATCTTTGTAGAAAGGGCCTAGAGCCTCGCTTCCAGCCCAGGAAGGGTTAACCACCTCTCCAGAAAAATGTGCCTGGCGTCCTTAGAGTGTGACTGTCTCCTCCCGCCCCATCTCCCCACTAGCCACTCTCTTCCCTGCCCGGTGGGCTAGGAAGGGGCCTGCCCTGCCAGGAAGAGTGAATGAGTGTGTGCCCGCCCTCCGCACTTGATGTTCCTGAACCCCTGAGCTGTGAGTGTGTGTGAGGGCGCATGTGTTCCTGTGCTGTACACGGTCAATGCAAACCCAGCTCCGAGGGAAGCAGCGCGCCAGGCGCGCAGCACCTCTGAGGATGAAGAGGCAAGAAGCTTTCTGGCCTGAGCTTGGGAGCCAGGAGCCCAGCAGCTGGAGGAGGGAGGTGTGGGGAGGCCTGGGGGAGCACTGCCTCCCTGCTCTCTAGGGCCTCCCCAGCTCCACCCCCAGGCCCCATCACAGTGGGTTCTGATGGGAGGGGTGGGAGGGTGTACCCAGCTCTTGGGAATAGGGCTCTGCCAGGCCCTGAGTACCTTGGGAACAGGGTAAGAGCCATTGGCCAGAAGATGACAAGTCAAGTTTCCCCACTTCAGGGCCCGCTTCCAGCAGAGGCAAAACGAAGGAGGTGTGGGGAGAGAGGAGCCTGGGCCAGGCGTGCAGAGGGCAACAAGTCGGTGCTCTCTTGCCCTCCTTTTCCCTACTTGCCCGGGGGGACGGAGCCGGGAGTCCCCAGCTGTGTGGCCTTCCTACCCCAGGCAACTTCTGCAGCCTCGGATAACCTGGCCCCAACTCGGAGAAATGAAATAAACTCCCAAACGACAAGATGTTTAACGAAAAACTGCTTAGAATTATTACCATCAACTTTTTAAAAAGAAGAAGAAAGTAAAAATGTCATGGAATGACGCATTCATTTCTATTTTATTAGTGTCCTACGTGTTGAATGTCTGCGGAGGAGGCCGCGCCCCAAGCAGTAAAGAGAGGACTCTGCTCAGAAAGCCTGCGAGCTGGGCTCCCCCCGCAAAAGACACAATCACGCACACTTATACACACACCGCCACGCGCATCGTCACCCAGACCTGTGACTCCTCAGCCCCTACAAATAAAAACCTGAAAAAGGAGCCTTTTATTCCAGGCTTCCTGCCCCTGTAGCTAATGAACCGTCCCCTTCCACAGTGTTGACGATGAGCGTGAGGGGGAAATGAAAAGCGTTGTTAACCTTCCCCTAAACACAGATTTTTTTTTTTTTTTTTTTTGGCAAAACACATCAAAATGCTGCAGGAAGACTGCGCTCCAAGTGCCAAATGCAATAAAGAAGTCCTAAGCCAGGGTAATGGTCAAGTAATGGCAAATTAACCACCTTCCTAAAAGGGGCCTCTGCCTCCGTAGGGCAAACGCTTTTTCCCTCCTCAAAAGCAGTCTGAAGTAAACAAATAAAATACGTGTTTTAAACAAAGCTCTGTGTTTCAATCTGAGTTACTTTAAGGATGAAGGAAAACGCAAGTAGGTGGTCATAGGGGCAGTGGAGGTTGGAACCTGGGCTTGCGGTTCCTTTACTATCCTAGGTACTGGGCTGCTAAGGTGAGGAATTAAAGCGCGAGAGGAAGGGTCGTCATCTACCTTACCTACTTCACAGCCTCTTTTTAAACAGAGATCAAGTGTACAAGTAACAAGTGCCTCCCCCCTTCCCGCCTTGCCGGGGTCTTGCTAATCGCATCGCCTTCTGGGTCTTTACGAGACTTCTGCGGGCCCGGTAGCTAAGGCGGAGGGGGGGTTATTCGTTGCAACTCGTTCATTGCTGTGATTGAAACCTTGCCGGGTGTCACTTTAGGGAAGTGGGGTTCCTTCGGTGTTTCGGGCCCTAGACATGCTGGGTAGATCCAGCTTCACTTCTTTCCCATCACCAGAAGAAAACAGTTGCAACTGGCATTTCTGGCACAGCCCAGGTGCTGTCCTTGCCGCCCAAGAAAACGGCTGGGAAGCCTCACGGCGCTGCCAGAGCCTGCTTGGTTTTAGTTTTCTTTTCTTAAAGGTAGGAATAAAGGCCAAGGGCTTTAGACAGTACAAATGTCAATCTTCTTGCTTTTCCCTTCTTTATTTTTTTAATGAAATGGTTTATTCCTCCCAAATGATTTGCAACCAATTTATCGGTTTTAACTATTGTGTAAAAAAAAAAAAAAAAGAACAAGCCCTGTAAGTTGGGAAGTAGGCTGTGCATTCAGTCTGAGTTTAACTTCAGCGGGTACTTTCAGGGTCTGTGGTCCCTAGTTTGGGTTCATGGAATGCTGTACCATAGCCAAGATCGCGACAGGACTTGGCCACGAAAGAAATTTACAAAACACAAAAAGAATAACAATCTATCAAGAAAACGACTGTTTCTAAGTGATTTGATTCCATTGCAATGTTTACTTTTGCAACAAGAAAGGTGGTTTTGTTTTTTAAAGTATGCTGGTCACACTGCCTCTTCCTAACCCAGAGAAAGAAAGAAACCGGTACAGACACAGCCACAAAGTTTTCGTTAGATTCACAGCAGGGGTAACCGACTGTCTCCGCCATGCGCTAGGAAACTCACGCACTACGCTAGGGAAGGAAATAGCGCTTTAAAATACAAAAAAATCCTTAGTTTTAATATGATTTCCTTTATTACCCAGACTGCAACTGAAGAATTGCATAAAGCAGCGCTCCTGTCTGAGAAAGGCAGCCGCGGCGGCAACAGCTGGAGCAGCGAGCGAGAACCTGAGGCTTAGCAAGAAAAGTTTGTAAGAGTTCGCATCTAGTTATCAGAAAGCCGCAGCAGCATCCTTAGAAACACTAGAGACAAAATAAACGGGTCTCCCTCTGGATGAATGACAAGTATCATCAGATCGGAAACCGGGCTCGGTTTCTGGATGTTGAGTGGCCTGTGCGTGCGGGAATGTTTTAATACGGCAGCGTACAGCTTGGTAATTAAAATAGTCGGAAAAGTTGCCCAAGAAATTCGAAGGGTTTTGTGCTCTGCTTTCACTTCGGCGGATACCAGGCAATGAGGCGCGCGAAGCGTTCGGCTTTCATTTCACAACTTAGGCAGCGTTGAAATCGGCTCTCCCACCCCCGCCTCGTCCCCCCAACCACACACACATACACACACACACACGCCTAACCTTCAGTCGGAATTGAAGCCCCCAGGCCTCCGAGCATATGTACATTTATTCCTCCTCAGATGAAAATAAAGACATCGGCCCCATTAGACGCAAACAGGAAAAATCGAAGTTCCACTGGCGCGCTTTGACACTATCCAAGCTAAGTGAAATGAACAATATCCGAAAGAGAATTAGATGAACTGATGACCCAAAGAGCCCTATACATAGGCTGATCCCTGAGACCAGAGCGAAAGGAAACGTATTTGGGCATGAGGGAGTGCTTGGGTGAGGACTGGAAGAAGCACTGGAAAGACGCCTATGATGACAGCATCTCGCCGGGCTAGACCGCGGACGCTTACCGCCAAAGAAACCGAGCCCGCCGTGGTGCCTCTGCCTGCCGCGCGGCTGTGGCGGGGACACCAAAGGCGGGAAGGCGCGGGGCGTACTTGGCTTTAATACGCAGGGGTGGGAGAGACTGGGGATTTCACTTGAGGGAAGCATCCCACCCCACCACCCCATCTCTACTTTCTCTGGTCCACAAGCAAAACAATTAGAGTTCTGTTTTCAGCGAGGGGAAGAGCGAACGTCGGCCTTTGCTTTTCCGAGGCTGCTCCAGCCCCGCGTACTGACACCTTCAAGAGGAGCCCTTTGGACTGCTCCAGATTGCTCCAGTTCTCGGCACCGCTGGGTACCCTTAGACTCGAGGTAGAAGCATTTGGACAAACCCAGTCCCGTTGCCTACAGTCCCGGCTGAGGCGCTAGCTTTCTCGGACAGTGTCGGCTCGGCGGGCAAGGCCAGGCAAAGTCACCCAACACTTCTGCGAGAAGAATGGGGGATGGGCGTACCGTCGCCCCCGCCCCGAACTCAATAGCCCTTGTCCCGCGTGACGAAGGCCGCTCCACGCCGGGCAGGCAGGGGGCGCCGGGGAGGGTTAATGACCCGAGACCTCGGCTACGTCCAGAAGTAGCGCGGGAGGCTCCGCCGTACCCTCTCCGCGGCCCAGTGTCCCTGCAGCCCGCCCCCTGGGGGTCACTCGGCGCCCAGCCAGCCTGGAGCTCGCGGGCCGGAGCGCGCCCTTTCGGCCTCCTCCTCGGCGGCTGTCGCCGCTGGCTGTGCGCCCTCCACTCCCGGCTCTCCAGGCGCTCGCCGGGCCTCTTCTCTCCCCACCTGCCCGCAGCTCTGCTGAGCCGGTAGCTCGGCTCTGCCCGTGCCCTCCCCACCCCACCCAAAAAACCGCCCCCACCCCGGGGTTGCCACAGCTGGTCCGTGCACGGGGTTTGAGGGCTGCCCCGGCTCCTCTGGCGCCCAAACAAGGAGCGAGAGCTCGGGCGGCCGGCGCGGAGGCATGGGTCTGCTCTGCGCCTGCCCTCCGCCCGGGGCCCCGGCGCGAGAGGCAGCCCCGCGCTCCCTCCCGGAGCGCTGTAGACAGATATGCAAGATGGCAGAGGAGGGGGAAAGCCAATAGAAAAGGGATATTGCACCTACTTGTGGCCAGTTTCCTTGCCCTGCCTTTGGATCTCATGCTGTGCCCAGTCCTGCAGCCGCTGGTGTGTGGTTGGGTTTTTTTTTTCTTGGATCTATCATACACACACACACACACACTTACACACACTCACTCTCTGTCTTTCCCTCTTTCACTCTCTCTCCCTCCCTCTCTCCCTTTCTCTCAATCCACACTCGCTATCTCTCCAGCATTGTCAGTTTGGACACCTTCGCACATGCGCGCTAGACGCCCCTCCAACATCTCAACGCCGCCAAAAAAAGTTTGGAGCGATTTATCACTTTGATTTGGAGATCTTGTCAGATGGCAATCGCCGAGGAGGCGGAGAAAGGGAGCCACGGGGAGGGCGGCGGGGGGCGGGGAGCCAGCACAGGGAGTCGGAGGGGAGCAGACACCTCGCCCAAAAAAAAAAAAAAAGAAAGAAAGAAATGAAAAGACCAGGGCAAATGATTGATTTCGTGTTGGAATCACCAGTAAGCTTGTATTATTAGTATTATTGTTTATCCCAACATAAAGTGCAGGAAATTTTCTATACCGTCCTTGGGGAAAAGCAAGAAGTGGGGGGAGGGGGAGAGGACGTTTAAAATCTTTCCCACACTAAAGAACTAGAAGGACCGGACTCTCGGCGAGCGATCCAGGAGAAAGTGAGAATCATCCTGAACTTCGGGAAATCTGCTGCCGCTGTTACTGCTACTGAAGCTATTGCGGCTTCTGCTTTCAGAGTTGAAAGCAGAATAAATGTTTCTTCCTTGACTTTAGGTGTAATGCCAACGTTTTCTGCCATCCTTGTAACATATCAGTTGGTCTATTCTCACCAAGTAGTGATGATCACCCTTGATTCCCAGGTCCCGGAAAGCTTGGGCATTTGACATCCAAGACCTTCTGCCTTCCCTGAGGTCGGCTGTCACCTTCCGGCCTCCCCCACCGCTGCCCCCATCGCCTCCTGCTGCTGCAGCTCAGCCTGCCTGCAATTTCACTTACTCGCTTAAACCCACGACCTCCCGGGTCACAAGAAGGAGGAGGTGGGGGAGAAATCCACCCCCCCCATCTTAAAAAATACATTGTTGAAATTTGCTTTAATTACAGGATTTAACCAAAGAAGTAGGCACGCAGAAATGGGGACCTCTTAAAGGAGCTAGCTGTGTTCAAGGTATGAATCAATCCCAAATATGTATGGATTTTCTCTTGGTACAACCTCCTTGCACTAAACAATTTCGTTCAGTGCCTTCCATGAGCTATTTATGTCTCCATTAATATCTGTTGCAAACCCCGTCAGACACCATAAAAGAAAATTACAATCTTTTTGTCTCTGTGCTGCAACGATACATCCTTGATGTTCAAGTTAAAGGAAAGAGAAAAGAATATCAGGTCCTGAGCGAGAGTTTGGCAAAGGCAGAGCAGGGGAAGGAAGATAACTGAGAAGGCTCAGCTGTACCTGTTGTCATTTATTGTCAAAACTAGGACTGGGGATGTGAATGAACAAATAGCAAGGGTCAACCCCAAAGGGTATTATCCATCAATGGCTTGCAGGAAATTAAAATTCGAAAGATTCACCCTGCCAGGGATACCCATCAACTTCTCTTTCTCCAGAGCTGTGTAATTCCAGGGGCATTTAGCTGTAAGATACAGGTCCCTGGAAAATCAAGCTACAGGTCCCAAGGGAGACAGATGTGTAATGCTGAAATGTGAGGAAGGGAAGTGGGGAGGCAGAGAAGGGTAAAGGAAGGAATTACACAGAGTAGGAGTAAAACAGCTTCCAAAAGAGAAGGCTCTGGTGCCCAAACACATGGGCACAAGAGAACTCTATCATCCCCTCTGGACTAAAGAGGCAAGTTGGGGGTTCGGGATGTTTCCAGTCCTTCTACAATTTCTATTGCCCTGTACATACAGGTGTTGTGCTTATACATTCAGCTGGTACAAAAGCACCAGGCACTTCAGCACTCTGAATGTAGATGCCCAGGGTCTGTGATTGTGAGTTCACTGGCTTCCCTCAGTTTAGATGAAGGAGTGCCTTCCGTGCAACCAGTAAATGTCCTCGGTGGAAAAAGAGAAATGGGGCTTGAGAGCTTTCACCAAAGGGAGTAAAATCTCTAGGGAGAGAAACGCACTAGACTGGCCGTCAAGAAGTTCAGAGAAACTGCTTCTGATCAATTTAAGGGACTCTCTGGGGACCCTCACCTAGGCCAGAGGACAGAGGGGCAGCCCGAAGGATCAAGCCCCTCCCAGCTATCAGAACCTAAAGGTCCTTGGCCTTCAGGAGGGGAGGTGGAGTCCACTAAGGACCAAAGAGCGCCCTGGACAGGAGGAGGCTCTGCCTGGGACGTTTCATTTCACCTTCTCACTCCGGGGGGGGGGATGGGGGGGCTGAAAAAAAATAAAAGCAGTTACCACCTTCCCCTCCACTTTTCTACTTGATTCCTTTCATCTCATCCCCAGGGGGTCTATATCCGGGTCCCACTGCGGAGAGGAGGTTAAGAGGAGGGACGGGGAATTTCCTAGGAAATGAAGGTACCATGTAATCAAACCCAAGATTAAATACAAGACCCACACGTAAAGCTGCGGTGGTTGTTTCGGCTGAGAAATTATAAACCACGTGGCGGGTCAGGGGGTGAGATGGGGGCTGTGAGGAGAACTGGGTGGGATATGGAAAACTAAAGAAAATCAAAGCTGATGCCCCCAACTTCAAAGATCTCCGTCGTTGAAGCTTTTCTAGAGGGTATGGGGTGGGGGGAGTGAGGCGCGGCTGGAGCACCCTCCCCTTCTGGTTTTTAAAATCCCTGGGGTCGCGGTCGCTTCAGCGAAAGGGTCTTTTGCCTGGTCTTTACAAGAGTTTCCGGACACGAGCGAATCCAACATATTCTAACCGAAATAATAAATACAAACTCCTCTGTGCCCTCGGGCCAAAGCATTGTGAAAAGATAAGGCATCATTCTTTTTGTTGTTGTTGTTGAACAAAAGTATTCACGAAATCGTCATTTTTATTTTCAAACCTGAAAGCTGGGTTTCTTTTCTTTTCTTTCTTCCTTCCTTCCTTCCTTCCTTCCTTCCTTTCTTTCTCTCTCTCTTTCTTTCTTTCTTTTATGTGCTTTCTGCCCTAAGTGAGTGTTAATAAAAGAACTAACGTGCTAGTTCAAGTGTGTTTAACCTGATGGAGCAAACGCCCAGCAGCAGCGGACTGCGCTCACCGCCTGCAGCGCGGGAACCCCTGCGCGCCAAGCCCGGTGGGTTCCCACTCCCAAGTGCCTGGACCCCGTCAGTTCCACCTGTCCCAAGTCTCAGCCGTGAGACCCAAGCAGGTGACTTTCTGCTCAGCGGCCCCTGGGGTTCCCGACACCCTTTGACGTCCCGTCTAAGCTGTCGCTGGCGCAAGAGAAAAGAGGCCTCCAACAAGTTGGCGGAGCTGCCCTCGCTGCCCGCCCCCACACCGTCCGCCTTTCCCTCTCCTGGTGCAATTCGTTTCCTTAAGGGGCAGTAGCATGTGTCCCACGTTTTCTTGCGTTTCCTCCCACGGAAGCGGGCATCCTGGAAGCAATGCGTCCTTGGAAAGTCGATGAGTTTACGGGCTGTTTGGATTTACTTGTTTTACTACTGTCATTTTTTTTCTTTCGGATTTTTTTTTCTTTTTTTAAAAGCAGAAGCGGAGAACTCGAGATGGGAGTTGGAAGAAAGATGGGTCGTTGAAGAAGAGAACTGGACAAGTATACCTTTTTTTCCAACTATATTTGTCTAATTAATGCTAGAAACAGCAAAGAACCGATTTTCAATACATTACATGCAACAGGAAATTTTCCTTTCCTCGCACCATGATTGAACCAGCCCCACAGTATCTTTGGAAGAAAGTTTGAATTCTTTAAGGAGGTATTTTTTGGCCTATTGTCTTTGTGCAGTGAACTTTACATCTTGCTATTCAATCACAACCTATATTCTCTTGGCTACCAGCAAGATTAATTTAATCATTGTAATGCAATTATTAATACTGTTTACCCAACGCGGGGTTTCAGTTTGGCTGTTAAGAAATTAAACTCTCGCTGGGTGACCAGAGCTAGGCAGGGGTTTCTTCATGTTGAAATGAAACAGTCCTCTTTATTTAGTCTCAGAGCTCTAGCTATCGGCCATCGGCTCAATTAGCCAAAATGGAAACAATTTTCATTCATTGCAATAACTCACTGTTCTAGAGATCGCTTTCAAAATATACACTTTATTATTATATGCTGACCTCGGTGGCGTGGAGTGGCAATAAAAGAAGGAGGCAGGGAGATCTATCTAGCCCCCTTGGGCTATAATTATTAGAAATTAATTGGGTTCAGGACCCTGGGTAGTCTAGCTAAATTAATAGCTTGTCTAGTGGTTTAAATCCGAATTTTTTTGTCCACGGGAGAGAAAGAGAGAGAGTCACAGACATGAAATGCAGACCCAAGGGACGCCTGAGTTTACTTGCAAGACACTCATCTATTAAACAGTGTCCAGAATACATTTGAGTTGGGGAGAGGGGGCCGGAGTAGGAGGGGGCGGGAGCCAGAAGAAAGAAAGGAGCGAGATGGGGAGGGCGGCTACGAGTGAGCTAAAAGGTCTCGAGTTGATTTTATTCGATTTTTCTTGTGTGCATTGTTTTCGGGAGGGGTTGCATTTAGGGGTTAAAATAAAAAATAAAGATCCCGTGTACTCGGAGCTGTCGTGCCGGGGTAAAAGTGAAAAGGGAGCCTTAGGCAAAAGGAAATTACTGCGAGCCCGCGTGACCTTTCAGGGAGGTAATCAATCAAGTGATCAACAGGGATATTTATCATCGCTATATAGGACTACTTCGCCCTGCACGGGCGGGGGTGGGGAGGCGAGAGGAGGGTGGAGACGCGCGCGCACACACACACACAAACACACACACGAGTCACAAAAGTTTGGACAAACCCGATAAGCCTCGAGACAGAGAACGCAGGCTTTAATAAATGTTAAGACTGTCCCTTTAGCCTGTGAAAAACACACACTCATACACCCACGCAGGGGGAAACGCGCACATCCCCGCTGCAGTGGCTGCGTGAAGGTGTTAACTTGAAACCGTCCGCTGCGCTTTGCCCTGAAAGGGAAGCTCGCGGTGAAATGAGCGCTTCAAGCGCGGACGAGGAGACTGTGCTGGGCTGCGCCGGGCGGGCGAGGCGCGGGGCTAGCTTGGTTTCCGTGACCTGCCAGGAAAGGGGCGCAGCCCGCCGCAGGGGGTGCGGGGCGACGGGATGCCCCTCTTCGCGGCGCTTGGACGCCGGGTCAAAGCATCCAGGCAGCCTCCTCTTCCTGCGAAATCCTCGCGCTGCCCCAGGGGCGCGGCAGGAGAGAGGCGCGCTCGGGGCCAGCCCCCTCCGGCGAGCACGCGCTGCGGGGCTTCGGCGGCCGCGCGTTTTCTGCCCATTTACCTTCTCTACCTCGTAAAACTCGCCGTTTTGTAAATTGCGTTTTCGGTCCAGTATTTCTTAGCAAATCGTTATATTTTACAATCCTGCCCCCACCCTCTGGTCGTTCAATACCCCCTCCTCAACTTCAGAAAGGTATGTAAGGGAAGGGGGGGAGCGAGGTGGCTGACTTTCAATAATAATGATAATGATATTACATAGTCGACTTAAAATCTAGGCCCCCGAGGCCCTCTCCCAGCTCGGGGATTATAATCAGCAGTTCTTTCGAGAGAAGGTCTGGCTGATTACTGGCCCTCGAGGCTGGGAACTGTTTTCCGACGGGTTTATGAAACACAGGTTGGGGTGATGCGCGCCACCTCCCAGGTAGCGAGCCGCAGCTCCCGCGGTGTGGGAATGTGTGGCCGCGCCAGGGCCGCGCTGGTTGGCACCAGATGCGGAGCTCGCGCTCCCCCGCCTGTCGCTCCCGCCGCCCTCTCGGGCTCGGAAAGGCCTCGTCCCGCACAGCCTTAGTCTGCGGCGCCCCCGCCTGGCTTCCCCGGCCGCCGCAGCTCCGGATGCGCCCGCGGCGTAGGTCTCCAGCTGTGCACAGTAGCCGCCAGGGCGTGGGGGTGGGAAACAGCTGGAGCGCCCCGGGGAAGCGTGTGTTGAGGTGGAAAGAAACCCAGCAAGGAGGATGACGAGGCGATCAACTGGAGCTGCTACTGGTTTAGCATCCGGAGGAGTAGCTTCGGGGGGCACGAATCTCTGCCGGTGGGAACAGGAGCTCCGGAGAGAAAGCGGAGTGCGGGTGTGCGATGCCCGGAAACGTCCGGACCTCCTTGGGTCCCTTCTACTGAACAAAGACTATGCCAGAGAAGTGCTCCTCGAAGTTAAATGTGCATGTAACCCCCCGGGGATCTTGTTTAAAAGCGGATTCTGATTCAGTAAGTCTAGAGTGAGACCTAAGCAGTCTGCATTCCTAACACGCTCCCAGGTGAAGTGGATTCTCCTCCAAGTGTGGCCCGCGACCAGCCACATCAAGCATGACCTGGACTTCAGGAGAACAAAAAGAATCTCATGTGCCAACCCAGACTGACTAAATCAAAATCAGCATCTCAACAGGTGGTTCGCTTGAACACTGAAGTTGGAGAAGCACTGCTGTAGAATGTGCCTGGCCGGGTTTTCTTTCTCGGGTCTTGGAACATGACACCTCCATGATAACCTCATTTTAAATCCTGCTTTCTGCCTTGGTCACGGGAAAGGGTGGAGTGAATGAACCTATCCCGTTAAAAGCTACAACTCCTCTGGCCCCCGTCTGCCACCAGTGAGGCCGTCGCGGACCTTGGTCTGATTGACAGCCCCCTCCAATTCCCTCTCACCCCCCTGTATTTTGCTGTCAAGTGTATGACGTGTATTTCTCCCTCCTTCGATTAGAGTTCTTTGTTTACACGTCTTCCTTCCCCTCAGCTGTAGGCTTCTTGAAGGAGACCATGCCTATATTCTCTAAGCTTTGTTTTCTCACTACAGCATGGAGTCATTCCTTTACCCTTGGGATTAGTGTATAAAAATGTTTTGTGAACTGTAAAGCTGAAGCAACTGTTAACCTCTTTTTCTCAACTCCCCCTTCCATAGACTAGCACAATGCTTTACATCACTAGGCACTTAGTCTGTTGTTGTCTCTCTCTGGAAGGTGCTTGAACTCACACATCCGATATCCTGAACCAAGAATTTAGCCAAATTTGAAGCTCTTTGTATAAACACTTGAATTCTAGTTTTCTCTTCCATAGAATTCTCTAGAGAAAAGGTTCTTAATCTGGGAGGAAAGGAATTCAGAAGACTGTGTGACATCTTTATATTCTAATTTTGTGACTAAGAGAGTTGGTCCTGAAGCCTGGAAATCTCCGCATTCTAAGTGGTCAGTAGCTGAAGACTGAGATGTTTAAGATGTTTAAAAGCTAGATTTTGTAAAATAAAATTAAGTGAGCCCTTTTCAGGGTCTGCAAAAAAGACAAATACCACCAAAGATCCTGGAGCTATTTTGGAAGCCATGGTTACCAATGTTAGGAAAAGATGGCAGTATTCAGATTTGGGGGCTGTTATAAGTTAGACAAACTCTGGGAGAGCAAAATAGAGTTCCAAGACCTTAAGAATCAAACCTTTGGAGGTTCAAATCCCAGTCCTACCTTTACCAGCTCTGTAACATTAGGTAAGTTACTGAATGTCTCTGAGTCCCCATTTTCTCCTCTGTATGACGGGGATAATTATGTATATCTTACAAAATTATTGCAAAGATTAAAGATAATATATACAGGGGCTTCCCTGGCGGCACAGTGGTTAAGAATCCGCCTGCCAATGCAGGGGACGTGGGTTCAAGCCCTGGTCCGGGAAGATCCCACATGCCACAGAGCAACTAAGCCCGTGCACCACAACTACTGAGCCCGCGTGCTACAACTACTGAAGCCCTCACGCCTAGACCCTGTGCTCCGCAACAAGAGAAGCCACCACAATGAGAAGCCCGCACACTGCAACAAAGAGTAGCCTCTATGAACAGCAACTAGAGAAAGCCCACACGCAGCAACAAAGACCCAACACAGCCAAAAATAAATAAATAAATAATATTTTTAATTATGAAAAAAAAGATAATGTATACCAAGTGCTTAGTATTTAGTGCCGGCTACATAGTAGAAATTTAACAAATGGAGCTATTCAGAGCTCCAAGCTCTAACATTTGTAATTTGGCACAATGAAAAGGCTTATAACGTGTGTGTGTGTGTGTGTGTGTGTGTGTGTGTGTGTGTGAGGGATCTTGGACACTGCCCTTCCCTTTCCCATCTGTAATGAGATTTTTTTTTTTTCTTTTCTCAGCAGACTGTCCCCTCAAATAGCTGAAGCCTGAGACATTTGATATATATAAAACTGGCTGCTGCAACTAGATCTTAACACTGCAGTTTGAACGGGTACCAGTGTGTGTGTGTGGTTGGATTTTTAGCTACATATTTTTAAGGGATTCTTGTGTACTTGTGCCTGCTCTCTATATGAATCAGGGTTATACCCCGGTCATCCCAAACAGACAGAGTCCTGACCTTGTGCCAGACAGCCTGAGGCAACAGGACCTGGGCCACATGATGAGGGCCCCTGAGAGTCACTGACAGAAACCTTGCTTCTCCCTTAGCCATGTGATTGCAAGTCTTTCAGGACAGTACATACAAAGTCATCATTTGAAGATGTCTAGTGTGTCTATGTTACCATAGTCTCTCCCTGTGAGATGGAAGCCACACAGATAATTCAAATAGAGAGTGGTTTTTAATGGGATTAGTAAGTGCTTTCTCTTTTTTAAAAAAGTTTTTTGTTTACTTGATTTTTTTGTTTGTTTAGTGTTTTTAAATTTTGGTTTTCATGAATCTAGCTGTTACCCTTACTTTCAATACATGAAACTATTGATTAAGTCTAGATCCCTGCCAGGAAATAAAAGATCTGTGAAATTTACATATGCAGTACTTTAAAATTCTTTACTCAAACAAATGATTATGGTTGACATGAGAAAATATAGACATCATCAAAGTACATTAATTTACTTAATGTATTAATGTACTTTTAAACTTATAGATATAGCAGATTTTCCACATCTTTTTAAAGCACAAACTATAGGACCCATGCTGAAACAGCTTATAAAGGAGACTGCCGTGTAACAAGATCCTTGGTACTCGGTAACTTAATTCCCTTGACTTGGGTCCAAGGCAGTCCTGGTTACCCTCAAACTCAGCTATAGAGTGAACTCCTTTAGCCATGACAGAGTGTGATACAGGCGTGTCCTGCTTTATGAAAAGCCACATCACAATGTGATTATTCGCTCCATGCTATTTTATTAAATAATGAGTTCCCAAGGGACATTTAAAATATGATTTGACTTACAAAAATTTGATTTATACTCACTTTTCCCAGAAACATACCTATGGAGGTAAAGCTCTATTTTTTTAAACGATGATGCATGTCCTTTAGCAAATGTTTTATAAGCAGTCCATTTTCAAAGGTGAAGACAAGGAAGCATACCACAGTTCTGAGACTAGGAAAGAAAGAATTTCTGTATAGAAAATCAATTGTACACAGAAGAAGCTAGAAACCAATCTGTTTAACTATCTATTTTGAGGCCTCATGTAGATGTACTGGAAGTCTGACACGTGATAGGATTTGGTCTTGAAATGTTTCAGAAAATACAATGCTCTTGTACTAGGTTTTAAGAGAAAAATTTCCAAATCAACTCTATAAACACTCTTGAAAATACTTTTCAAAATTGGGGAAGAATTTTCTGTTGCATAGAGAAACTGAAGGATAATTCTAAAATTGGTCTGAGCTTATTCCCATTTAGGAGTAATAGTCTATGGGTTAAAATATTACCATCCATCTCATATCCATGTTTTCACCTAACTAATTGGCATTGAACTCAAATTCTGAAACTGGATACATTGAACACATCAGGACATTTGGCATTGTTAAGGGCTCTGGAAGACATCTTCTATTGTAGCTGCTATGAATGCACCAATGCAAAGAAGCCAAGATGGTAAATACTATTTTGATGCATTTTTTTCTGTTGTGTTATGTTATGCTGAGATTTTCACAACAGTTGTGTTGAAATCTCTACAGAAGCAACAATCATGCAGGTTTCTTCACCACACAATCTGGTGCCTGGTGCCTCTTGTGTCCCTCCCCCATCACCCCACCCCCGGAAGGGACAACATGTAGTCATAGAGCATGGGCTCCTTAGCCCCAGGGACCACCTTTCCTAATCCTCCCTACACACCACTGCCTAATTAATCTTCCTATAGCACAGTTCTGAAAATATCATTCTACTACTCAGAATCTTCAAGATCCCTTAGTTATTATTTTCAAGATAAAACCCCAAATTTTGCCTTTCATTCAAAGGTATTCTAGATAGAGGAAACAGCAAGAGAGATGGGAAAACATGAGGTATGCACCAGAAGTGTTAAGAATTTTATTCTGCCCGAGTTATGGGATTCAAGAAGAGAACTTTACAGGTTTGGAAAGATAGGTTGGGCACACGCCATGGAGGGCTTATAATGAAAAGCAAAAATTGGAGGCTTTGTCCTGAAAATAATTGAATGATCTTGAAGATTCCGATTAAGGGGGTGGCATTATCAAAATTGTGCCTTAGGAAGATTAAGCAGGCAGTGGTATGGGAGAGATTACACTTCCTCTTCACATGTTCTGTCTACCTATCTTTTGAGATCCAAGACAAACATCACCTCCTCCAGTAAACGTTGATATAGTTCTCTGAACTGAAAGCAATCTCTTCCCATCACCAACCTCCTCTGGCACCCTTTCATTACATGTTGGTTTTGCCTGTACCTCTATGATCTCTCTTAATACACTGTAAATTCCTTGAGGGGTATTTGTATCCAACTCTTCTTGTCCTCCACTGTTAAAGTACATCTTGCTAAGAACTAGCGGCCCTTTCTAAATGTAATGATTTTTGTTTTTCAACAATTTTAGAAAAAGTTCAGCAATTACTATTTTAAATACTGCCACTCCTTCAGTCTCTCAACTTGTTCTTTCTTGCTCTCTGATTAGACACTTTTGTGCTATCTTCCATGTTTCTTTGCCTTACTTTTTTAAATTCTCTTTATCTCTCTGTGCTTAATTCTGAATAATTTCCTCAGTTCTATATTCAAGTTCTTTAATTCTCTCTTTAGCTGTGTCTAATTAGCTATTTAACCTGTCGTTATTTTTTCCATCTCAATTATCTTTTAAATTTCTATCATTTACATGGGTTCTCTCCAAACATGTGCCCATTATCTTTTCACACTGCCTTGTTGTCTTCTTATTTTCGATCTCAAGGTTAAGTTTTTAAACATTTTAAGTATAATTTCTTTTATCTGAAGTTTCTGGAGATCTAATACTACTGTCTGCTGTATCTACTCACCTTTACTCAGATAAATTGTTTTCCTATATTTTAGAATTTTAGATTGTTAGTTCACCTTCAGCAAGACTTCATCTGTGGGAATCATGTTTAAAATTACTTGAAGTCTTATCTTTCCAGGAATAAGACTGTTTATATTTGCTTTATCAGATACCCCAGGGGTATAATCAATTTTAAAATCTATTTACCAGCCTGGGGTTTTCCAAACCATAGAGGAAGTGTAATTAGAACCAGAGACATAAGTGATAGTGGGCTTGTTGGGAAGAATTGTTAGGGGAGACTTTTTTCTTTTAAACCCAGAGGCAAGATGAGACAGAAACTTCCTTGATTTTCTAGGCCAGACTTTCACTGGTGATATAACTCTCTGAGACTCAGCTTCATGTACAGGTATCAGTTCTAACTCCCCAACTTATGTTGGATAGAACTTTATGTCCTGATTCCATGAAGGTTTTGAAACTTAAGCCCTGAGTTCTCAAAGTTATTGGCTCCCCATCCCCCAACACAGACTGCCAGGATTTTATTCACTCTTATGTTCAGCCCCAAGGATTTCCCTTCCTTTCTTTCAAGAACATTTATTAGTTATTAAGCCAAAAGCTTCAGTGATTTAGGAAGGGAGGGATTGCAGATTATTTAGTCCATAAAAATACTGGAATGTCTAGACTTGAAAATACTTGTGGTGGTTTGCTGTTAGTGAATTTTAGTTTTAATATCTTTTCTTGAATTCTCCTTTTCAAAAGAAATTTCTGGGTCCCCAAACAAATGTAGAGCCAAAATATCACTTATAATTAGAATAATTAGAATCACAAAAACAGCCTTTACACATGTTTTGGATCAGTCTAAAATCTCTCTTACCACCTTCTTTATCTGGCCATCGAAATCATGTTCACCCTTCAAATGTCATCTCAGATTCAGCCTTCTTTCTAATGCTTTCATAATTATAGTAATAATAATTACAAAACAGCAACAACCATTTCTTAAGCGATTACTCTGTGTTAAGCAGTACACTGACTCTTTGCATATGTCATCTTACTTTTCTAAAAAACCCTATGACATTTTTAACCTCGTTGTTCAGGTGAAGACACTGATGTTCCTAAAAGTTAAGTGACTTGTTCAAGGTGACCTAGCTAGTATTAGGTTGAACCACATGAAATTGCTGATACTCAACTGTTTTTTAGCCCACAGTGCCCCCCCACCCTAAAAAGCATTTTTACATGGTTCAATCTAAGAAAGGGGGAAGGGAGGATTCAAATTCAGGTCTGACTAATTTCTAATTTCATTTTATTCCCCCTGGACAGCACAGCGTCTCTACTATACTAATTACTCCTTCCTCTAGGCTACTGCAGCTCTCATACCATCTGTCTTGATTCACTTTCCTTACTTGACCTTCAGTTACAATAATGTACTTTCATCTGTCTTCTCCAGTGAATGTAAACTCCTTAAGGGCTGTGCCTTCGCTTTCTATCCACAGTGCTTAGCACAGTACTTGGTATATTACAAGTCTTCAATATTTTTTTATTTAAATAAACTAAACAGGTATTCAAGCATTGGTCCGTATTTGTGTGCAGTTGATTTACTTCTGAGCTTTTCCCTTTCTCTCATTTTCTCTTAGTGGAAGTTTTAAAATATTGTCCCCGATTTTTTGACACTCTTTCCATCAAGAGGTGGTGTCTGTGTCTCCTTTCCATGAACCTAGGCAGGCGTGTGACTGCTTCAACCAACAGAGGAGAACAGAAGTGCATTCCAAGGCTGAACTATAACAGCCCATACAGCATCCGCCCAGGTGTCTTGGAACATTTGCTCTCTGAAAGCTCCCAGTTGGGTGCTCTACCTCAGAATCCAGTGGCCACACTGTGAGAAACACAATCCACATAGGTTCTCTGCCCAACAGTCCCAGCTGAGGTAAGCCTTTGACTTACCCCAGCCCAGGTGCCGGGCAAGTGAGTAAGTCCCCAGATGATTCCAGCCCCCAGCTGTTTGGGTCGCCTCCAGGCATTTGGGTCTTAACCGGCTGAGGTCCAGATACTGTGAAGCAGAGACAAGCCATCCCTCTCCGTCCCACCTGAATTCCTGACCCACACACTCTGTGAACATAATAAAATAATTATTACTCCACACCACTACATTTGGGGTGGTTTGTTGTACAGCAGTAAATAACTAGAGCATTGCCTTCATCTGGCTTGTCAGCTAAGAATAGCTGTAGCCTGGTCAGTTCTGAACCCTCCAGCAGTTGGGCTGTAGTAAGGGAGTTCCTTTCCCCCAATAAGCAGGGTCTGGTGGTGGGCGGCTGCTCCCATGTCCAGAATCAAAAGTGTACTTTGTGTCTGCATATTCATATATAATTTTTAATAT